>NC_135312.1:110539886-110868220 GCF_048772815.1 Callospermophilus lateralis | reverse complement strand
CTATTGTTTAAACTTCCTTTAGTCATATTTTCTGTACTCAGAGCTCAAAGCCTTTTAAGTGATCCAACACTTTTATTCCTGGTATCTAAAATTACTTTCCCCTTGTAATTCAAATAAACCTCTACTCCTTCTTTGATAATTGTGTTCATACCACATTGCTTCTTTTTCAGAATTTTTGGCTGATCTCTTCTTACTTTCCTAACCTAAGGCTCAGTTGGTCAAATCATGATTTATATTTCCAGGTCCTTTACACAACATCTCTCTTGTGCTTATATTTCTACCTTGTAATTTTTTATGTACATTGTCTGACACCTGAGTTCACAGCTCCACTCCAGGAATTATCGTTTGCTATTTAATTCCTCACACTCAGCACAATATCTAGTACACAATACATCCTTGATTGATAATTTCATAAAATAATGAATGAATGAATGAATCCTATTTGTCCTTCAGGAGAATACAGAATAGGTGGGACAATGTTCTATAAATCACTTCTGGTATTGGAATGAAAACTGTTGTGCCTAATGTGAGTTTGTAATGTTGTGTTTAAGAGAGCCCCCCTAGGTCTCTGGTCATGGACGATAAAAGATTCAAAATTCTAATATTGTGCTATTTTTTTGGCAACTCCAAAATTCTTATCTTTACCAAACCTTCTTGGTCATGAGAGCCATCTGCTCTATCTTCCTTACTTTTCTTTCTTTAAATGATGGTACTTAGAAGTACGAGAGTCTATCTTTATTCATATATTGTGCAACAGCATGGCCACCTGAGCATCTGCTTTCACGTTGCTTTTTTGTGCTTCTTATCTCAGGAAGTCATCATCAAACTTATCCCAAAACCCTACACAAGGTGACCCACACATGCCTTTCTAGTTAAAAATTAACCACAATTGAAATTAGGATTAGCATAAAACACGTTATAAATAGCAATAATAAGCCATACTCCCCTCTCAACATGGAAAGTCACTCAGATCTGCTGGTTGGAGTTAGCTGTGACCACTCTGGGGAGAGGGGAGAGAGACAGGGCTAAAGCCTTGGAGGAAGTGGAGAGGTAATTTGCATAATCATCAGAATGTTTTTGTCACTCCATTGCTCTAACTTGCTGAACCCTGGTGCCAAATTGAGAATGACAGCCATCTCCACATTCCCTGAATAACAATTTTCTTACAAAGCTTTGACAACGTCTTTCTAAAAACATAATCATTTTCCAAATGACATTGATTTGGCAGAATATATATCATTCTCCATTGTATATTGATATCAAAAAGTATTTAAATATAAAGAGATTAGATCAATAAAAATATCAATATATATATTCAATGTCCCAGTATTTTAGAAGTATTTGTCTCAGTATTTATCACATAAGGAAGAATGATTCTATACAGAGAATTTTGTTGGAGCAACAGAATTTATTTTCCTGCTCCGAAAATTTCTGATGTCTTCTGATTATCTGAAAACTTTTAGTTTGGAATTTGAGTTCCTCCAGAAACTAGTTGTAATCTCATTTGAGCTTTGCCATATTCATATTCAAAGCATATTTGAATATAGTTTGCCCCCACCCAAACTCATGTTGGGGCATGGTCCCCAGTAGAACAGTGTGAAGCGATGGAGTCCTCAGGATGTGATTAAGTCACTAAGAGGGATAAATGCCTTCCTCTGTGAATGATTTCTTGCTCTGCCAGGACTAGATTAATTACTGGAAGAGCATATTGTTTTAAGGACATTTGGGTTTCCTTGACTCAGTCTTTGGCATCATTTAGTTACCATTGTGTTTTCCACACATGGCCACTTTCTTTCTATTCTTCTGCTATGAGACCATTACCAAAGGCCAAGCAAATGTTAATGCCACGCTCTTCACTTCCAGAACTATGAGCCAAAATAAAACTTTAAAAAAAAAAAAATAAATTACCCAGTCTCAGGTATTGTGTTATAGAGAAAGAAGATTGACTACAGCAAGTCTATTTTCCTTCAATCAATACAGGCCCATATGCTTGACTATCTATTGTTTACATCTTCAGTGAACTGTTCCACAGGTGTTTCAAATTCAAAATGTATAGCCCTTAACTTTCTCCAAAGTTTATTCTGCCTCCTATTATTGTGTCTCAGTGGATAACTTATTAAATAGTTATCCAAAGTTCTCTAAAAAAATAGCTTAGTTGAGGACCAGAGACATTGTTAACTTTATTTCATTTGATTCTTAAAGTCCATCAGTGAATTTTTATTATTCCAAATGAATACAATTGAGACAAGCAAGGTGAAGAAATATGTCTCCTGGCTAGAAAATAGAGTAGCTGGGATTTCAATCAGGTTTGTCTGACCCCGAAAGCCTCTGTTCATAATGGATATGCTATGTTAGAATCCTTGAATCACTTTTTTTTCTTTAACCTCACATAAATTGTCCTGTCTCATTATCTTTTCACACTTATTCTTCACAAAGCAGTCAGTGACATTGGCAGTGTGGCTCGTACTCTATTTACCTGCACAATGGAAAGATCTATATGGCACCAGATAAAGATCCAAGGAAAGTTACTGACTGAACATGTTCTGGGACCTTTAAAACAAACCCTATTTCTTTAAACTAAGTTTTTGAAATGTTCCTACACCTTTATCATAAATATATTTTATTTGTATTAATTTGAATAGTTTTTGTTTTCTTGCAGCATAATAAATAACAACTGTTTAAATTATTTATTATACAATAAAGTATCCCCAAACACAATGGCATTAAACAACAATTTCTTGTTAGTCCATTTTACAGTTACTTCACCAGGAATTTGAACAGGGCACATGAGTATGGTTTGCCTTTCTATCCCTGTCCCCAGTGTCTGGGGCCTCAGATAGATTCACTCCAAGGTTGATAGGTAGAGACGCAGGGAGCCAGTTCACCAGCCATACTCTTCCATTCATTCCCTGCATTCTTTATTACTTTCTTCGTCTTATTTTGGATTGAGAATTTTTATGATTCTATTTTTAATTCCTTTGTTGATCACTTATACCCCAAATTTTGCAACAAAATTTCTTAATTAAATAGGAGTCCCTTCAAATATCATGTAGCCCAAAGATCTTAAAACAGTGTTCTCCCAATTCTTCTCTTTCATGTTTGTACTACTTATTTTGTTTATTTTAATTTTACACAAAGAAAAATTTCTTTTGCCTTCTTTTTAAAACATGTTATCACTGAGGATAAAATCATCCATGGACACCTTTGTTTTATTCTTCAGTATGTTAAAGGTACAATCCCATTGTCTTAATACTTTCATAGTTTCTCATAAGAAATCTGTTGTGATATTTATCTTTGTTTTTCAGTATGTAATTTGACTTTTGTATCAGTTTGTCATCAAGATTCTCTTTGACTTTTGATTTCACCATTTTGAATATCATGTGCTCATGAAATTTTGTGTTTTGGTTTTTGGTATTTTCCTGCTTGGTCGTCTCTGAGTTTTAGGACCAGTTGTATGCATCATTAATTTTTAAAAATTCTCAGTCATTATTAAAAAAATCTTCTGCTCAGATCTCTTTCAGTGGCTTTAACTATATGTGTATAGACAGCTTGATCCTGTGCCAGTACTTATAGACTCTATTTTTGTTTTATTCTTTGTGTTTCAGTTTGAGTAATTTCTATTGACCTCTCTTCAAATTCACTGAGTACTTCCTTGGCTAGGTGGAGTGCACTCAGGAACACATTAGAAGCATTCTTTATTTTGTGAGTTGTTTTTTTGTTAATTGCTACCATTTTAATTTGATCACTTCTTACTGTTTTTATCTTGCTACTGAAATTACCAATTTGATCTTGCATGTTGTCTACCATTTCCATTAGAGCCTGGAAAGTATCAGTCATAGCTATTTTAATTCCCTATTATATAGTTCCAACATTTGGGTTCTCAAAACTATTTTGTTTCTTGGGAATGTTTTTCCATATATAGAATTTGACCTGAAAATGGCACACCTTTCCTTTTGCAAGGAATTTAATGTGGGGGTTTGAAGAAGTTGGGCAGGATTTGAGGCTTGTTGTTGCTATGGTTAAACTCAATGCTCTATCTGTTGAATTCCTAGGGTGATATCCTGTGTTTAGAATAGGCATTAGCTTATCACATTAATATCTCTATGCCATCAGCTTTAGATATTTGCCTTACACTGTGCTTCATAGAGGGTCTCCTTGCATACTATTGTTACCTGCTCTTGCTTGCTTTTTTGGTGGTAAGTGGCAATGGTGTGGGGTGTTATCCATTCTGACTAAGCCAAAGTCTCAGTCAGGCACCTATTTCCATATGTCGAATTCAGGCCTCTTCAGTTCTTCTGCCCCCTTTCTGGCTGCGTGGGCCCAGCACAACTTCCCACTCCTTCTCTAAGGATTGTTCTCTTCCGTTGGTGCTCTGAAGGTGAAAGTGTTGCTTCCACTTCCCTTCCTCCCACAGACTTTTGGTGTATCTGAGGGCATGGGGAGAGAGCCAGTGCAGTTTCTTGGCCCTCCAGTAGGGGTGCTGTTCTCCTATTCCTGGGTCTACACCCAAACCAACAATTTCTTCATGTTCTCTGATTTTTTCTGTGAGTACATGATAAGATTCGTGGAAAGAAATTCTGCAGGTGGGTGCAAACTCCCCCAATTTCTGCAGCTTTCATGAGTTCTGCACAGTCCTGCCAGCGAGTTCTGGGCCTTCAATTTCTCAACTATGGTAGCTGAATTGTTCTTGTTGGTGTCCGGTGCCATCTGGAAAGTGATTGCTTGGTTTCCTTGTTTTGCAGGTGCTTGTCTCTATCATCAGAGTTCGACCCACTCATTACTCTGCAGCTTCACTTTTCTGATAGATATTTAAAAAGTCATGAATTTGAAGTTATTCCAGCCATTTCTTTGTTATAAAAGTGGGAGTGTTGTTCTTTCCTGCTCTCTGCATTCTGGATAGGACACCAGAAGTCCTTAATGAGATATTTTGCATTCTTTTGTAATAACAAACCTTCAAAATCTGGTGTGCATTTTTGACAGCACATTTCAATTTGGGTGAGTCATATTTCAAGTGCTCCAGTGTCCAGTGGCTTCTATATCAAATGATGCATCCCTAAAGATGCAGGTACTGAATATCTTGCACATAATAGTCATGATATGCATATTGTCTTCATCTGTTTGGGATAATCTCACAGGAGTATCATAGACTTGGTGGCTTATATGCAGCCATCATTTACTTATCACAGTTTGGGAAGTTGGGAAACCCAAGGTCAAGGTACTAGAGGATTTGGTATCTGGTCAGAGTTATTCCACATAGATTATGTGTTCTTCTTGTGTCCTCAAAGGTGAAAGAGAAAAATAAACTCCTTCAGGCCTCTGCCATATGAGCAGGAATCTTATTCATGATATCTCTACTCTCGTGATCTAGTTACTTTCAGAACAACCCCGCCTGGTAAAATCAGCATCTTGGTGGTTAGGAGTTCAATGTATGATTGTGTGGGGGATGAGCCACAAATGTTCAAACTATAGCACACATTTTAAAATTAATATTATTGGACTCTGCTCTATAATTAGTGAAAAGTTCAGAGTTTAACATTTTGGGTGATTTTTATTATTGTTCTTTATATTTTTATGTGCTTATTTGATCTGATCATAGAAAAAGAAAGCAAATGATGCATTTTAAAAAATGTACACCTTACTTCAATTACTTATTTGCAAACCTAATGATATTGGAAGGGTCATCTGAGTGTGGTGATGCATGCCTGTAATCTCAGATACTCAGGAGACTGAGGCAAGATTATCAAAAGTTCGAGGCCAGCCTAAGCAAGTTACTGAGGCACTAAACAATTTAGTGAGACCCTGACTCAAAATTAAAAATAAAAAGGGCTAGGGATGTGGCTCAGTGGTAAAGCACCCCTAGGTTAAATACCTGGTATCAAAAAAACCCAACAACAATAATAACAAAAAGATATGGGAGTGTTACCTTACATAGGTTAGATGAAACATTTTAAGTTCTTTCAATAAGATATTTTCTTGCATATATTTTGTTACCTATCTCTAAGCCTAAATTGCTGTATTAAAGAATTGCTTTAATGATATGTAAACATTTTCAGTTTCTTCATGCTGAGATCCTTATTATTATTCAACACCAAAATAAAAATATTGCTTTTAATCTACCAGAAGCAAGTTGTAAGATATTATGAATCAACTCATTTTCTTAAATAGCAACACAAATTCAAATTTCTTTAGCCAAGTCATCAGTTTTGATTTATGCTTGATGTAGAAATGAATCCCTAATGCAGAACTAAAATGGAAATACTGAAGAGGTCTGTAATGGCAGAAAAGTAAGGATGTTTTTTACAGCTTATTTATTTTATTGAATTCATTATTTTTCCAGATAAATTATGTTCTTTTGGCTCATTTATTTATGTGACACTTATAACTCTTGCCTCAAAACTTATTTAGTTATAATATATCTTTGTTCACTTCACTTCATGTACTGTACTGCTTTCCTCCTTCATCTGTTTCAGTATGAGACACAATCTGATTGAGACAAGTAGTTACAGGAAATAGTTGTTCTAAGCTTCTCTCTCTTTCTCCCCTTGAATATGTTCTAAGTTTTGTTGTTATGGTGATCAAGAATGACATCTTTATTACTCTTCATATTTGCAATAATCCTATAAAGATGGAAACATGTGTGATACCCTTACAGATAACCCTAAATCCTATGTAGTTTAAAAATCAATACTTAGATTTTTGAGATAGCTGTGAGTGACAGAGAGGCCTAAAGTAAGCCTGACAGTGAAGGGACACAATAGTAGACCATAAACATCCATGTTAATGTTCCTCTCCACAACAACCATCCGCCAAATACTTCCATTAACTGGTCAATCAATGGGAATTTGCACTGAAGATTTAGGTTGCTAGTTTATGAAAAGAGTTGGCATGGTGATGTATTATGACTAAGAGCTTCACATTTTTTTTCTTTTGTTTCTTCAGTCTGCTATACATACCTGTGCATGACTAAACCTCACTGGTGGGTATTTTGTAGTTTTGCTATAATGGGAAAGAGCTGATTGGAGTGCTATAAATAGAGGATAGGAGTAGGAGAATTGAAGAAAAAAGTCCAAACATCTCTTTTGAAGAATTTTGCTTAAAACTAAGCAAAAACTAAAGTAGTAACTCTTTGGGAAAAATAGGATTAGGAGTTGTTTATTTTGTTCATCTGTTTTGGGTGCTGGGGATTGAACCCAGGAACTCCTGCATGCTGGGAGTGTGCTACCACTGAACTACACCCCAGCCCCTAGAAGCTCTTTTTACAAAATTGGAGAAAAGGGCCATCTTTGCATCCTTATTAGAGGATGAGAGGAGGAAGAAGAAGAGGATGGAGAGAAAGAGGAGAATGAGATTGCCCATGTGGAAGGCTTGGCTCAAGATGGGCTCCCATAATATAACCACAATAATAGCAGAAGGACAGAATATGGGGAGATGATGACAGGTGAATAGGCAGGTAAGGTTTGGGGAGTCTAAATTTTCCATTTCCTTAGTAACTCATCAAAAAGGTCATAAGCCAAGAGTGAAGATGGAAGAGATAATTTTCAGCAGGTGAAAATAAAGGACAAAATATAAAAATAGACATCTGAAAATAAGGGACCCAGAATCGTTTGACAGTATTACAGGTCTTTAGCAATATGACCCATATCCCACTCAACACCAAGTCCTGTACATTTTAATGTTCTCAAATCTCAATCACTTTTCTCCTTTTCCACTATCCTAGTCTAAACTATCACCCTCTCTTGCCTGAACTGACATGGCTTCCTAACTGGCTTGTGAAGGTCCTCTCAGATCCCTTACCATTATTGCGAGGATATCTTTCCAAATATAGACTTGTGCTGTTACCACTCTATTGAGAACTCTCCAAGACCTCCTAAGATAGAAACAACCCTTCCCCTGACAGCCTTATTCCTCCCTCACTCTTGGTGGTTATGTAACGATGGCTCTTGTTCAGTCCCTTAATGAGCCCTGTTTCCTCTCCCCATGGGGCTTCATAAATGCTAGCTGGAAAATTCTGCTCTCCTCTTTTTCCTTATTTTGTGAGTTTCTTTCCTTCACATTTCAGTTGAATCGTGACTTTTTTCATGGAACCTTTCCCTGGTTTTTAATTTTTTAGAAAAAATTAATTCAATTTCCTTGTTAATGCTTTTACAGTGTTAAGTACTCTTCACAGTCGTAATTTTAAATTTATATGTGAAATTGCTTGATTAATGACTATGATTCTCCACTAGATTGAGGCACTCCGAGAGGACTAGAACTATGCTTGCTTTTGCTTTTGCTCACTAGTTTATTCCTGAATACTTAGAAAATATACCTCAAAAAATATTTGTCAAATTAACTGCGACTGAGTAAATTGAATAGATATCAATGTTTGAAAAGGTACTACATATAGACTTCTGAACTCCATTCTTTAAAACATTAACTTTATACAACTTGTAAAATCAGAATCATTGACTAAATTTAAAGAAGACATTGAGGCTTAAGATTTCCGAAGTTATATTGTTAATATTTAGGCAAGACGTTTGACTTCAAAAGCAATGCCACAAATCACTCCAAATTGTGATTTTTACAAAGTTGTTCATTTGCTACCTGATATTGTTTCCTCCTTTCAACTTAGCTAGATGTAACTGTTCATTTTCAAAAGACATTAACTTACATAATATACCTGATTAATTCAAAATGATTCACTTTATAGGTACGTGGTTCGGGAACATACTATTTTCAAAAGAAGTACATATGCTGCTTGGTAAAAATAGCCTGGTTCTTTGTGGATTAGAATACATCTATTAATATATATGTTTTCTTTTTTATGATGAGATGTTTACCCCATAAATTAAATAAAAACCAGAGAGCCATTAATGTCAAAAGATTTTCTTCATTATTCTAAAGAAAAAAAATAAAAAATGATTCCTCTTATGTTTTAGCTTTTATGTTTTAGATAAATGATTGCAATGCTAACTGATGCTAACTTATGTCTGAAGTTACATAATTTTATAGAAAAATCTGTGTTTCATCTCCAATATAATTTTACTATACTGAATCATTACACACAAATAATATTTTTCAGCCCTCTATCTGCCTATCAAATAGCAAAAGCAAGAGAACATCAAAGTACAGGTTTACTAATTCAAATTCTTCATTTTAAATTGGCCAAAGCAAAAAAATTCTCCCAGACCACTTTACTTGGAAATTACTAATCTAGTGCATTTTGAAGACTAAGGAATAATTCCTAAGTCATTCTGAGACTGCTTGCCACTTATGAGCATGCTATTGGAGGCACATGCTTCTCATCTTGCATGTAGGGAAATGACAGGGCCACTGTTGTGAGGAATGGAACCATCACCTCAGGCAGTAGCTGTTAGGAAATTTGATTTCACCACCAGCTCTTATAACATTACATCTTTGATAAGGTGAATAGTGATTAAGCTGTGCAAATTTCTATTACATTCACTTATCAGAACGGAGAGGTAGAGGGACTACAAGTCATTTAAAATTCATTGTGGGGGAAGTAGCAATGAGTGAACACTTGGTGACACTGGGTTTGTGTTAGATCTACTTAGGGGTTAATGAAACCACAGGGGTATCACATTAGCCCTAATGGTAAATCTTGACTAAGTAACCTCAGTCTGCATTTCCCAAACAGTTAATCACCCTTACATAGTTATTTCACAAATGCTGATTGACTTATTTCCCACTCACAAAGGGCACACCAAGTCTTCCTCTTTTTGCTCTCAAAGGCCACTCATAAATTTATGAGATTTTCTTGGCAGGCCATTGCTTCAGATTTCAAAGGAAGGCACCATGCTTCCTGTAAAAGTATTTCATCAAAGGATGTAAGAAATGTTTCTGGCAGGATTTCTGATGCCTTGTGCCAGACTGACCATAAGTCATTACCTTAGGTTCTTGGTGCCAGTATAAAAACCAGGGTAGAATACTTTTTTTTTTTTTTTTTTAGTTTTCGGTGGACACAACATCTTTATTTTATTTTTATTTGGTGCTGAGGATGGAACCCAGCGCCTTGTACATGCCAGGCGAGCGCGCTACCGCTTGAGCCACATCCCCAGTCCCAGGGTAGAATATTATCTTCAGAAATTCTCTTATTGATACAAGCTATTTACATGCTTAGAATCAAGTGACCAGATTTCCTCACTGCTAAAGCCACCTGTGGTTGCAAAGGAGCTATTTGGGGTGTGTGTGTTAGTTCTTTCAGCTCATAAAAGCTTCTCCAATGATTGGCAGGCCTTCCAGAACAGATGAACTCACTCTCAGGAGATTGAAAGCAATAAAAAAAAATATCCAGTTCTTTAGATTCAGAATAAGTGTTTTGAAAAACCGCTCATGTTCAAGCCAAAGCACTTTAATCCTCCTAATCTGCTTTCACAGTAATGAGGCACAAATCTCTAGTGGGTGGCAATGCTGTGTATTATGCTGACAATCACAGTAAGCACATAGCCACCATTCACAGTTGGGATGGCTGAAGAAGAGAACTAGGATGAGAACTGACTTTGCCACTATCCCATTCCCCACGTTCCCTACTCCAGTTGTCTAGCCTGGAGCCTCCGCAAAAGCTGTTTTTAGTGAAGGGCTCTGTAGGTTATTTCTGAAGTGCAAGAAAAGCTGTTTATTCTTGAGCAAGCAAGTTTCCCATGCTTATGTAAATAATAAAACCCATTCAAAATTACGTTTAGAAATATAAAATAATCATTTATAAATGTGATTTCAGAGAGGAGAAATCATTATACTCTCTTTGTACTTAGGCTACAGATAGCATTGTGGATACAACAGTATTTTAGCATTACTGCCATTCTGATTGCAAGACTAAGAGGAAAACTTCTGTTTGGTTTGAGTGTTTTGTTTTGTCCCCAAACCTCTCAGTTTATTTTCACTTATCTTTCCCCCAATAAATGAACAACCTCTGTTTAGTTGGTTTCATTCTTTTTTGATTTTCACTTCTTCCACAACAATGCTGGACAATTGTTCTATATGTTCTAAGTATCTTATCTCTCAAAATGCATTTAATGGTTTCTGAAAGTATTATAGGGAGTCCAAGAGTATTCTGCAGTAATTTTCACATTTTTATGAATTTATTTTTATATTTAAAAAATATAATCATACTAAGTCATCAAGATTATTTTATAACTTAACCCAACCAGAAAGATTTATTTGTATTTACTTATGCTTTGGTTGTTCCATATTAAGACTAAGTAATATCACAATGCTTTGCACAAGTGAAATTTTCAAAGGAGTTCAAATAGACATAAGAGGTGAAAGAATTTGTCTTCTTCACCTATTTTTGATAGTAAAGATATATTGAATTAAATATAATATAAAGCAAAACATGATTGTGGCAAATAGGAGTGTGTCTATGTGAGACAGTGCACTGGGTGGATTCCACCCATATTTATAGCTGAAGGAAGGCAGAAAAATTTCATTAACAATACATAATTAAACAATGAAGACTTACTTTGCTTTTGGAATAAACACCGATAGTCTTACATGCTCTAGTTGACAGCTTTGGTTACTACCATGCTTCTTCCACCCTACTCAATTAGGTTAACTCTCTGCCCTCTGTCTGCCACAACCCCTATCTCTTGTTTGTTTCTTTTCTCTTGTATCTTAGACTCTACGAAAATCTTTTGGAAGTCAGAGATATAAACTTTTCTCATGTGGTTCTGTACAATATTTAGAATATACATTCACAAACTATAAACTACTACTTCCTAAACTTAGTCTGGTGTTTTGTCCTATACTCTGAAAGGAATGCTAACTGAACCAGAAAATAAACACTTGAAGGTAACTGTGCTGATTTTAATAATATCCTCATACAGAGTCATTCTCTATATTAATATTATTACAGGCCAAATCAGAAACTGATTTAGTGTAAAAGTGCTTTTGGGTTACATTGTTCTAGTAAAGCCAACTTTAATTTTAGGTTTTGCAAAATAATAGTCCTTGGATTAAATAACATTATTAATTTGAATTTATTTGGTATTACTTTTGTTAAATTAAGTTTGTTCACTCATTTTGCTTTGTATGAACTCCATATACTACATGAGTTTAAACTTGCTTAGCAAACTGTGAGTTTAGTTGATTTTATAGTCTAAAACATGTTGCTCTCTTTCCAGACAAATATGCCACAATTGTTAATAACATATAACATAGAGAAAGACATCCTGTGATTTGATGCAAAATTCACCACTTGAGCTGAATAACACTGGGAAAGTGTGGAAACCTCTCTATAGAAAGAACACTAACATAGCTTCCTTGGTTTGTTAGAAGAAGGATTGATTAGATTCAAATACATGAGGTCTTAAAATAGTACAGGATATAATGTATGTGCATGAGTTCACTTTTGCAATTGTCATTATAATTTATTATTTTATCATTTTATTATGAACAGTGATAGGAGCGAGTGTTTAGTGGAGGACCCTTCTTGAACTGATGATTACAATGCAATCAACAAAAAATGTCTGATGCACCTAATAAAGATCCGTGAAAGTAATGCTACTATGGTTTCTAGGTACTAGTTGGCATATAAAGCTACATACATAACCTAAAATGTATCAAATATTTTTGCCGAGTTAATTTCTGGTCTTTTGCCTTTGGCTATCAGTAAGGGTTGACATTTTAAATGACCATGTTTCTTTGCAACAAATGTTAGGTTATTCACGATCTGTTACTCCCTCCCACACGCCAGGCTCCCAGAAGGCATAATTCATACTCGTTATTCAGAAAATTAGAAACTTGCAGTTGAATTCATGAATAATTATATTGGATTTGTTTTCAGGACATTACCCCTTGGTTTGGTCACCTGAGAGTACGCATCTTAGGGACTGGTTTTGCCCAGTGACTTACACAACTAATATAGGCTTTGTTCCACTGAATGTTTCCTGGAAACTTGAAATGACCTACTATATGAGACTGAGGTGTCCTATGAGCATATAATTTCCCAATTTATACCAATCTGTTGACAGATGGTCACCATGTAACACTGAGAGGCCTGTCAATGCAGAAGACTCATTTATCCTCTGTCCCATTCTCACCATTGTTTGGAAAATCTTCAAAATGCCCCTTCCAGATACACAGATAAAAATGAAAAGGCATTGGAAAAGCTTTAGCTGTCTGTTCAAGAGTCCTGCCTTTGTGACAATCAAAAAGGATCATGAAGATAAAAATGAGTTGGTCTACAAGAGGACCTAATCAAAGTTCTTCTCAATCAGAACCACATTATATATCACCTTATATCTTTTTGGATTGTTATCATCCAAAAGGCCAGCAACAGCAAATGTTGAAGATATGGAGAAACTGAACACTTGTACACTGTGGGTGAAAAAGTAAAATGGTGCAGTCACATGGAAAAGAGTATGGAGGTATCTCAAAAGCTTAAAAGTAGACATGTGATAAGATCCAGCAATCCCAATTCCTATTTATACAAAAGGATGAAAGTAAGGATCTCAAAAAGGTATTCCTACTCCTATGTTCATTGCACCATATGTAAGTCAAGATGTAGAAACAACGTGAATGTCCACCAGTGGATGAAGGGATAAAGAAAAAGTGTGAAATACATAAAACACAATATTATTCAGTCTTGCCACAGTGTGGAAGAACCTGAAGGACATTATGCTAAATAAAATAAGCTAGTCATAGAAGGACAAATACTGTGAATGTCCTGGCTACAGGAAATCAGCCATGGATAAGTAGGATAAATAAAAAGTAGGATAAATAAAAAAGTTGCAAGATTCCAACTTGTGTTATAAAAATAGTCAGCTCATAAATGCAGAAAGTAAACTGGTGGTTTCTAGGGGATGCAGGATTAGGAAGCTTTAGGGAATTCCAGTAAAGTTTCTGTTGTCCAACATCAATTAGTTCTAGAGATCTGCTTATAACATCATGTTTACAGTTAACAAAACTGTACTGTGCACTTAAAAATGTGTTAAGATGTAAGGTTAAATATTCCTGTCACAATTTTTAAAAAGTGGAATTAAAAAATATTGGCATAAAAACACCTATTTAGTTTATGTTCTAAAACTGGAATTTCACTGTGACTAAAGAAAACTGAAATATTTCAATGTTTTGTTAAATAATTTTATAGTAGGGATTTTATTTTACCTGAAACAAAATATTATGAAAATATCATGAGTTTCTTTAATATGCAATGAAGAGAATGATTAGTCCTTGTTCCCCTAATTCTTTGATGTCACAAAATATTGTTTGTACTAAGTATGATTTCCAAAACAGTTCTTTCCAATTTCCTCTGATGAAAATAACTTATATTTTATAGTTATTAATATATCACATCTTGGCTAATTTTTATCTGAAGATGTCTGACATTTATTAAATAGTTTTTGATCAAATGAATTGCTAAGAAAAACTGATATCCACCCTTCCCTTTGGTTTTTAAGAATTTAAAGTTTATTTTAAGTATGAAATTGCTTTTGAGTTCAAAAACAGGCTAGGGAAGTTACTGAAAACAACTTAAATATTATCCTTAAGAACAGCTACATTTACTCTTTTAAGAGAGATATTATATAATTTTGTTAATTATGTAAACACAAAGGATTTGAGACAGATTACAGAAATGTGAGGGTTTTTTGAGGAAAGATTAAATAATTGAAATTTTCAGGGGTGAAGGGCATTTCTGGTGAAAGAAATGAAAGTGAGGGGTAAAGATATTGCACACAAATATTCATGACCTCTGTTTCTGCAAAAGAACCTTGTGAAAGGATTTTGATTTTGTAACACATGCCACTTAACTTCTCTAACTAGAGTTCAGAAGGATTATCTATTCTATAAAAATGTTCTTTTGCAATTAGACACTAGGAAGATGAAGATATACCCACTCACAGCAATCATTTCCACAAGAGTAATGAAGAAATTAACTTTATTTGCTAATCTACTTATAAATGTTGACATGGAAATGGCAATAGAAGAGGCTAGACTGATAAAATAGACCATGTCCTCTTCAACTTTCCATTTAGAGTCTCATATTGCTTAATTAGCCTCTATGGGTAACAATAAATACTCATTGAATAAATGAGTGAATGAATAAGCATAGGAATCAGTGACTTAACAAGTAATGAAAAAAGAAAAATATGGCACTGGGGGGACTACTGACTCTTTAAATTTGGGGATCACTGTGAAAAAATATCTAAAAACATACAAAAGTGTGTTTAGAGTTATTTCATTTTTATATGCCAAAAATTCAGAATTACATTAAATCATAACTCTTAAGATTAGTGACTATGGCTGAATCATCATTTATTTTTCCTCCTACCCTTTCCCTCCAAAAACCATATTATCTGTCATTTTAAGAAAACTCCTACTCTAAGGCAGATGCTTTTATTTTATCTCACTCAGTATCTTAGCTCAAGCTGCCATAATAAAATAACACAAACTGGATGGTTTGGATGAAAGAAATTAGTTTTCTCACAGCTCTGAATGCTGGAAGCTCAAGGCTCAAGTGGCATCAGGGATGGGGTCTGGTGAGGACTTTCTTTCTAACTTGCAAATGGCTGCCATCTTGCTTGTATTCCTAGATGACCTCTTTTTCATGGATACAAGCTCTCTTTTTTGTCCCCTCTTAAAAGGACACTAGCTCCATTCTAAGAGAACTACCCTCATGACCTCATGACATCTAAAATTACCTCCCAAAGATTCTACCTCTATATACAGTCACACTGTGGATTAGGGCTCAACACAGGAATTTTAGGGGCACACATTCTATCCATAATGTCTAGCCTTCACTATAGCCTGCAAAATTAGAATGTTACAGACATAAATGGTCAAGAGTTTGGAATTTTATACATTTATATAATTTATTTGCTTAATCAGAATCTGGATTTTTATTAGGCCCTAAAAAAAAGTCACTCAAACAATACTTTCAAGCTTCATAAATAGTTGACAGCAAAATGCTAATTTAATACTTTAAAATTAGAGCATTACCGTCAATCAGAAAATGGTTGTGTTGACTGAGTAATGATAATTCTCCTATGTATAAAAAATGAAATAGGAAGCTAAATTTTGGTCAAAAGTGCTACTTAATTATTCCCCTGTTTTTTTTTCTTTTTCACATAAAGAGGTTTTGTTAACTGTTTGTCAAATTTTTACTAGAATTATAAGAACACAAGAAATTATTCTGGAAGGATGGACTTCTGCACTGGAATGATCAATGAGCTACAGAAAATTCACTATCTGAACTTATTTAAGGAACCGCAGCATCTTAAACTCACAATTGGAATTTGTGTCACAAGACACTGTCAAGTCAGTGCTCAATTTCTATATGATCATTGGTGTTTGGTTACAGAAAATAATTTTTTTTGTAGTGTCAGGATGTTTAGCTTTAAATCCTAGTGCCCCAATTATACTGTTGAACAAGTTATTTGGTTATTCTGAAATGTCGATTTTTTTTTTTTTGCAATAAAAACTTTCCATGGTTATTATGAGAACTCCACAAAATAAAAGTGAAAATGAGAGCTGAAGCTCAATGAATGCTTACTGTGTTCCCTAAAAAATGCCTCCCATCTTGCATACATATGGTAAATTTTCTGGTTGGTGCACATTCAATTATTTCTTCCCTGTACCTGGTACATCTTTCTGGTACACTGCCCTGTCCTGTTAACCTCGCTTGCCTAATGGGATGTGAAGGGACATGACCCATACAATGTTGGAAGAGAAACTTAAATGAGTTTTGGCCCCATTTGTTCTGTCCTCTTGAATTTCTACCCTCAGCCACAAGAGAAGCAGACCTCAGAAAATGGCTATTTCTTCAGTCTTAGTCTTGAAGTAAGAAGCCAGGGAAACTTGCATTTAAAATAACCATTTCCATTGATTAATAAATATTAATGTTTTACTTATAAATTTGATTTATTATTTAGAATATGTTATCTGAAAGCTACTAGCTGACCAACAAGTGTTAATTCATTTCATTCCTATGACAATACTTTGAGTTAGGGAATATTTTCCCCCCATTTTGCAGGTAAGAAAACTGAGATATAGAGAATGAATTCATTTGTCCAAAGTCAGAGGTTGATCAGTTGTGGATCTGAGATTTATTTATGCCCATGCAGTTAGTTCCATGTAGTGCTACTAACTACTGTGTTGTGCCAAAGTTTGGTGGAAGGAAAATAGAAGGGGGGCCAGAAGGTATATATACTTTGAAGTGTACAAAGTCATACTCAGGGACAAAATAGAGACATTGTCCTGTTGCTTCCTAAATTAGATGTATATAGTCATTAAATGACTAAATCTGACTACAGCTATTGAATTTACAAGTTATATTTCATTCCCAAATACACTAATCTAACATATTATGACTCTATATTTGACACCTATATAAATCGTCACGTTGAAATACGTGATGACTCTTCATCTAGTTAAATGAGAGAGTGTTAGTTGATGGTGATCAACCTGGAAGGCAGTTATTAAAGTGTAGGAGATTGTGGTCTAGGCAGAAATCTCAAAAGCCTGATTTCTTCTGTGATTTGCTCATCCCAAGCTGAATCATCAACTCTTTGAGACTATAAATATATTTTTTTCAACTGTATTTTGTTCATCTTTCTTCCTCCCCCTGATTCTTAGTGTAGCATCTAGCAAAAGTAAACATGAAAAAACAACAATAATTAATAGTGACATCCAAACATACAAAGGATCTTTATAAAAAATGCAATGTGATTTTTTTTCCATTTCCAATTCAGTTATAAGCAAAAGAAATGAAAGTTCCTAATTTACAGTACAGGATTTCATTTTAACATAAGACATATTGGTTGGCCATTAGAGTTATTAATCTGTGATGGAAAGTATATCATTTATTGTTACATTTTATTTGACAGTTTCCTTTACAGTTGATAAATATTGACACACCTGGTCTGTGTGTGGGGGTGGGGTGGGGCAGGTATTTTTTAACTTAAGTGTAGTCATTTGCCATTATTTTATTTATAGTATTCACAAAGGTAATAACTCTTTCTAGAAGGATAAGTACTCACCTTTCATACAATTGTAGTTTGCTTTAAGGATTAGTGTGTGACAGAATTATCTGATACATGAAGCATGCAGTTTATAGGGACTGAACCACACATTCTGCAGTGTGTGTTCTCTTTTTCCCAAACCCACAGAGGATAGTTAGTTTGCTTGTTAGAAAGTCTGATACAGAATACCTATTGAAGTTTAGTTAGATCTACTGACATTTACTATTTGTGTTGCTCTTTATTCTTTTTTTCTTTGTAGTCACCTTCCTCTGATATCATTTGAGTCCATTTAGGTCATTCAGCTTTTTCTCTTGGTTATTGGCCAATTTTTGTCATTTAGCATGCTTTCTGGAGATGCTCGACATTGCACTTGAAAAGTTATAGTTAATTTAAGACTCTGCATGATTCTGTTGTCCATCAGAGAAGATTTGCTTTCTCTCTCTTCAGACAGTAAAGATACGGCCAGGCAGTTTAATATGAAACGGGGTTGATCTGTTTTAAAGTTGAGTTTCATCCTTTTTGAGTATTTTAATTCTGTTTCACTTTTATTCTTATAGTTCAGCTCTTCCTGGTCTCTACTGAGAGCCTGAAATAGTAACTAGTACTCTCCTGTCTTGGCCCCAGTCCTAGGAGATTGTCAAAAAGCTTTATTCTACTTCTAATGCTTTTTGCCATAAGGAGCAAAGCAGAGCCATATGTTGAGGTCACCTCTGGGAGCTTCCATTCTCCCTGGATTCTTGATCCCGGGGTCTTCACTCTTAGTAGCATTCTTGTTTCCTTATGTGCCTTGTGATTTATAGTTAGTAGCTAAGAGTCTTTGGGATTTTCTCTGTGCAGTCTTTTGAAGCCTCTGATGAAAATAACTTTCTATAAAGACAATTTGTATTTTCTTCCAGTCGCTGGGGAGTGCTACTATATTAGAACCATTTAATTAAAATTCTTTGATTGAGGTTTTCCCCCCACCACATATGAGTGGCATAGTTTCTCTTTGGGTTGAAACTCATTGCTTATTGCCACCACAGTGAAGATTGACCATCTGTAGCTTCAGAAAATAACCCCGGAGAACAGCTGGCTCATGCACTTGCTTGCTTGCAGGAATCCTGCCCTATTTTGTGGCTTGTCTGGGTTTCCTTCATGCATTTGTTTGTTTTCCTCCTCACAATCATTATTACTAGATAGTAATACTTTAAAGCCATGATTCTGAAAATACTTGTTTCCAGAATTTTAAATTAATTTTAAGTGGAAGGGAGAGAAATAGAAGAATACCCCTTCCAGAAATAGAAGCATAGTGTTGTCATCAAAATGAAGATCTGTCATTGATGTGAAAGGAAAACTTAATTTAAGAAAGCTTTGTCTCTCCAGAGCTGGTGTAATTGGGCCCCCACTATATCTATAGAGTACGTTTTGTTGAAAGATATGCCAACACACCATATGGGTATGCTCTCTCTCTCTCTCTCTCAGAAAGTTTCAAATCAGCATATTTTACTAACAAAATTTTGTTATTTTAAATATGATTTTTCTTAACTGACACCTGTCATTCTCTAACATGCATATGTCAGAGAAAGTAAACTTATTCAGGAACTGAAGAGAGAAGTATACACAGTTACCTCTTGTGACCTGGTGCCCATGAAAACATGAGTTCAGCTATTAATGTTTTCTGAGAATGTGGCTCAACATGGAGTCCTTCCATCACATTTACTCTCTAAGGCAAAATTCTCAGTCAGCAGTTAGAGGAGAATACCAAAGAGATGGGAAACATGGTTACTCTACATACACTGAATACCAACAAGTCATTTTTATTAAGCCAACCTATAAAAAATGGACTGGGGGTGTAGTTAGTGATAAGAGTGCTTGCCTGGTATATGTAAGGTTGTGATTTTGATCCCCATTACCACAAAAATAACAATAGCAAAAGAAACCCCTCCAAATAAGATATTATAATATTCCTATGATCAGAAGAAAATCTTGGGGACAGTTTCAAAAAATTGAATATACAAAAGCTGACAAATTTTCATTGTAATTCCCCCAAGAATAGTTCTAGAAATTGAACTTCCCAAATTCTTACCCTTATTTTCTTCATTTTATCCCTAAATCTTTTATTTAAATTTATTTATTTATTCTAACTTGTTATACATGACAGCAGAATGCACTCCAATTGTACACATATACAGCACAATTTTTCATGTCTGTCTGTACACAAAGTAGAGTCACACATTTGTGTCTTTATACATGTACTTAAGGTAATAATGTCCATCTTGTTCCTGTGTCTTCCTTACCCTCATGCACCCTTCCTTTCCCTCCCTCCCCTTTGCCTTATCTAAAGCTCATCTATTCCTCCCATGCTCCCCCCCACCATCCATCCCCATTATAAATCAGCATCCACATATCAGAGAAAACATTTGGCCTTTGGTTTTTTAGGATTGGCTTACTTCACTTAGCATAATATTCTCCAACTCCATCCATTTACCTACAAATGCCATGATTTTATTCTCTTTTAATGCTGAGTAATATTCCATTATGTATATATACCACATTTTCTTTATTCATTCATCTACGGAAGGGCATCTGGGTTGGTTCCACAATTTAGCTATTGTGAATTGTGCTACTATAAACATTGATGTGGGTGTGTCCCTGTAGTATGCTGTTTTTAAGTTCTTTGGGTATAGTCCAAGGAGAGGGATAGCTGGGTCAATTGGTTCCATTCACAGTGTTCCAAGGAATCTCCATACTGCTTTCCATATTGGTTGCACCAATTTGCAATCCCACCAGCAGTGTATGAGTGTACCTTATTCTCCACATCCTTGCCAACAACTTGTTGTTGTTTGTATTCTTTTCTTTTCTTTCAGTTCTTCCTTCCTTCCTTCCTTCCTTCCTTCCTTCCTTCCTTCCTTCCTTCCTTCCTTTCCTTGCCAACACTTGTTGTTGTTTGTATTCATTTCTTCCTTCCTTCCTTCCTTCCTTCCTTCCTTCCTTCCTTCCTTCCTTCCTTCCTTCCTTTCTTTCTTTCTTTCTTTCTTTCTTGTTTCTGTGTGGTGCTGGGGATTAGAACCCAGGGTCTTGTGCATACAAGGCAAGCACTCTACCAACTGACCTATATCCCCAGCTTGTTTGAATTCTTAATAGCTGCCATTCTGACTGGAGTGAGATAAGTCTTAGAGTGGTTTTGATTTGCATTTCTCTAATTGCTAGAGTGGAACATTTTTTCTTATATTTGTTGATTGATTGTATATCATCTTCTGAGAAGTGTCTGTTCAAGTCCTTGGCCCATTTATTTGTTTTTTTTTTTTTTTTGGAGTTAAAGATTTTTGAGTTCTTTATATATCATAGAGATAAATGTTTTATCTGAAGTGTGTATGGTAAATTTTTTTTCCCATTCTGAAGGCTCTCTCTTCACCTCACTGATTATTTCTTTTGCTGAGAATAAGCTTTTTAGTTTGAATCCATCCCACTTATTGATTCTTGATTTTATTTCTTGCACTATAGGACTCTTATTAAGGAATTTGAGGCCTAATCCGATATGATAGAGATTTGGGCCTACTTTTTCTTCTATTAGATGCAGGGTCTCTGGTTTAATTCCTAGATCTTTGATCCACTTTGAGTTGAGTTTTGTGCATGGTGAGAGATAGGGGCTTAATTTTCTTTTGCTGCACATGGATTCCAGTTTTCCCCAGCACTGTTTGTTAAAGAGGCTATCATTTCTCCAATATATGTTTTTGGTGACATTGTATAATATGAGATAACTGTATTTATGTGGGTGTTTGTCTCTATATCCTCTATTCTATATCATTGGTCTATAAGCTTATTTTGGTGCCAATACCAATACCATGCTTTTCTTTTTCCTTTTTTTAACTATTGCTCTGTAGTATAGTTTAAGGTCTGATGTAATGATGCCACTTGCTTTACACTTCTTACTAAGGATTGCTTTAGCTATTATGGGTCTTTTTTTCCAGATGAATTACAAAACTGCTTTTTATATTTCTATTTCAAACTTGTGTATATCATCCTGATTCAGTTTGGGCACATTGCATAACTCTAGAAATTTGTCAATGCCTTCAATATTTTCTATTTTATTAGAGTACAAATTTTCAAAATTATTTCTAATTGTCTTCTGTATTTATGTAGTCTCTGTTTTGATATTTTCTTTTTCAACATGGATGTTAGTAATTTGAGTTTTCTCTCTCCTTCTCTTCATTAGCATGGCTAAAGATTTCTCAATTTTATTTATTTTTTCAAAGAACTAACTTTTTGTTTTGTCAATTTTTTAAATTGTATATAAGCTCTAATTTTAATTATTTTATATCTTTACTGCTTTTGATGTTGGTTTGTTCTTCTTTTTCTAGGACTTTGAGATATAATGTTATGTCATGTATTTGTTGACTTTTTCTTCTTTTAAGAAATGAACTCCATGCAATGAACTTTTCTCTTAGTAAAGAGAAAAAATTTCTTCATACTGACCCAGAGATTTTGATTTGTTGTATCAGTGTTCTCATTTACCTCTAAAATTTTTTTAATCTCCTCTTTGATGTCTTTTGCAACTCATTGTTCATAAATATCATATTATGTAGTCTCCACGTGTTGCAGTAGCTTCTATTTTTTTAATCATGGATTTCTAATTTTATTTCATTATGATCTGATAGAATACAGAGTAATATCTCTACGTTTCTGTATTTGCTAAGAGTTTCATTGTGGCATGATTTATGGTCTCTTTTAGAGAAAGACCTATGTGATGCTGAGAAGACAGTGTATTCACTAGCTGATGAGTGAAATATTCTATATATGTCTGCTAAATCTAAGTTATTGATTGTATTATTGAGTTCTATAGTTTCTTTGTTTAGCTTTTGTTTGAAAGATCTATCCAGTGGTGAAAGAGGTGTGTTAAAGTCAGCCAGAATTATTGCATTGTGGTCTATTTGACTCTTGAACTTGGGAAGAATTTGTTTGATGAATGTAGTTGCCCCATTTTATGGGGCATAAATATTTACAATTGCTATGTCTTGTTGATGTATGGTTCCCTTAAGCAGTATAAAATGTCCTTTATCCCTTTTGATTAACTTTGGCTTGAAGTCTACTTTATTTGAAAATAGAATGGAAACCCCTACTTGTTTCCACAGTCTATGTGAATGGTATGTTTTTTCCCAACTTTTCACCTTCAGTATGTGAATGTGTTTTCTTATGAGATGAGTCTCTTGAAGGCAGCATATTATTGGGTCTTTTTTTGATCCAATATGCTAGTCCATGTCTTTTGATTGGTGAGTTTAGGTCATTAACATTCAGGGTTGTTATTGAGACATGATTTGTTTTTCTGTTTTTTTTTTAATTTAACTTGACTTGTTTTCTCTTTTGGCTGGTTTTCCTTTAGCATAATACCTCTCTTTGCTGATTCTCATTATTGTTTTTCATTTCCTCCTCATGAAATATTTTGCTGAGGATGTTCTGTAGTGCCAGCTTTCTAGCTGTAATTCTTTTAACTTTTGTTTATCATGGAATGTTTTTATTTTGTCACAAATATAAATCTTAATTCTGCTGGATATAAGATTTGTGGTTGATATTCATTTTTTTTTTCAGACCTTGGTGTATATTGTTCCAGGATCTTCTAGCTTTCAGGGTCTGGGTTGAAAATCTGCAGATGTCCTAATAGTTTTCCCCCTGTATGTAATCTGATTCCTTTCTCTTGTGGGATTTAAAATTCTCTCCTTAATCTGTATGCCAGGCATTTTCATTATAATGTGCCTTGGTGTGGATCTGTTGTGATTTTGCACATTTTGTGTCCTGTAAGCCACTTGTATTTGATTTTCCAGTTCCTTTTTCATATTTTGAAATTTTCTGATATTATTTCGTTGACTAGATTGTTCATTCCTTTGGTTTGGAACTCTATGCCTTCCTCTAACCCATGATTCTTACGTTTCATCTTTCTGTGTTATCCCATAATTCTTAAATGTTCTGCTCATAGTTTCTTACCATTTTCACTGTGTAGTCAACATTCTTTTCAAGATTATATATTTTGTCTTTATTTTTTCCTGAGGTCTTGTCTTCCAAGTGATCTAAACTGTTGGTGGTGCTTTCTATTTAGTTTTTAATTTGATTTGTTTCTTTCATGTCAAGGATTTTTGTTTTTTGTTTTTCAGAACCTTTATCTCCTTATTGAAGTAATATTTTTTTTTCCTGTATTTGCTTATGTAGCTTTTTCTCAAAATGATTTTTTTGCAGCCTGTATTCACACTCTTCTATCATCCTTTAATTCACAGAACATTTTAATTATATAATTATGTACATCCTGAACTCCTTTTCTATCATTTCTTCTGTTGTGCTCGTCAGATATTCTAATAATGTAGTATCTTGGTTTGTTAGGAGCACTTTCTTCCCTTGTTTTCTCATGTTGTTTGTGTGTCTTCCCTTCTAGCACTGCAAATCTGAGGCATTACAGTTTTTACCTTATAGGCTTATAGTGTCCCTTCAGGGTTCCAATACCTCTCTTATATGGGGGAGAACGATATTAACAGATCCCAATACAAAAAATACACAACCTCAAACCAAATAGCTGCTATAAAGACATTAATAGTTTTGTTTCAATGTGCAGAAATTGTGAGTTCAATTATTATCTATAAAATACATAGTAGATTTGCAAAAGTGTCTACAGTTTCTGATTGTGGACAAAGAACAGGGGTGAGGTGTAGGATGAGATGTTGAGGGAATAGGAGGTGAGGGTATAGAGTTATTAGATCATAGAAAGCATGAACAAAATATCTAAAGAAGTTGTTTAGTGACAGAAGAGAGAGAAAGGGATTTGGGGGAGACAAGTAAGTGGGAAGACAATAGAGCACAACAAACAAACAAACATAACAATTAAAATAAATAAAAAATTAAAAATAGGAGGTAAAAGAATATACAACATAACTATAATATACTATTCAGACATCCCAGTCCTTAGTAGCCTAATTCATGAAAAGTACTTGGTTTCACAAATCTTGGGGATGTGAGGAACAGAAAAGAGAGAGAAAAGAAACATTCTCAAAGGAAGCTACAAGGGTTGTATTTGTTGGAGATCAGTACCTTTCCAGCTTCCTTCTCATCCAATAGGTGGAATTGTCTGTTGTTTGCTGGTATCTCAACCCTCAGGATGGTGAAGGTTGCCAGGGTGTGAGGGTTGGTCTTGTGGGCAGAGCTCCAGGAGGTGGGGTATAACACTTACTGGTCCCCAACAAGAGAGTAGAGACTGCACCCCAAGGATCTCCTTTGGGGCCCTCTCGTGTGATGTATGCACCTAGTTTTATCTCCTAATATTGCTTGTAGATCCCACAATTCCTGATCTCTAATTTAGTCTCTAAACTGTATCTCAATCACCCCCTACCCTTTCTACTTCCCAATCAGGAAACTTTCTCTTTGGAAGTCTTGTGGGCTGAGCTCTGGGGGCTGTGTTCCTATTGTAGAGAGCTGTTTTGTATTGAGCAGTTTAGGACCCAGTTTTGCGAGCTAAGGACTGGCTACATACCTGAAAGCACTGCACTATGCCAGGTTAGTGACTGCCGGAGAGAGGGGGATGTTTGGTACCTTGATATCATTTCTACATCCCAGTCGGTGTCTAAAGATGGTGATGAAGTTGTCCCAAGATTAAGCTTTCATTCAGCAATGAGATGTTAGTTCTGGTGAGGCCAAGCAGTGGTGGGGGGTGGCATGTTCAGAGATGCAGCTCTGTGGCATGCAGTGTTGTGATTGGCGGCTGTCTTGAGATTCTGTGCAGTGTCTCCAGTCCTGAACTGCTCAATGCAAAACAGCTCTCTACCATGTTCAGGGGACTATGGCAGTGGTTGCAGTGTCCCAAGATTGAGGCGACCAGAGGAGCCCCATGTTGGTAGATGGGGGTAAACATGGGAGTGATGGCCTGAGTTCCTGCCAGGGTGGGCAGCCAGGAGTCCTCCATGGGTGCTGGTCCCAGTGGTCCTGAGAAGGCACCTGGAGGTCCTGTGCGGGTGAGTGACCTTATCCTCAAATCTTGAGAATTCACTTCTACTTGTAGAAATCCATCCAATGTCATCATGTCGACACACCAGGCTTATGATTGAAATGACTTGAAAGCAAACTCTAGACTTTCAGAGCAGGTGGGGAACATACTGAGGCTTCATCAAGGGGAAACAGCAGAAACTGGGAGCCACGAGGATCATTTTGAGACATCAGAAGGGAAGCTGGTTTAAACGATAAATATGTAATACTCCCTGAAAACTCTTATAATTAATAAAGTCAACTAATTTATGAGACTAATGTCTCAGAATCATGAGCAAATCAAAAGCTATTTCTGTGCTCAGTTTTTCCACTTAGTTTTATGACAAGTATGGATTACCAGAATATTATGAACAACATGGAGAGAAGTGCTAGATATTTGTTAGGAAAAAAAAAAAGTGTTATTCTGTTATCTTAGTGCTGAAAGAGATTTTGGGGAAAGAAAAATGGCTGGATCCTGAACTTTAGCTACTCCAACAAGTCAATTCCATTCTTCAGAACCTGTTAAATCTTTGCTTCCAGATTCTATATCACTCAGGAAGAGGTTCAGTAACATAGAAAAGAAAATTGTGCTTAAAGTGACTGAACAAAATACAAACACTTTTTTTTGCATCTAAGAGATTGAAAATTGGTAATCCAGGTGTAGTTCATTAGTGTCTCAGATCCACAAACATTTTAAACTTCCTCCCATACTCCTAGTTTTGATGATGGCTCTTCTTCAGTTCCCTAGCACCCTGATAGCTTTCCAGGAGGAGAGAGGAAAGGCATAAGCCAGCCACATCTGCACCTGCCTTTCAGGGAATCTATAGAAACCACATCTAATGGCTTCCAGTTGTATTATTAGCCAGAATTGTGTTAAAAGCTACAGATCAAAATGGAAAAAGTAGTTTTCAGTATTCAGACTCATGACCTTTGGGTCATGTTGATAATAGTTGCCTAAGTTATTTTCAAGGAACTTGGAAGCCACTTTTGTTTAGCTCAAACTGGTTAAAGTCACTGACCATTCACCTGGGCTTGGGCAATGCCTAACGGGTGATTTTGGCATTGGAAGGTGGAAAACTCTGCTTCAGATGACACTAATGACACCAGTTTTTGGACACATACCTTATAAAGATTTATGATGACTGATTATGCACATGTAGGCCACTGATTACTTCCCTTTTCCTTCCTTCCAATCACTTTTCCCATGCCT
This sequence comes from Callospermophilus lateralis, assembly GCF_048772815.1. NCBI lineage: Eukaryota > Metazoa > Chordata > Mammalia > Rodentia > Sciuridae > Callospermophilus > Callospermophilus lateralis. Next base: position 110,841,076 of record NC_135312.1, on the reverse strand, counting down.
TAGACTACCCTGCTTCTTTATCTTTATTCTTGATTCTCAGGGAGATGGATTTCAGAATTGCCTTTCCATCTCCTCACTTGACTGGCTCTTAAATAAACTTTTTCTCTTTCTCAAATCTCATAATTTCAATGATTGACATATTTCATATTAGGTAAAATGAGCTGGTTAGTTAATGTTCTCAAGAAAACCAGTATTTGTTGATGAGAAAGGGAGCTTGGATTTATACTGTGCAATTGATTGAGCATGGTACTCCATATGTTATATTTTTCACTATCTGGCAGGGGCAGATAGTGTTATATATTGTTGTTTATTGGTATCTGTGATTTTCCTGAAAGACCTACTGTTGTCCTTCCCCATTGAAATTAAGTGGGGCCATGAGTGTTGTTCTAGTTAGTAACATCAATAGTGGTGGTATGTGTTGCTTCCTGTAGAAAATCTCCAACAAGCTAGTGCACAATTTACAACTGTGATGCAGAATGTACAGTGTCCCGCATGATAGCTCCTTTACCAACCTGGGACACTGAGTGATTTCAAAGAGCAGAGTTTCCCTTCAGGTAATAAAGTCATCACCTGACTATCAGCTCATGTACTGTGACAAACCCCAGAGGTTCAAGGATTGCTTTTTACTATCACATTATCTAGCCTACCATATAACACTTGCCTTCCAACACTAGATTTTATAGCGTGTTTGGTCATTTCTATTTCTTCATTATATTTTTATATCATTTTCCCTTGTTTTCATTCTTTTTCCTATCAATCCCTATCATTTACCAGTTACCCACCTGAACCCCCTTTTCTCTTTCTGAGAGAGGAGTACTGTGAATACCATCTAGTTCCATTCTTGGCACTGAGGTCAAAAGAGTTTCCTCCTCTTTGGAATAAGAAAGAACAACTTATAGTAGCTCCACTTTCCTCTACTTAACCCATTTTAAATCAGCCAGGAAGCTTTGCCCAGCCAAGTGCTCTCTCCACATCTCTAAGTGTCTTTTTTTTCAGTCTTGCTTCCAATTTGTGGATATGATTGAAGATTGGGACAAAAAGATGTCTCTACTAGTAATTATGTTACTTGATTAAACCTGATGATAGCTCAGCAAGTAAATAATGGTTTTAATTAAAATTTTTACTTTTGCAGCCAAAAATGCAGAGGATAAGTAGGAAACTGGATGCAATATCACAAGATAAAACTCCTGAAATATAATTGAAAGGATATAAAAGAGCATATAGCTTGAAGCTTCACACATTCTACTTAGAGTAGGCTTAATTGGCTATATATTGCTATATTTAGGTGTCATAATTATAGTAGATTTTTAAAGTAGAGACAAGAAATAGCTTCCATTGCTAAGAAAGTTTTTGTGATGATTGCATCCTACAGAGATGATAAAAATCATCTAAATGTGTCAGGCTTTAGAGGCAAGATATTGTGTAGTAATTAGGTCATGGTGACCAGATTTGTAAGGAGTATATTAAATGCACAGTAAGAGAAGAGGATGAGCAAGACTGTTAGAACTTGGAATTCATTTTTGAAAGTTTAATTGAGTTAACTCAGGTGTGCTTCGGAATGAAGATTAGGAGTTAAACGCCCTATTCTTACCACTCTCAAATGGTTTAGAATCCTATTTAATGAGACATATTCTTCTCTCCACCTTTGCCACTTTTCTGTTGATATTCAGGGAGGTATATTCATTCAGTCAGAAAAAAAATAGTGTCTTTAAAATCCCAAGTTAATGCTCTATGGTAAATATATGGCTAATTGTATTAGGAATAATTGGAAATTGCATCATTTGTAGTAAGCAAGTTTTTTTTTTTTTTTTTCCCAAAGCCTTTCTTTAGGCTGTCTATCTGTACTTCCCATATCCCATCTGGGTCTTCTGTCATGGTCATCTCTGTGCTAAAGGTCCATCGTGAATGGTTAAATAATGGCTTTAATTATTCATCATGAATTAAAAGTTCACCATGAATTATGTATTATTGTATTTAATTTTCTAATGTTTTAAAGCATTTATTTATCTATTATATGAGACATATTGGTTTGTAATAGTCTTCCTTTTTAAAGAATAATCATTAGATTTTTATGTCAGTGTTATATTGACTTCATAATACATGTATATATTATTGATCATATATATATATGTATAAATATATTTATTTCTCTTCCTCTAAATTGTGTAAATTACTGTATTTGTTCCTTGCATATTTTTGATGTAATTCATCCATTAAACCACCTTGGTTTAGAGTCTTCCTATGAGATATTTTAGAAAAAAAAATCCTAAAATATGTATAGCTCTGTTTCTTCTGATTATGAGTTGGTAATTTTGAAAGTTGCCCCTTTTGTAAATTGGAAAATTTGTTGGTATAAAAGTAGTGTTATTTTATGATTCCTTCAATGTCTTTTTTGGTAAGGGAACTATCATAAGACTTATATTAAGAACTCTTGTAATCGTTTTTTAAATACTAGTACTTTCTAGGACATAATATTCCTGTTCTTCTCAGTGTATGCACTATTTGGAAGACATTTCTATTTCCATAATTTCTGAGGGTCACGCCCAGACACAAGTACATCCAGCATCCCTCTAATGGATTAAATATTCAGCCATGGTTTAGAATTTTTGCTTTAAATGCTCAAGATTCTATACTTAGTTCTGTTTCTAAATATACTTCTAGAAACCTCAAATTTTTCAACTGTCTACAAGGGAAGTTCATTAGTTCTGTCTCTAAAATTTGTTCTTCCTCTCATGATTTTTTTTTCTTTATAAGCCAACTTAGTTAAGGCAAATTTACATTTGAAACTCACTGTTTTCAGTGTAGAGATCAAAGAATTTTGAGAAGTACATTTAACCACCACCGTCACGGAGATGTGCATTCTTGTTATTCCAAAAAATTCCCTCATGCTCCTCGAATTCATTTGCCTATGATCGAGTAGGAGGGTGTATGTCAGAGTTCTTAGAGACCCTGAAATCACATGTATGATTCATATGCAAGTGATTAAAAAAGCAATGATCACAATTTATTCCCAGTTCTTTCTTTACCCTTACCTTTGATCATATGATGAACTTCTAGAAATCCAACTAAATAAAAATGATTTATTCTTTTCTTTGTTTTCAGATTCTTTCTTCTTATACTTTGGTGCTAGACAGAAGTGGCCTTTTATAGTATTATAGATCATCAGGGTGACTTGAAGGACAGTGGGAAGGGAAGTCCTGCTAGGGACAAATCTCCAATCCACTTGCTTAGTAACATAAGTTGCCCCGCAAATGATTTGGTAGCATTTCTTTCCAGAAATAGTTAAAGGCTTAGTCTGATTCTTTTGGACTTAGAAGGAATGTATGTCCAGGAAAGTTATGTTGATACATTTATTGGAAGAAACACTCAATGTGAGAATATATATTAGCCCCTCATAGAAATAAATCACTAAAGTGTACCAATGATGAGCGCTTTACAATCAGGTGGAGCATTGACATTGTTCTGTCAATGTTAGTTTACTTCCTTTCCCTGTACAGTTTTTACATAATAGGCCTCCTGGGGGTCATGCAGCCAGAGATGGAACTTGTGATTGAATTCAACAACATAGAGTGGTCTTCATGAGGTTTACCTGACTATTAAGCAAGTATCTGAGTGCTTTCTAGTGATGGCTGTTGAGGCCCATCCCTACCTCCATTCCTCACAGAGCCAACCAATGATATGGTGATGGTGGGTTGATTGTATGAGGTACCAGTGATGATTTGTTCTCTTTGAGAACAAATAGGCTTGATTTGTTAGGTAGGCTTGATTTTGTCCACCCTGCTACTCCCATGAAATATTTGGCAATGTTTGGAGACTTTTGATTTTTAATGACTCTGGGGGATTCTACTGACATTTAGAAGTAGAAGGTAAAGATACCACTAAATGTCCTTCAAGAAATATGCAATCCCTTATATTCCAGTTCAAAATTTCAATAGTGATTAAGTCTGATAAATCTTGCTGTGCACTCATGATTATTGAATGTTTCTGTTCATGAGATAGATAACTGGGAAGACTCAAATGTTAGCCAAGAGACGTGGTAGATTCCTGTATCTTCTTCCTTAGAACATTTCCATCGAGGGTCAATCCTGAGCACATCTATTATACCTAAATGACATTAAATCTATCAACACATTAGTTTACATCTAAGTTTACTATTAAACATGCAGCCATGCTCAGGGATAAATTTTAAGCAGTACAAACATTTTATATATTCATATTTTGCATATTATATGCACAGTGTTGTTCTCACTCAACTTCCCTTGTAGTAGATAGAATAAAATTTGGCTCTTGGTTGTCCTCACCTGTTGATGTTTGTGACTTTGTGTAATCTCCTCCCTTGGAGTATGGTGGGATCTTTGATTTACTTCTAGTCAATAGAATATGCAACTGTATTATAGTGGTTAAGACTCTGTTTTGCTAGCAGACTCCTGCCAAAGAGTCTCCTTGTTGGTTTAGTCAGTGTCCTTGCTGGGAAAAACATATAGCAAGGATCTGGGGCAGCCTCTAGGAACTGTGTGTGGCATCTAGAGCTGAGAATAGCCTTTACATTAGATTACCTTACCAGTCACTACCTAGCAGGCACCTGGGGCCCTCGTCCCTACAAAAGAAAGGGAATGAATAGTGCCAACACCTAGCATGAACTTGGAAACATTCTTCTCCAGTAGAGCCTCCGGGTGAGAATGCATTCTGGCCAACATCTTGATTGTGAAACTCTAAGTAGAGAACCCCATCAAACTGTCCCCAGGCTCTTGATTCACAGAAAGTATAATAGGCATGTGTTGCATGAAACCACTACAGGTATGGTAATTTAAAGTGCAGTGATAGAAACCCACATCCCTTAAAATCAAGAACTCAAATGCTCTGCAGGTAACTGAAGCCTTGGATGCTTATTTTTTCATCTAGCATAGTTGACTTGAAAGTGCACACCCATGAATAATCTGGGCAGAGAGGAAATGAGAGAGAGAGAGGAAAGGAGAGGAAGGGAGAGGGAGGTACAACATAGGAAAGGCAGGAAGACAAAGAGGAGGCAGGGGCAAAACTCAGATGAGGATGATCAACCAGATAAGATGTCAGCAGCTATTCAGACTTCAAAACAATAGTCTTATATTTGGAAGATATGGAAAATTCCCTTACTGTTCCCTTCCCTGGTCTGCCTCGCCCTGCCCTAAATAATCACTCCATCAAAACTCCTCCCATTACCTGGCCCTGGTAAGGCCATATAAAACCCAGACCTTACGGTGGCCCTCCACCAAAGATATGCCCAGCTGGTGCTGAATAAAGCATCGCTGGTCCATGAGGTCTCCCTTGTTTTCTTTTTCCTTTTGTATTCTCTTTCACATGCTTTCATTATTTGCTTAGACGTAAAAAACAAAACCAGAACAAAACAAAAACAATAACAACAAACAGCAAACACACACAAAACAGATTCCTGGAGTTCCTCTTTTTTTATGTGGTGGGCTTTAAAAGTTGTATAAGCCAAAGTGGAACTAACTAATCTGGGGGCTTCTTCATTCCTTACAAAAGTGACTTTTAAGACCCCGTCATGGTGGGTGGGGGTGTAGCTCAGTGGTAGAATATTTGCACAAGTGAGGCACTGGGTTCTGTCCTCAGCAGCAAATAAATAAATAAATAAATAAAGTTGTTGTTGTTGTTGTTATTATTATTATTATTATTAAAAAGGCAAGGTTCCTGGGATTATGGACAATAAAACTGACCCCCTCATTCAGAAATCTTGGAAGGGAAGAAGAACAAGGACAAGTGTCTTGAAGGAGGACCATCTTACTTTATTGACAGCTGCATCCTTAGCACTTATTCAATTTCTGTCAGACACTTTGTTACAACTGGGATATTTCACACATGATTTCCCTCTAATACATATATGTCTCTGTCAAAACATCAGCAAGAGTCAGAACTTCTTAACTCCTTGCTGATATTTTCCTCACCCTTCCCTGCAGTTCTCTAAGCAACTGGTTAGCCCCTAAAGGAGTTGTAACTTGAAACACCAATTTCTGTTATATTCTATTTAACTCAAACAAATATTTCCTGGTCCAAGGACAAGACATTTATTGACAAACAAGGAAGAGAAAAAAAAGAGAGAAACAAATTAGCATGGAAAGTTTTTACTCTACTTGCAAGCAGGACTGGGAACAAGAATGCTTCATCATTGTAATGATATTATTTTTTACTATGAAAAAGTTATTTAATAATCTTTTCCAAGCCAGATGTTAAAGAGAGAAAAGAACTGTTGAAGAATGTTGAATATGTGGTTTAGTAACAAGCAAAGAGCTTTAATAGTTTAATAGTAATTTTCCAAATCTTGATATTGCTATATTTTGATTAAAAAGGAAGAAACTCCAGATACTTGAATGTGAATGTTAATTTTAAACATCTCCACTATTTGAGGCATCTTTTGTGAATTACAGAGAGCTGGAGAGCTTACAGATGAACAGGATGTGTATTCACTGAAATTTTAACAGACACTGAGGTTTCCATTCAGCTTTGGAAATAAGGTACATACCTTAGTAACCAGTGGGTATACACATGGAATTCTTGGGTGCCTGAACAGTTTGCGATAATAGGTAAATTTGTTTAAACAACAAGAAAAAAAAAAGGCCAAAGCTGTCCCACAGAAGTTTTTCTGTCATTAACTCAGCTTCTATTTTTGGGGGGGCAAACATCGAAGTCACTTCTCAATGTCAAAAATTAATTTTGGGTCATCACAACAAAGAGTCATACAGAAAAATTAAGAGAAATAAAACTTTTCATAGAAAAAAATTTTATCCTAATAAAAAATATTCATTTCAAAACAACATCTAGTAGACAGTGGGTTGTACATACCCTGGAGTTGATGGTTTGCTATTAAACTATAGAAGGATAATGCTGTTGCCAGTAGATTGTTTTTCCCATCTGTGGATACTGATATTTTCCAAATGTCAGGGTAAATTTTCTCTGTGCTTTGGTAGAGCAATTTCCACTATAGGAAAACTGATGTATTTACCTATCTCTTAGAATACACCATCTGTATTTGTCAAACTTTCTGAACATTGCAGGAATCTGGGCTGTGTGCCTGCTTAAAATTTTCCTGGTAACTGAGTATCAATGACCACACAGAGATGGTTGAAGCCCCCTGCATTCTATAAGCAGGTGGTAGTGGCAGAGCATATGAAATGCAGACACAGGGCTAGGCTCTTGCAGGCGAATTCCCAGTTTTTCAACACACGTGATCCAATATGTACAGGCCATTATGCCTGTCTCTTTGGGTTTCCCTTGTCCTGATACCTTTTCAGATCTTTTTAGGAAACGACACCAGATGATGAGAGGATGAATCAATTTTTAAAATGTAAAAAAATAAATGCTTAATGTTCTCAGCTACGGTGCTTCTAAGCAAATTTGATTTTAATTTCTTTGTATAAACACAACATATATATATATATGATTGAATTTGGTATTATTATAATTTAAATTTAGTTTAGTAGAATATTTTTGTAGACCTTCAGTAACCAGAGGCTTGCTGTAACTCAGACATGGGTTTGTGATTTTTGCAGCATAGAAGCAGAAGGGATGGCAAAGCAGAGGGAGTACAGAGGAAAAGTCATTTACAATATTTGAACTAAATTCCTGCTGTGGCCTCTATAACAGTGCATGCTGACTTGGACTGTGTGTCTCCAGAGAGTTCTTCTTGCCAGCATCATGCTGATCTCACACTAACCAACTCCCAATGCTGGCGGGAACAGAGTGATACCAATTCTCCTTTACTGCTGGTGGAAATGCAAAATACTGCAGCCACTTTGGAAGACAGTGTTGCAGTTTCCTACAAAACTAAACAGGCTCTTGCAATACAAACCAGTGATCATTCTCCTTGGAATCTACTGAAAGTAGTGCTGACTTATTGTGTTAGTTAGCTTTCTGTTATGGTGACCAGCATTCCTGACGTACCTGATAAGAACAACTTAGAGGAAGGAAAGTTTAGTTTGGCTCACGGTTTCAGAGGTCTCAGTCCATGGTTGGCCACCTCTATTGGTCTGGGCATGAGGTGAGGCAGAACATCATGGTGGAAGGGTGTGGTGAAGGAAATGTGCTCAACTTCTGGGGTAGGGCAGGGAGAAATTTAATCACCAAGGCCATGTCCCTCCCTAGTTATCTTCCTCCTCCCAGGTCCCACCTTCTACAGTTACCACCACCATTCAAAATATAGATCCCTGGATGAGCTTAGAGCTCTCATACTCCAATCATTTCTTAAAATACCCACCTCTGGATATTAACACATGGGATTTTAGGGAGACATTCTAGATCTAAACCACAACACTGTATGCACAAGGATGTTCACAGCTGATTTGTAATTGCCAAAACCAAGACAACCTTCACTAGGTAAATGGTTAAAAAATATTCCCAGACAATGGAATATTTTTCAGTGCTAAAAAGAAAGGTATTTATTATCAAGCCACATGAAAAGACACAGGGATAAATTAAGTGTTAAGTGCATTACTAAGTGAAAGAAGCCATTCTGGAATGAATGTATACACTCTAATTCCATATAAATGACATTCTTAGAAAAGGCAGAACTATGGAAACAGTAAAAAAAAAAAATCAGTGGTTGCCAAAGATTAGAGGGAAGAATGAATACATACATGGGACACAGAGGAATTTTGGGGGGGCAAAACTATATTTATTGATATTATAGTGGTAAATATGTGTCCAAGTATATAAAATATAGAGCATCAAGGGGCTGGGCTTGTGGCTCAGTGGTGGAGCCCTTGCCTGGCGTGTGTGAGGCACTGGATTCAATTCTCAGAACAGCATATAAAGAAATGAATAAAATAAAAAGATTCATCAACATCTAAAAGTTCTAAAAACAACCCATAGGGAGCATCAAGGATGAATACAAATATGAACTATAGACTCTGAGTGATAATGACATGTCATTGTAGGTCCATCGGTTAGCATGTGCAGTGGAGAGGCTGTGTGGGAAGAGTTGGCATATGAAATATCTCTGTACATTCCTCTCAATTTTGCTGTGAACCTAAACTGCTCCAAAAATAAATTATTTTTTTAAAGTCAGAATAAAAGCTTGTTCACATATGGCAGGAATATTTACTTTTTTACTGAGCAGAAATTTGACTCATTAGGTGTGATTGTAACTATTGTTGCCTGTGGGCTTTACAGGAAAAACGATAACCAAAGCTAATCAGCAATTTCTAAGATATCTAGAAAAACTGATGACCAAAGATGATTTGCAATTTCTAGATTACTATAATCTAGAACTATTTCTGTATGATTATGATCTATTGTGCCAAGATTCTGAAGATTTTGGCATTTACCTTGTTATGAACTCACACGTGTTAGAACCAATTGCTGGATGACTTGAAAGGATAAACTTTTCAGACACAAAGAATAAATGTTTTCATTTCAAGCTGGTTGGTATTTATAATTTTAATGTTCTAATTAATGAATTTCAATTCTTCACTAACTCTTTTACATGCATCAGTTATCATCTAGTGATGGGAAAATTCCATATTATTAAAGGGGAAAAAAGTACAAAATTATAAATCAGAGAAAATATATCCCATTTACTGATCCATCCTATGTGAAAAAAATAAGCAGTTTGTATATATATATATATATATAGTTTCAATTAATCATTTTATTTGTGTTAATTGTAAATTCAATGCAGTTGCAATATATAAGATATACCTGGGTACCTTCAGGTAGCATCTTAAGTGACTACTGGATAGAACATGACCATTGCTAGAGAAGTGAAATTAATTCAATCCAACAACCTTATTTAGATTTCACCAGTTTTACAGATATTGATGTGCGTATGTCCATTTGCTTAGTTGTATTCTGTTTTCTCAGGTACACATTTACCTAGTAACCATCGTAGTCAAGTCACATAACAGTTCCATCACCACGAGGATCCCATTGTACTCACGCTCCTCTTCATCTACTTCTTCTCCCTTTCTCCAGTCCTTGGAAACCATTAATACGTTTCCCATCTCTGTACTTTTGTCATCTCAAGATTTTTTAATAAATGGAATCACATGGCATGCCAATTTTGAGAGTAGTTTTTTAATAGCCAGCATAATTCTCTTGGGATCCATTCAAGTAATTATATATATGACTGGTTCATTCTTTGTTATTGATGAGTAGTTATCCATGGTATGTATGTTTTCAAATCCCCCACTGAAGTATATCTAGGTTGTGGTACAGGGATTGAACCCAGGTGCAGTCTGCCTCTAAGCCACACCCTCAGTTTCTTTACCTTTCTATTTTATTTTGAGTCAAGGTCTCCACTAAGTCGCCAAGGCCAACCTCAAACTTGTGATCCTCTTGCCTCAGCCTCAGCCTTCCAAATTGCTGGGATTATAAGTGAGCACCATTAGGACCTAGTTTAAATATATATATATATATATATATATATATATATATATATATATATATATATATATATATATATTACAATTAATGTTGCGAGAGCAATTGAACCTCATAGGTACAAATATAAACTTCATTTTAAATTTTGGACACTTTATACAAAAATTAACTTCAAATAGATCATGGAGTTAGACACAAAGTTAATTAGAAGAAAAATTTTGAGATCACAGTCTGGGTGAAGAATTTTTAGTATAACCACCCCAAACATTATCTATCCATAAAAGGGAAAAACTCATAAATTTTTAACTCTTCAAAATTAAGGGGGAAAAAAAGAAGAATAAGAACCATGAAATGCTGAAGATGTGGCTTTGTGGTTAAGTGTCCCTGGGTTCGATCCCTGGTACCAAAAAAAAAAAAAAAAAAAATAGTGATAACATCAAATGCTATTGAGAATATTAAAAACAAACAAACAAACAAACAAACAAAAAACTAGATCATTCACATACTGCTAGTGGCATTGCAAAGTATACAACCACTCTGGAAGTTGGCCTAGAAGCTTCTTATAAAACTAAACTTGCACTTAACTGCATGATCTGACAGTTTCACTCTTGGACACTCACACCAGAGATGTGAAAATTCATGTTCACACAAAAATATGTACGGATGTTGCATGAATTCATAGCATCTTTATTCACAATAGTGCCACAGAAGAAGAAAAAAGAAGGAAGGAAGGAGGGAAGGAAGGAAGGAGGGAAGGAAGGAAGGAAGGAAGGAAGGAAGGAAGGAAGGAAGGAAGGAAGGAAGGAAGGAAAGGAGAGAGGGAGGGAGGTAAACTTTTCATCATTTAATTGTGCCGTATCTTTGCCAATAGTTAGTTGGGATGTTTATATGGGTCTATTTTGGGGATCTCTATTCTGCTCCAGTGATTTGCCTGCCTATCCCTCTTTCAACACCAAACCCGCTCCTTTACTGACCTTTCCCTGGGCTGATTAGGACAGGAAGATAGTGCCCTTGTAAGAAAGGCCTTAGGGGTTTAGGCTCCTGATTGGTTAATTTGCATATAAAGGGCTGGCTGGCAGTTGTTTGTTTTCCCTAGGAATGAGGTAGCCACCTGAGGGATGGTGCCTCTGGGATCTGGGAAGTCTCAGGTATTTTAAGCATCAGATTTAAAAATACAGTTAATACAATTGTTCAAGCACTAGTGGAATGGTATGAAATAATGGTTTTAAATGTGCCATGTCTCCATCCTAGCAGTGGAGTTTATCCAGTCCCAGCTAACCTTCTTCATGGGAAGACCTAGAGATGGGAACACAGTCTCTAGATTTTCACAATGATTCTGGGATTATGGTTAGGATTCCATAAACCTTAGAGATTCCTTGTAGGGCAAAAGCACCTGTGTGGTCAGTTCTTATACAGCACAAAGAGCAGAACTGGTGGATGGAAGCCTATTGTTTTATGACCAGCACATTCTGAAAAAGCCCTACAGTGATGGATGCCTTCTCAGGGTCGGAATGACAGTGTCCATCTGAGCCTCTAGAGATGCATACAGATCACTCATGTGTTGACTTCTGAGCAATGGGATTTAATTGACACCTATTTAGAAATCCATTTCATTGTCCATGATGAAGAGAACTAAGTGTGCTGAAGCTATGACTTTGACTTTCCACCAAACGTACTGTCAGAAGAAAGAGGAATCAGTAAGACATGGAGTGGAATTCTGAAGGAGCAATCAAGGAAAGCCAAGAAGCACAATCAACATCATTAGACACTCTTCCCGACAAAAAGTATTAGAAAAGATAAATAAAATAGGGTTTTCTGAAAACCTTTAAAAACAGAATTCCTATTACTTCTTCCTCAAATAATATAACATAAATTTTACCTTGAGAACAAACAAGAAAATTTGATTGACCCCTTTATCTATTGCTGGAGAGGTATTTGTGTTAGACACAAAAAAGAAGGAAAAGAAAGCTTTAAATTTAGAGGTGGTTATTTGCAGAGCTCTTGATTCACTCAGAGAAAAGCATTGATTCAGCATCTATGCAAACAACTAGAAGAAAAGAGTTCTATAAAGTAAAGAGATTCTATAAAGAGCTTCTATAAAGTAAGGCAGGAGGCCTGGCACAGTGGTACAGGCCTGTAATCACAATAGCTCAGGAGGCTGAGGCAGGAGGATCACCAGTTCAAAGCCAGCCTCAGCAATGGAGAGGCACTAAGCAACTCAGTGAGACCCTGTCTCTAGATAAAATACAAAATAGGGCTGGGAATATGGCTCAGTGGTGAAGTGCCCCTGAGTTCAATCTCTGGTACTGCCTGCTCAAAAAAGTAAGACCCGATGAAATTTACATATGAGTCAGAATGCATGAAAATAACACCTTAATATATAATTTGAAGTTCTTGGTTAAAAATGATGAAATGTAGTATTTTAGTATTTGAAGTCAAAAACATTCTTCAGCTATATTAAGGCTATTATTCATAATTATTGAATTAGCCTTTTCTGTTTATCAAAATTATGTTGAGGGCTACTATCTTATCAAAAATTTCTGCTCAATCGGTTACCTTCACTAGATACTTTTCTATATTCATGGGATGCTCAGGTCCTTAATACTGATAGAGATCCGTAGCCACCTAGTCAATGAACCAAAATCCCAGAGGGATAAAATGTTATTTAAAATAGAATTCCGGTGGATTTGACACAGAAGGATACAATTCAATTAAAATCCTATTCTGGAGGCTGACCAGTACATTGACCACAAGAAATAATCCTCTCTAAAGCATCTATAATTTCTCCCTTCTTTATGAAAATGTTAATGCAAATACTTTCTTCTTTCCTATTCCAATGCATATTTGCTCTAGCCTGGAGCTAAAAATAAGATCACTTTAATGTGAAATTAAATGAATAAATAAATAATGAGTTTTTCTGACCCTGTACCACTTTGCTATAGTAAATTATTAAACCACATCCAGCTATTCCTATGCTTTATCCTCGATGCTTCTCCAAGTTACTTTCAAGAGTTTCCAGAGGGATCTTACATTGGTCACAGCCAGTACTTTGGCCTCCATTGTCTAATGCATTTTTCAGATTCTACAGAGCCCTGCTTTGATGTGATATTACCTGCCCCCCCACCCGAGGGCTCTGTAAAAGTACAGCCTCTGGAAGCTGAAGATGAATCTCCTGCTAGAAATGGTGCCTCCTGCTACTAGGAACCCTTTCCCTCCAGGATGCACCTTAGCAGTGCCTTCAGGGGCTGGTACCTCTGTGCTAAAGTGAGTGAATGTTTTCTTGCCACATTTATTCATGACCTTTGAAAATTCCTCTTTGAACATGCAATAATTTATGGAGACTTTATCTATAAATGTGTCCTTTAGTTTATACTTGCAGACTTCTTGATAGAAAAGAAAAACCCCAAACTAAGAACTAAATATATTGATCTGATAGTGTTTCCATATCAAAGTACCCCAGACCAGGTGGATGAAAGAGCAAAAATTTATTTCTTCACAATTCTGGAGGCTGTAATTCCAAGATCAAGGTGTCATCATGTGATAGCAAAACCAGACCTGGTTGTGAAATAGAATTACAAAATAATTATGGTAAGAAACCAAGGCCTGGGGAAGGGGTCAGTTCTGGTCCCCTCTCTCAGCCTTTCTCCAGGAAGCCTAATTAACCATGAGTCCCTACTTTAGATTGTAAACAACAGCTTTAAGAGTCTGACTACTTATTCCCTCTTAAAATGTAACAGATGCCTGTGAAAAGATCCGTTTCTTCTTGTCTGTTTCTGTGAGCATGCTTTATGGTACAGACCCTGCACAAGGCCTTCAGCCACATAGATTAGGAATTTTCTTTAAAAAAGAGGAAAAAGCCCCAATGGTAAGATGGGTCTAAGAAGATATCAAATAACCTATACATATTGTGAGAAACTGTGGATCAGGGCTCAGAATTTGGAGTTTGTGTTTTCCTCTGGGCCTGCAGTCATAAAATAAAGTTTGGAGTTCTCCTCTGCTCCAAGCACTGCTTGCTGCTTCTCAGTCTGTTTCCTGCAACAATCAAGGTTGGGTTCCTCTGAAGTCTTTGACTTACAGATGGGTTGATATCTCCCACATCTGTGTGGGCAATGGAGTCAGGGTCACTCTGCATGAATTGGGTTGGCAAGGAAAAAACCACACAAACACAGAAATACCTTTTTCAGGGGTCAGGGATGGCTCTGAGACCTCAGGTGTCAGCTCCCATATGGAGGGCAAGGGGAGCCAGGGAGGCAAGAGCAAAGAGAGTGAGCGCACCCTGAACCCTTCTATTTATTGGGGAAAAGACATTCAATAGAAAGTTCCACCCAAATAAGGCAAGGGATTGGGTTTGAAGGGTGGAGTCTTGCTTGGTGATGTCTTGTGGTCAGCAGATTGATTGACATCTTGGCAAGTCATGCCCATCTCAAGTGCTGTGTGGGATCACAGGCAGAGAGAGAAAGGCACACATGCGTCACACAGCCCCAAAAGTGCATAATGCAGGTCAATCCCCTCATATGCTCAAATGCGCACAGCTCACACACACACACCATGGATGGATTGCAACAGGTTAACTTGATGTTCACATGGAGTTCTCTCTCTGTGCCTGCTTATTTCTTCTCTTCTTATCAGCCCAAGGTCGTAACAGGCTAGGGCTCATCCTGATACCCTCATTTAAGTTTGAAGGGATTAATAGTCCACCAAAATGATATGAAGATTAAACAGAAAATGACTAAATGATGATCAGCCACGGAAAGAAACATCATCTAAATTTAGGCAGAATTTCCCCAAATATAGCTGCCATTGATCTCTTTCCAAGGTGGTTTCCCACTGGGGATATGATGGTTAATTCTGTGCCAATTTGACTGAGTCAAAAGGTGCTCAGATTAAACTTATTTCTGGGTATATCTGTGGAGGTGTTTCCAGGTGAGGTTTGCATTTCAATCTGTAGATTCAGTAGATT
Source organism: Callospermophilus lateralis (assembly GCF_048772815.1). Taxonomy (NCBI): domain Eukaryota; kingdom Metazoa; phylum Chordata; class Mammalia; order Rodentia; family Sciuridae; genus Callospermophilus; species Callospermophilus lateralis. Next base: position 110,825,745 of record NC_135312.1, on the reverse strand, counting down.
ACCTTCCTTAATGTGGACAGACATCAGCCAATTGCTGGAGGATTTGAATAGAATAAAGGGTGGAGGAAGGAAGAATTTAAACGTTTTGCTACTTGTCGCTAGCCAGAACTGCAATATCGACTTTCTGCCCACGGCTGAAGACTTCGATTACTGGCTTCACTGGTTTTCTGAACTTCAGACTTGAACTAGAATCATACCACCGCTTTCACGCGTCTCCAGTTTCAGGCAGCAGGCCATAACCACATGAGCCAATTGCTTCTAGTAATTTATGTACACACACACACACACACACACACACACACATTTCCTATTAGTCCTATTTCTTTGGAGAACACTGACAAATACTGAAGAAGACTGACCCTTAGCCCCGGAGAGTTTGAATCCAGCCACCACAACTTCCTGAAAGATTTCAGCAAGAATTCTATCCAATTTGCTGCTTACCTCACCCCTCTCCTAACTTTCCTTTAATTGGTATATAAACGTATATACCTTTGGCTACTTACTGAGTTACTTATTAATGTGTATTCCTGAATGATCTGAATTAAATTTCTCTTTTCTCCTATTAATGCCTCCATTTGTTAATTCATAGTCCTGACCACTTGAACCTAATTTGGTAAAGGAAAAGTCTTTCCTCCCCCCAAATTTAATGTCTTTAAGGACCTTATTTTAAAGTATGGTCACATTCTGAGGTACTGGGAGTTAGAACTTCAAAATGTAGGTGTTGATACTGAACTATGCACATATTTCTCCAAATCATTCTCTCTCCCTCTGTCGCAAGGGGGCAAAATTGCTACATATGCAGTCAAGAGAAGAAATAAAGAATGTCCACATGCTTCTGCCCCTTTCAATGCTTTATTCACTCAAATTACCCAATATAATTTCACTCTATAGGTTCTTAATTCAGAAAATAACAATCCTTAATGCTAGGCACTACAATAGACATAATCAATTCACAGCAAATAATTCTAGATTAATTCTAAGCATTGCAAAACACACTTGATCATGATAGGCTAATGACAGACATTCCCTCTGTGTGCTAAGTTCAAAAGTCTGAAGCCTTAGGCTTTATGTCCAGCAGATGCACACTCACTTAGACCGCGGTGACCAGGTCCGGAACCAAGGCAGGCTTTTCCTGGTGTGGAGTGGACGACCAGCTGAAGAGAGGGTTGTAGGGAGAAGTTGTAGCTCTCACCAGGTCCAGACCAGGCAGTAGAGTTTGAGAGTGGTGAGGATCAAGCAGAGGAACAATGACAAGTGATGGGATGCCAGGTCCTCATCAGGCTCTCCAGCTCGAGTGCATCCTTGTTTCGGCTGGCTGAATTCCTGCTCATCAGCTCTATTATTTATACTAAATTTTGGGACTTTTTGACTCCCCTTTCAATCCTTATCAGCTACCACCGGATTTCTCCATGACATCATTTATCCTGGGGTCAGAAACATCTGGTCTGGTGGTCTCCACCCTGATCTTCTTATCAAGTGAGGACAGCCTGCCAGGGGCTTCACTCTGTTTATCAGGGTGAGGGGAAGTAACTTGTCTGAGACCATACTGGAGAGATCTGTGGGTGTGTCTGGTGAGACTGCAGGCTTCAAACTGGAGTTTTTAAAATAGAGTTGCTTAGACTCAGGCCTAAGGCCATCCTCACACTCTCACACTAAGGAATTGTTCTTAGGAAAAATTTATACATCTTTACATCTCATTTTTCAACTCAATAGGCCTCAAACTTGTATATGACGAATCCCTTAAGGAACTTAACTTACTTACCCAGTCATGTCAGAATCTTTGTAATGAGTGTAAGAAGAACTGAAACTTGAGCTGGGATATCTTCTGTGTTCTGTAAACTGCCTAATATAACCTGAAGTGCAAACTGTGGAGCAAGGAAAGAATTGCCTAGTCATCAATAATCTAGGTCAGCACTCCCTATTTTGCCTCAGTTATCTGCATAGAAGGAAATATATTTGGGTAATTCCATATTCTCTCAACTGTTTAAATTCCCTTCAAGGACATAACACCAATGACCTAACTTCCTCCTACAAGGCTCCCCCTCTTAAAGACTCCATGTCCTCCAAATAGTGTCACATGGAAGCAGGGGATTGGCTAGAATTTCAACTGGAAAGTTCTATTGGACTTTTTGTGCTAATGGAAATAAACAGACTCCTTTTTGCTGAAATTTTCCCTAGGGCATTTATGACAGCTGAAGGCACATAGAAGATCTCCTCCCTAGGTGTTAAGAGCATTGTGCTTCCAACCTAGATGAATCCAGAATAAAAATTAATTCATGTCTTCCAAGAAATAATGTTTCTAGAAGTGTTGACCCCAGTTACCTCACATAACAAACAACTTACCAGTAACGTGCTGATTGGATTTCTAAATATGACAGTTTGGGATGGAATTCATTAGAGCTAATTTCCTTGATGAGGCCATTTTTTGCCCAGTCCTCCTCCCTCCTGGAGCTGATGTAATAAGGTGTATTCCTTGGCATTTGCTGATTCATCCTCATTTTAGTCAGCCCCCTGGGGAGTCGTAGATAATATCTCAGAACCAAACTTGAATTTGATTTGATTTTCATGTAGTTGGAAAAAAAATTTAAATGAATACAGATGGATTTATTTCAAACACATTAATTTTGTCATTTCTTTTATGAGGCAGTGTTTTTCAACTCATTCATTGATGAGAAAACCTTAACTCTCTATCAAATAATCTCCTTATGTTGAAGCCATCCCTACTAGTTACTATGACAGAGAATATTTTTCATGTTTGCTAATGGCATTTAACTGTGCTATAGTTTAGAAGTGTCCCCCAAAGACTCGTGTGTGGAAGTCTTGATTCCTAGCCTGTGACACTATTGGAAGGTCACTGAACCTATAGGAGCTGGGGCCATAAGAGAGGAAGTTGGGTCATCGGTGGTGTGTCCTTAAAGGGGATATTAGAACCCCCAGGCCCTTCTCTCTCTTTGCTTTGCAGCAACAATGAGGTAACTGAACCTCTCCACCATATGCTCCACCATGTACCACTATAAGCCCAGAGCAACAGGGCCAAGTGACCATAAAATGAAACATCTGAATCCATGAGCAAAAATAAATCTTTCCTTAATATAACTTGATTATTTCAGATAATTTGTTACAGTGACAGAAAACTAACACCACTGTCTGTATTGTGAGTGGTGGAAATGTTTTTTGATGATAATAATGTAAACACATTTTTTCTTCATTTAAAACAATTTTATGCATAAACAATTTTTTATATATTGGGTTTTGTCTTCCTTATTTCTATGCCAATAAGTATGGATGGTTTAAGCCACTCTTCTTCAATAAATATGTTACACATTTTAAAGTTGTGATGAAGAATATCTAATGCTCTATCATAGGTATTTGTTAATATTTTTCTCTTCATATATAACAGAAAACCTTTAAGATAGCAGAAATATAACTGTCAGAAAATTACTTAAGGTACAGAATTATTTTCTTTTTTTTTTTAACCTTTATTTATATTTATGTGGTTCTAAGGATCAAACCCCTGGACTCACACGTGCTAGGTGAGCCCTCTACTGCTGAGCCATAACCCCAGCCCCAGAATGATTTTTTTATATTAAAAGCAATTGGATAGTCTTAAGAATATTAATAAGTTCCATGTGTTTATATGAGAAAAAGAACCAGGAACATTTTGTTTTGTATCCCTTGTCATGTCTTTATGCCTGACAAAGGTGGGTAACAAATAAATATATTTGAACTATGAAGGAAGATAAGAAAACATACTTGAACATGAAATTAAGTAGAGAAATTAAGTTAATATTTAAAAAATATTTTATTGTATTTATTCTAATTAGTTATATATGACAGCAGAATACAATTCAATTAATATTACACAATTTTTCTGCCTCTGGTTGAACACAAAGTACAGTCACACCATTTGTGTTTTCATGCACGTACTTAGGGTAATGATGTCTACCTCATTCCAGTGTCTTTCCTACCCTCATACCTTTTCACTTCCCTTTGCTCTACCTAAAGTTTATCTATCCCTCACATGCTGCCTCCACTATCCCCATTAAGAATCAGCATCCTTATATCAGAGAAAACATTCAGCATTTGGTATTTTGGGATTGGCTTCCTTCCTAGGCATTATATTCTCCAACTTCCAACTCTATCCATTTACCTGAAAATGGTAATGATTGTATTCTCTATTATTGCTGAGTAATATTCCATTGTGTATATATACCACATTTTCTTTATCCATTCATCTACTGAAGGGCATCTATGTTGGATCTACGATTTAGCTATTGTGAATTGTGCTGCTATAAACACTGATGTGGCTGTGTCCCTGAAGTATGCAGTTCTTAAGTCCTTTGGGTATAAACCAAGGATTGGGATAGCTGGGTCAAATGGTGGTTCCATTCCTAGTTTTCCAAGTAATCTATATACTGCTTTCCAGATTGGTTGCACCAATTTGCAGTCCCACCAAAATTGTAAGAGTGTGCCTTTTTCCCCACATCCTTGTCAACACTTATTGTTGTTTGTATTCTTAATAGCTGCCATTCTGACTGGAATGAGATGAAATATTAACATTTTTTCACATATTTCTTGATTGATTGTATATCATTTCTGAGAAGTGTCTGTTCAGTTCCTTGGCCCATTTATTTGTTTTTTTTTGTGGTAAAATTTTTGAGTTCTTTATATGTCATAAAGATTAGTGCTCTATCTAATGTATGCATGGTAAAAATTTGTTCCCATTCTGTAGGATTTCTAGTCACCTGACTGATTGTTTCTTTTGCTGAGAAGAAGCTTTTTAGTTTAAATCCATCCCATTTGTTGATTCTTGATTTTAATTCTTGAGCTATAGGAGTCTTATTAAGGAAGTTGGGGCCTAATCCAATATAATAAAGATTTGGGTCTACTTTTTCTTCTATTAGGTTTGGGGTCTCTGTTTTAATTTCTAGTTCCTTGATTTACTTTGAGTTGAGTTTTGTGCATGGTAAGAGATAGGGGTTTAATTTCATTTTGTTGCATATGGATTTATAGTTTTCAAAGCACCATTTGTTTAAGAGGATATCTTTCCTCCAATATATGTTTTAGGTGCCTCTGTCTAATATAAGATAAATGTAATTATGTAGGTTTGTCTCTGTGTCCTGTATTCTGTACCATTGGTCTACCAGTCTATTTTGGTGCCAATGCCATGCTGTTTTTGTTACTATTGCTCTGTAGTATAGTTTAATTTCTGGTATAGTGATGCCACTTGCTTCACTCTTTTTGCTAAGGATTGCTTACCTATTCTAGATCTCTTATTTTTCCAGGTAAATTTCATGATTGCTTTTTCTATTTCTATAAGGAATGTCATTGGGATTTTGATTGGAATTGCATTGAATCTGTATAGTGCTTTGGGTAGAATGGTCACTTTGACAATATTAATTCTGCTTATCCAAGAACAAGGGAGATTTCTCCATTTTCTAAGATCTTGTTAACTTTCTTTCTTTAGTGTTCTGTAGTTTTCACTGTACAGATCTTTCACTTCTTTTGTTAAGTTAGTTCCCAAGTATTTTACTTAATTTTTTGAGGCTATTGTAAATGGGGTAGTTTTCCTCATTTAACATTCAGAGAATTCTTCACTGATGTCCAGAAATGCCTTTGATTTATGGGTGTTAATTTTGTATCCTGCTACTTTGCTGAATTAATTTACTAGTTCTAGAGGTTTTCTGGTGGAATTTTTTGTGTTGTCTGGGAATAGAATCATATCGCTGGCAAATAGTGCCAATTTTAGTTTTTCTTTTCCTATTGGTATCTCTTTAATTTCTTTCATCTCTCTAATTGCTCTGGCTAGAGTTTTAAGAACTATGCTAAATAGAAGTGGTGAAAGAGAGCATCCTTGTGTTCCAGTATTTAGAGGGAATGCTTTCAATTTTTCTCCATTTAAAATGATGTTTGCATGAGGCTTAGCATACATAGCTTTTACAATGTTGAGATAAGTACCTGTTATCCCTAGGTTTTCTAATGTTTTGAATATGAACAGGTGCTTTATTTTCTCAAGTGCTTTGTTTGCATCTATTGAGATGATCATGTGATTCTTATATTTAAGTCTATTGATGTGATGAATTACATTTATTGATTATCCTATGTTGAACCAATCTTGCCTCCCCAGGATGAACCCCACTTGATTGTGGCACACTATCTTTTTGACATATTTTTGTATTTGATTTGCCAGAATTTTATTGAGAATTTATACATCTACATTCATTAGATATATTGGTCTGAAGTTTTCTTTCTTTGATGTGTCTTTGCCCGGTTTTGGAATCAGGTGATATTGGCCTCACATAATGAGTTTTGAAGTGTTCCACCTTTTCTATTTCATGAAGTAATTTGATGAGCATTCGTATTAGCTCTTCTTTGAAGATCTAGTAGAACTCGGTGCTGTATTCATCCAGTCCTGGGCTTTTCTTGGTTGGTAGGCTTCTGATGGCATCTTCTATTTTGTTGCTTGAAAGTGATTTATTTAACTAGTGTATATCATCCTGATTCAGTTTGGGCAAATTACATAACTCTAGAAATTTGTCAATGCCTTCAATATTTTCTATTTTATTGGAGTACAAATTTTCAAAATAATTTCTAATTATCTTCTGTATTTCTGTATTGTCTGTCATGATATTTTCTGTTTCATCATGGATGTTAGTAACTTCAGTTTTCTCTCTCCTCTTTGTTAGCTTGGGTAAGGGTTTATCAATTTTATTATTTTTCAAAGAACCAACTTTTTATTTTGTGAATTTTTTCAATTGTTCCTCTTGTTTCAATTTCATTGATTTCAGCTCTGATTTTAATTATTTCCTGCCTTCTGCTTTTGGTGTTGATTTTTTTCTTCTTTATCTAGGGCTTTGAGATGTAATGTTAGGTAATTTATTTGTTGCCTTTTTTATTTCTTTTAAGTAATGAACTCCATGCAATGAACTTTCCTCTTAGTACTGCCTTTATAGTGACCCAGAGATTTTGATATATTGTATCAGTGGTCTTATTTATCTCTAAGAATTGTTTAATCTTTTCTTCGATGTCTTTTGCAACCTATTGTTCATTCAGTAGCATATTTAGTCTTCAGGTTTTGGGGTTGCTTTTATTTTTTATTTTATCATTTATTTCTAATTTCATTCCATTATAACTTGATATAAAGCAGAGTAGCATCTCTACTTTTTTATATTTGCTAAGAGTTGCATTGTGACATAATATATAGTCTATTTTAGAGAAGGATCCATATGCTGTTGAAAAGAAAGTGTATTTGCTCATTGATCGATGAAATATTCTACATATTACAGTTAAGACTAAGTTATTGATCATTTTATTGAGTTCTAGTTTCTTTGTTCAGCTTTTGTTTGGAAGATCTATCCAGTGGTGAAAGAGATGTGTTAAAATTAGCCAGAATTATTGTGTTGTGGTCTATTTGACTCCTGAATTTGAGAAGAGTTTGTTTGATGAACATAGATGTTCCACTTTGGGAGGCATGTACATTTGTTGTTATGTCTTGTTGATGTATGGTTTCCTTAAGCAGTATGAAATGTCCTTCTTTATCTCTTTTGATTAATTTTGGCTAGAAGTCTACTTTATTTGATATGAGGGTGAAAATCCCTACTTGCCTCCTCAGTCCATGTGAGTGGTATGATTTTTTTCCCCAACTTTTACCTTCAGTCTGTCAATGACTTTTCCTATGAGATGAGTCTCTGGAAGAGACTTTACATTACAGCTTTACAAGCATATTGTTAGGTCTTTTAAAAAAATCCAATCTGCCAGTTGTGGCAACTCCCAGCTTGGTATATGTTGACCCATATAATGGGTCAAAATAAAGCAGTTTTTGTGATCAAGATATATGGAATCAAATGCAAGTTAAGTTTGCAAGTGAAGTGTTATCAACATCCATGATCACATTTGATCAGCAATAAACTTATAAATTATAAAAAAATAAATATTTCACATATTAAAAAAACCATTTTGTAACCATCTGAAATTTTTATAAGACCAGCTTACTTTCAGGGCACACATTTTTACAAAGCTATAAGTATTCATAGAAGAAACTAAACACAGAAAATAATAAACTGTTACCATGTGTAGGACTAATAGGATCAAAATTAATTTGTATCTGTGAGAACAGATAAAAAATAAAACAAGGAAAGTATATTATTTGTTTTAGTAATATTATGAAATATTTTTAAAAATAATATTTTAATGAAGAGATGTCTTTTTAGTCTCTTATTCATAGTTGGAATACAAGGCCCAAATGAAATTATTACTAAAGACATTATTTTCAGCTAATGTCCAGTGTTACATGCTTTATAACCACAATCAATTCACATATGAAATTAAATTCTAAAACTTTAAGCATGAAGTAAAAGTATCTATTTTTTCTGTTAATGCTAAAAGAAAATGAAAATATTTCTAGCACACTGCAATTCTAATAAAATAACATAAAGATATTGAAAACACAGATATTTGATTACATTTCCAATAAAATTAATGCTGAGTATTATTTCTTCATTCATATATTTATCTAGCAAATGATTAGTGCTTAGTGTATTAGGTACAGTGTTAGAAATGATTTTAGTGAAAATTGACACAAATTTTGTTTCTAATTATGTAAATAATTGAAGATAATCAGAAGAACTAAGGAAACAACCTATGATTATGATCATTTATTTGTTAATTTGTTTATTCATCATTTTTCATTATGGATTTGTGTTTACAGCATACATTATAAAATATCAAGTAAATTTTCTGCCATCAAAAAGTTTAAAATTGTTGTAAGAAAAATTTTCTTTTACCATTGAAGACCTGAGCTGGTCTTGTCTTCATCCAGCATCCCACACTGGTTAATGTAATGGAGTCATCGCATTATGACTAAATAATCTAGGGGAAATGGTTCAGCTTTACAAGTCAGTTATAAAAGAAATAAAAGTGAGAACAATTACAATAGGGAATGGTACCAAAGGGAAGAGAGTTGGAAAAGCTGGGCCACCTGAGATACAGGCATGAGAATAAAAACTGTGGGGAGAGTTAGAGTTCCATGGAAACTATCACAGAACAATTTTACATCATGATTAGAAATATAAATGTGTATTAAGCCCCCAAAATCTGCTTCTAGGACTTAATCATGAACAAATAGATCAACATGAAGATGAGTTAAATAGAATAATGTTCATTATAACACATTTATGATGGACACATCCTAGAAATAGAGTTACCCTACCATAAAGAACTCTTTAATGATGGCACATTTCTAAGGTAGAATCTACAAAAACAATACTCTAGGGAAATATTTATTTACAGGGAAAGTATTCCTAGTAATTTACTGAAAGGCAAAATATGTGTCACTCAGCTTTCTGTCACTATAATAAAATTAAATATATGAAGATCATCCATATCTGAAGAGAAAATGGTTACTTTGGTTTACAGTTCTGGAGTTTCCAGGCCAAAACTGGTTATCTCCATTGATTTGGGTCTGTGGCAAGGCAGCACAAAAGAGCAGGAGCAAGTGGTAGAACAATACAGCTCACATTATGAGGCATGGAGCAAAAAAGAAAGAGAAAGTAACCGGGGCCCCGCAGTCCCCTTTAAGGGCATGGCCCCAATGACCTAAGAACCTCCTGCTTGAGTCCCACTTCCTGGTGAGTATATCACTTCTCCATAAAGCCACCCTTGGGACCAATCTTTCAACACATGGATTATTGGGGGCTTTTGAGATCCTGACTATAGATCACATCAATATTTAGTTATGATGCCAATATGTAGGAACATATTTTAGTAAATTGGAAATATAAATCTCAAAATTCTAGCAATAGTTATCTTTTATTAGGGTGTAACCATGATTTTTACATTTGCATTGTTCTGTTCTTCAATTTTACTGAAACTTTATATTTTTACTATTTAAATTTTTTAATGGATAGCAAAAAAAAATATTCAGTGTACATGCAAACAAACTGCCATACAACCTGACAAAAATTGCTAAGGATTCTCAGTATCATTTTATTTCTCTTTATTAGTAATAAAACTCATTTTTTGAAAGCTGTGAATTAAAATTCAGAATAAATGCTTTATTTTTCAGTCTTTCTTGCAGTATATAGCCAAGTGACAAATTCTGGCTAATGAGATATGAAAATTATTGTATATAACTGCCAGGAAAATTCTAAGGTCTTAGAATACTAATGTTAGCAACCATTTAGAATATTGGAAGAATTTAAGAGAATAGTGAGGAAATCATTAAAATAAAATGTCTTACAAAATTTTCTGCAATGCAAATAGCTGGAGAACTGAAAAATATTTATATTAGTTTATATAGGGAAAAAATTCAGTAAATTCATTTCTTAAGCTATGTCTTTTGCTACATCATCTAAAAGCCCTCCAAGTACATTGTGTTTAGAACGACTAATCTGAAAGGATGGTACACCCAAATATTGACATTTGATAGGGGCTATCTCAGGTCTGCCTTTGGGGTATATGGAATCTATATGGAGAGTTCTCTCCAGCCCCTCACTGCTTAAGGACAACTAGAGGAGACTAAGGAAATTCTGTGGCTGTCTTTAGCTACAAAGTACAGATAGTTTACCTAAGGCAGTTTAATAAGTACACATGCAAATGCATGTAACAAAAGTCTGGTGGTAGGTGGTTGCAGCATGTGTTAAATCCACAACTCAATAGTTAGAGCTCTGGCTCAAAATCCTGTGATCCTCTTGGTTTTTCCCCAATGTTCTCAAGATAGCTGCAGCCGCTCTCAGGATGAGGGCCTTACATAAGAGTCTCCAAAGGCCAGAACAGAGACATGTCCCAGAAAATCCCACTTTACTTCCCTTTAAATTCCTTCAACAAGGGAAGTCTTTCCAGAACCAATCATTAGCAAGAACAACAGAATTCTCTTGAATGGCTTAGGCCAACCCACACTCTACCCTGAAGACAAAAGAGACCTAAAAAATATGGGGATGTCCACTATCTTTTAAAAATTGTACTGGATTAGCAATACATAAAGACAGGAAATCCACTGTGGGATTGGCAAAACTTTTATGATGAATGCTGGTATAAAGAGCAGAAATAGATTCCTTAACGTTTCTGCTCAGTCCATGTATATATTTTAAAAATATAATTTGTTAAAAGGGTTTATGTATGTTTTTCTGAAACAGGAATAGTGTAAGTACGTACTTGTGTGGACTATTACACAGTGAATGCAAATAAATTGTCACATACTATAGAAAATGAACTAGAGCATAATAGATTTTAATAAAACCTGCAATAATTCTATGAAAGTATCAGCAATTTTTATGATATTCAGTTACATAATAGAAAAGAAAATTACAAAACTGGTTTTTGTTAGAGATTTTGTAATCCCTACAATAAACTTGTATCTTCTACAAATGTTAATGCCATCATTTCACTTTAATGGAAAGGACAAGCCATGTAAAATATTTAGCTAAAGTGACATTTTATAGGTGCTCTCCTTGCCAAGTCCCAAGTCTGTCCCTCTGGGAACAAGTAAAGATATGAGCTGTTCTGGGCTGAACAGGCAATTTCTTTAAGTGCTCAATTCCAACGGAGACTCTTGTGCTAAGAATAATAACTCTGACAATAAAGTTTCTGACAGCGAAAAGGACAAGATGATCCGTAGAAACATTTAAGGATCAGCATGTTACAAAGGTGTTACAGTCAATTATTAGCAATACAAAATACTGTGTGGTTTTATGAAGATTTATTTGAAAAATTTGTTTAATTCCCAAACTAGATGTCCTAGAAAGAATGTCTCAGTCTCTTCAACTTGAAAATGAATAAATGGAGGGCCAGAGATGTCAATGCTCTGTGGGGGCCACACAGTTCAATGGGTGGAAGTACACAGAAACAAAACAAAACAAAACAAAACCCATCCTGGTCTCCTGGTTACTAGCTCAGTGCTCTCTACTTTGGTCTGCTATTCCAACCATTATAGTAATTTTATTCATTCATGTTAATAACGTTAAAATTAAAGAAGATGAAATGTAATCAGTGCCTTGAGAGTGAATTACATTAAAAAGTGCAGCATCACCCACATAGCTGTTTATAGCAGCCTCACTCATAGTTGTCAAAGATTAGAAGGAACAAAGGTGTCCGTCAGTGGGAAAGGAATAAGTAAACTGTGCTACATCTAGATAGACAATGTATTGTTACTCCTCGTTACAAAGATGTGAATTAGGGGCTGGGGTTGTGGCCTAGTGGTAGAGTGCTCGCCGAGCATGCACGAGGCCCTGGGTTCAAACCACATAAATGTAAAATAAAGATATTGGGTGTCCACCTAAAACAAACAAACAAAAAAAGATATGAATTATCAAGTTGTGAAAAGAAATGGGAGAAACATATTACTAAATGGATAAAGTCAATCTAAGAATCCAGTATGACTCCAAACACAAGAGATGACAGAAAAGGCAAAATTATTGAGATAAATCAGCAGAGGTTGGGGAGTGTAACTCAGTGGTAGAACAGTTGCTTAGCTTGTGTAAGATCCTGGGATCCATCCCAGCACAACAGAATAAATAGATGAGTAAAGAAGAATCAGCGGTTGCCAGGGGTAAGGTGACAAGAAAAAAAAATAGGAATGAAAAAGCAAAACATAGAGGGTTTTGAAGGCAGTAAAAATATTCTGTATGATACTATAACAGTATGTACATGCCATTATATAGATATTTATCCAAATTTATAGAATATACAACACAAAGACAGAACCTGAATGAGAACTGTGGGCTGTAGGTGACAATGAAACATCATTGTAGGTTCATTGATTGTAATAAAGGTACCCTTCTGGTACAGGATGTTGATAATGGGTAAAACTGCATATTTGTGGGGCAGGGCTATATGGAAAAACTCTATATATCTTCCTCTCAATTTTTCTGCAAACCTAAAACTGTTTTTTTCCTAAAGTCTTTTTTAAAAAAACGTGGATGTATAACCAATGTGATCCTGCAATCTGTACACGTGGTAAAAATAAGAATTCATAACCCACTTGAATCAAATGTATGAAATATGATATGTCAAGAGCATTGTAATGTTTTGAGCAATCAATAAAAAAATAAAACATGACACACAATAATTGTAAAAAAAAAGAAGAACTCTTAATTTTTGAAGAAACACAATTATAAATGATGATTGGAAACAATAAAAATTACATTTTAGGTATTTAATCTGAGATGGAACCTATACTTCCATGAATGTTTATTGATTTCAAAATTTAACTATTTAAAATAAACTAAACTTAATTAATCAGATAGTATTAATTAATAATTAATGATATCTGCACATAGCAAATGAAATTTGAATCTATATATCCTAAACTCACAATTCTGAGATACCCATTTTTGTTAATTATAGTAGTAGTGGCTACCATTAGTAAGTTCCAACTAGGTGTCAGGTTAAACTTTATATACATGAAGTCACATAGTTATTTAGTTTACATCCATTCCAATTAGGCTAAGACTTAAGTAAAATTTATTATATTCCAGGTACTTTCCCAAGTACTTTACATATATCAATTCTTCTCAATTCCTTGTGAGGTTGGTATTATTCATGTACTTCTGAATATTAATATTCAAAGAATAGTATGGCAGCATCAAGCTTCACATCCCCCGACAAAATGTTTCAGATTGGAGAAACGGAGGGCTTCTTCCCAGATGCCTACACTGGATCATATGCCCTGCTACGAAGAGAGCTCAGGAGGCAAGAACCTGCAATAGAGACGGAAGGGAGGACTGGTAAAAGTGTATCACTAGATACTGCTTAACACACTTCCCAAACCTTATAAATAAAACCATGCATTATTCATGAAGATTCCACCACCACCTGACTTGTGCCAGGTTCAGGCGATCTTGACTGGGTTCCCTGTGGCATTCATACAGGACATTGGTGGGTAAGGTTTTCCAGAACTCATAGAGAACCACTGAGAATCCTGGGTGAATCCTCTTTGGAGCATTTCTCCATTTTCTTTCTTTCTTTCTTTTTTTCTTTCATTTGTATCACTGGGTGCCCGAGTCAGATGGCAATGCTGCCAGGTTGCTGGGAGGGTCGGAATCCTGATTACCTTCTACTACCACCAGTCCTGGGTGCAGTGCCTGTTAGAGAGGAAGCCCATATTTTCTTCCAGTGCCTGTCATTTGGTTAGAGAGGTGGCTCTTTTTCTGGGTGGAACAAGCTTGACAGTGAACATGCTGCCGGAAGTCTGATCTTGATTTGTGTGCAAAGAGCTCCTTTGAAAGTTCTCTACTGACCTAGTTGCTGAAGGATCTGGAAAATGCCAGTTAATTACTGCTCAGAGTGGAAGCTAATCACACTAATCTCATGGATGGACTATTTTCCCTAAAAACATTTTTTTAATGTTTGTTTTTTAAAGTAGCTCAACAACAGTACATCATAATTTAATTACCCGTTATAGTTTTCTTTTCTTTTCTTTCTTTTTTTTTTTTTTTTAAAGACAGGGTCTTGTTATGTTGCTAGGCTAGTCTCAAATTCCTGGACTCAAGTGATATTCCTACTTCTGCCTCCTCATGCCTTTAGGACCAAATCCTTTCCCCAAATCCTCACCTCTGAACACTGCTGCATTGGGGACCAAGTCTTCAGCACATGAGTTTTGAGGAGATATTCCAGATCCAAACAATAACAGAGTCAACTTTCCTTCTTGGTAGATATGAAAAAAACTGAGACTGAAGAGAGACTAAAGAACTTGTTTAAGGTGGAACAGACAAACCATGAGAGTATGAGAGCAGATCCCAGAAACACCTGGTCTGTGGCAGACAATGAATACATACATTTGCCTTCACAGATCTCCAGTCCTATTAGGATTCACACCATGGACACAAACCTTAGTCTGGGAACCAAAGAAAGAAAGGGTTCATAAAGTTGGCAAATCTAATAGTTTATAGTAAATAAAAGTCTGATAATTTGTACTTTTTTTTCCAGGAATGAGGAAATAAATGATTTGTACTGGGAGAGATGGAATTTGGTGAGGAGAATAAGGGTGTTACAGACAACAGAAGTTTGTTCTTGGATGTATGCTGTTCATATTGTAAATTGTGTTTTCTCCTTGTAGTAGCTGTCTCTAATAATTTTTCTATTTATTGGTTTCAGTGAACACAATTCAATTAAAATGTATCTCCCTACATAGCCTCATATTATCTTCATAATAAATTTTCTTTGAAAAAGTACTTGACTTAAAAAATTGTCAATGTATTTTAAAGATAAAAAGTGCTTAGGAGATTGAATGAAAAGTTTTAGTTTTAATTATAACACCTTCTGAGAAAAGAGAAATGAGTTGTGGTCATTGCTTCAGTGATCTGAAAGAATCAGTGTCCCTGCATTCATTCTACAGGAAGAAAATTGTGTCCAAATCATCAATGATAGAGAAGAAAATGACCTTGAATGTATCTTGGCCCACATCTCTATTCTAACCATAAGAAATTAGTCTCAGAGAATTAGTCTCAACATTATACAGGAGTGATTTTATGGGTTATAGTTGTTGGCTTTTCACTTATAGACATTAAAATATTTAACTTGACACAGTGGTGTATTCCTATAATCCCAGAAGCTCAATTTGGGAGGCTAAGGCAGGAGGATCGAAAGTTCAAAGTCAGCCTCAGCAACTTAACAAGGCCCTAAACAAAGACCCTGTCTCAAAATGAAACCGTAAAAATATAGCTCAGTAGTTAAGCATCTCTGGGTTCAATCCCCAGTACCAGCAATAAATAAATACATTAATTAATTAATTAATTAACTAACACTCTTGAATTCTATCTTCAAAATCTTTGAGATACAAAATAATTCTTTCCCTGTTTAGGGGTTGAAAGGTCTAAGGAGATCACTGATGGAAAGCTCTTGATCTTCAGGAGGTGTGACTTCATTTGTAACATCTAGTTGAGGGATAGTTATATGGAATGCCCTATAATTCTTTTACTAGGTTTTGACTTTGTGTGGCAGGCATTGTATTCACACTAGGGTGCAAGATTTATATGCTTGTATCAGGACCTGGCACATGGAAGATAGCCAGAATGTGTTCATTCAACTAATGGGTAAAAAAGTCCTTCAAAGGTAGGAATTCACATTAGGAATCAGAATGATGATTTACTTTGTTAAATAAAGTCTATACAAATACAATACTTCTAAGTTTTTTACTAGGGATTGTCTTCTACTTCAGTGTGATGTTTTGAGGACATTTTTATTCTTAATAATAGAAACACAAAGTGTTTTAAAATATGCAAATATTAACTATTCTTATTTCATATAGGTATAAATTAATCTCTAAGAAGTTTTGGAAAACATTACATAATAAGGTGTCTAAAACACAGTTGCTAATGACCGGAATACAGAGGGTGGTTATTATGTTTGAAGAATATCAAAGAGACCAGTGTGGCTGGAGCAGGTTGAGGGAAAGACACGCAGAAATGGCAGAAGAGAGAAGGCAGGTTGGTTACTCAGATTATGTAAGTGGTTTTATTCTTAACTTTAGCAAAATGGGAAACCACTGGTTAGTTTGGGTGGGTTTCACAACATGTACTGACTTATGTTTTAGAATAATCCTTCTGGCTGCTTCTGTTGAGAGCAAACTATAAGGGTGCATGGGTAGAAGGCCAGGGAACCCATAGGGCAACTGGTGAGGGGTGATGGTGACTTGTATCACCCCTTATAAAGGGAATTCATGGAAATTCTTTTTGGATGCTTTTAAATTCCATTTTATTAATTTCCTAAAAATTCATAGAACTTTAGTATGTTATGAAGGAGCAACAGTTAGGCAGGTTTTAGGACATAGATCTTCTCTTATCTATAATGTGAATTGCAGATCACTTAGAAGAGTCCTTCCCGTTCTCTCTCCAAATACAATGAAATATTCACTTCATTTTAATGACACTTCTGTGACATATTAGCAGAGCTCTCTTTTCTCTTCCAAGAAATATTAAAACAGCAATCATACTATTGAAATATTATTTCCCAGCACTTCCATTTATTACTTTCATCCTATTTGCATTTTTACTGATACTCTTTATGCTGCAATAACAAAGAGCTGCTGTTCTTACCTGTATAAAGCTACAATTAGATAATCTGGACTTTAACCCACTAATCTGAAGCCCAGGTCACTTCATCCTTTCAATTAATCTGAAAATACCTTGGAAAGAAAATAAATTTAATGTCTAAAAATAATAATAATAGTAACAATAAGAAAAACAAGCATTGATGATCTACTTACTCTAAGCAAAAATAATGGAAGCAGACCTCAGCCTCAAACAAACTTTCCTTTTGCACTGAAACCTGTTTATTTATTTCTTTGTTAAAGACAGGAACAGACCTAGTCTTTATTAAGCAGCAGCGGAAGGCACATTTCAGGGGAGAAAATGACCACTGGTTACACAAGGTGTCTGTTTTATATAGGTTTTAATGAGAGCTAATCATAGCAGAATGTTTAATGTAACTTAATCATTAGAGACTTAGGCAGTCAAAAAACTAGTTGTGCAGGTTTGAAGTCTAAATCAGGAAAACAGCTGTAAAAGCTTGAAACCCATTGATCCTGGGATGAAAGTCCAGAGCCCAGAGCCCATTGTTTGCCTTTTTCATCCAAGACCCACCTTTTCTCCCTGGGGATTGTTAACCCATATCCTTCACTTACATATGGATAAACTTTTTGAACTTTGCATATCTTTCATTGTGTTAGGTCTTACTATAATGCCAACTATTTAGATGAGAAATTTAAGATTTTAAAAAACTTGCTTAAGGTTATTCCCAAAAAGTCACAGAACTGGAACTTAAATGTTTGACTATTTTTTAAGGGTTTTATTTTTTATTGATCTTATTTTTTAAATACATGACAGTTGAATACATTACAATTCTTATTATACATATAGAGCACAATTTTTCATATCTTTGTATATAAAGTATGTTCACACCAATTCATGTCTTTATACATGTACTTTCTTTTTTTTGCACTACAATTCTTATTACACATATATACCACTATTTTTCATATCTCTGTTTGTATATAAAGTAGGTTAACACCCAATTTGTATCTTCAGACATGTACTTTGGATAATGAAGTCCATCACATCCCATCATCCTTGCTAATCCCCTGCCTCTTCCCTTTCTCTCCCTCCCCTCTTCCCTAACTAGAATTCACCTATTCCTCCCATGTTCCCCCTCTCTACCCCACTATGAGTCAGCCTCCTTATATCAGAGAAAACGTTTGACATTTGTTTTTTGGGGGGATTGGCTAACTTCACTTAGCATTGACTACTTTGTATAACCAGGTTAGTCCAGGAAGTGCCCGATGGGAAGAAATCTACTTTTTCAAACTGGTAAGTCTAGGTAAGTTTCTTTTGGTGTGACAGCAGCAGTGTGTGGTGTGTATTTTAGTGCAAATGTTTGTTAAATGTGAATATATTCTCATGTGTACATTTCTATTCATTTGTATAATTCTATCTAATTATTTAGAAAACAATCTTTTCTTTTGCACTGAAATCTACTTATTTTTTTGTTAACTCAATATTCTTAACAAATGGTTCTCAGGACATTATAGGAGTCATTTATGTAAAGATTTCTGTACTGCAAGGGCCCGGGATATGGCTCAGTGGTTGAGTGTCCCCAAATTCAATCCCTAGTACCCCATTCCCCCCGAAAAAAGATTTCTGTGCTGCTTGTCAAGCATCTATCTTACATGATACACAGTGAAATCATATTCTGGGTCCATCAATCAGGGTTCTCCAAGAAGGCAGAAAAGCAAAACACATATGGGGCGGGGGAATTTGTATGCAGGATTATGGGGGCTGAGGATGTAAAATCTGTGGGGCAAACTGGCAGATTGGAAACTCAGGTAAGAGTTGATGTTGCAGCCTTGATGTAGAACTCTTTCTTCTGGAAACCTCAGTGTTTGCTGATAAGGCCTTACCTGATTTGGTAATGTACTCCCACATTATTAAGGAATTTCCTTCACTTAAAGTCCACCAGTTTAAGTGTTACTAAATATATAAAATATCTACACAACAACAATCGGGCTGGTGTTTGGCCAAACAGCTGGGCACCATGATTGTCTTAAGTCCATTTGGGCTGCTGTTGCTTCTCATAGTTCTGAAGGGTCCAGCAGATTAGGTGTCTTATGATAGCCTGGTTCACTGATGTGATGGTGGTCTTCTGTCTGCAGAAGAAGGACCTGGAGGAAGTTCTCTGGGGAAAACTCTCTAGATTTCTTTGGTAATAATGAATTGAATGAACTCATGACCTAATCACCTCCCAAAGGACCCACCTGCCAATAATATCACTTTGGGGATTAGATTTCACCATAGGAATATTGGAGGGCTACAGACATTCAGTCTATAGCAATAGCCTGGCCAAGTCAACACATGAAATTAAACATTACAATAGATATTTCTTGGAATAGAATAAATAACTGCTACATCCTGCTGAGAACATTGTACTGAGTATTTTATACATGCTGTGAGAAATTTTCAAGTAACGCTGCATATTGGAATATTTGTTCATGGCAACAATAACCTATTATGTATTGGATTTAATATATCTTATGTGCTTGTCATATGTGGAAATGAATGATCTTAAAACCAGGTTATGTTTACAGTAACAATTATTGTAGAAACTGTTCACCATGCACAAAAATACCTGTTTCCCCTTCCACATTGCAGAATTGTCACCTGGGAACAGCTGCGTAGCCAGGGACCATTCCTCACCTTTAGTTGGGGCCATGGGACTATGTGTTATTAATTTAGAATATGGACAGAGAAACTTGGGTGAATTTCAGGTTAAGACTGAAAAGAAGATAATCTTTTCTATATTCTTTTTCTCCTTCTGTGGAATGGAGGAGACAGTGAGACGTCACAGGGACAGTGGAAACACACAATAGAAGGACCTCAATTGCTGAACACTTTTGGAATTAAACTACTGCTGACAGGAACAGGTGCCATTAAGTACTTGTGTGAGCATGAGCAAGATATGCTATTGCAGTATATCAATACTTCTGTATCATCGGGCACTGTATAAATAAGCCAAAATATTTTATTAATTCAACAAACTCTTAGAATGGCTATATTAAACCTAACTAATAAGAATATGGGAGATTGCTAACCTAGTGGCTAAGCTCAGAGCTATTTTTTATTTGTATTTTTGTTTTTGCTTTTCAATAACACTAGAATGTAAGTTACATGAGCAGCTTAAACAAGTAGAACAATCACGAGGCACAAAGGAGGCATTACACAAATATTTGAGGAATGAAGCAATGACGTAAAGGCAAAAAATGATGTAACTGGTGACGGGAGTGTTATTGTACATAAGAGGAAGAATGTGAGGCAAAAGTATAAAATGAGGTCTTTATAGATAACTGTGAATCCTATATCTCAATAAATAGTCTAGAATGTTACAAGGTTTTATGTTTTCTTATGTTAATAAAATAAAATTAATTTCTAAAATCACATGGCTTATTTCAGAGATTTATCTGTATGGAGAGTTGGTGAGTCCAACAGATGCGTTATAAATCTCCATCACATAATGTTAATGCAAGGGGTTAGAAGGGAAGAGTGAGCTTTGATACTGCGAGGCATGAAAGTTTGTGCAGGCCTTCAGATCAAAAGGAGGATGTGGACATATGTGGTAGGTGTCCATGTGTAATAGGAAACAAATGCTTTGGTTTGGAAGAGATCCCAAAAGAGTCGTGTTCTGAGTGAATACAGAACAGAAGATGTGACCCTGGGGAACAGTCACAATCCCATGACTTTTACTTTCTTTTATAATAAAATTTAAGGAGCGTCTGGAAATCTAGGATAAGGGAGAAATAAGCTTTGTCCAACTGGTGTGGGTGGGGAGATTATGACTATAAAGGCTAATTCTCTGGGCATTATCATCTTGGCTGAAATGGGCACCTGGCGTCTACTTAGTCTGGATATAAACATATACAAATCCCTGGGGAGGTTCATTTTCTTCAGTAAAGGAAATAAAATGGTAAATTAAAAATAAGTGAAACTACACAATTGAATGAAACCACATACAATTGACTAATGACTTAAGAATAAAGTATATACAGAAGCCGTAATTACTATACAGAATATTTCTGGCCTTAGTCCTCAACACTCCATCTCCTTTCCTTCTTCCTTTATCCCCAAACACACTCAGATAAAGAACTGCTAGAAGCAAGTGGTCCACCCTCAGCTACATCTGGCTATAAATCTCTATCTCGCCAAGTTTGTATTTTATTAGTGTTTCACCATCTGGTTTACAAATTCTGAGTCTGAAAATATCACATTTTTGTATTGTTAGCTATGTCAGTTGCAGAAATTTTTCAATGTTTCTATCTATAGTTCATATTGTAGGTAGATCCCTTCATGTCATTCTAGAAACCTTATCACTGCTGCTCCTGCACACATAGATCCATGGGTTTTCTTCTTCAGAAGCCCTCTCGGCCTGCTCATTGCCTCAGGGAGAACTGACCTATAAAAAAAAGTGGCCTGTCCATTCTTGTCTTTCTTTTTAAATGCTCAAATCTCTCTGGTCAGTGTCTTGTAGGTTACTCTGTCAGGTATTACAGTAGAAAGAAAGAATTTTTCCTTCCTCACTTTTGGTTAGAGAAATATTTCCAGAGTAACTCTGAACTAAAACTGGCTCATACTTCACTGATAAAAATATTCTTCTTCATAATACTGTTAAACATTACCCATGACTGCAACACCATGTTTTACTCTCAAACACAGCATTTGATTCTCCCTTTTTCTTATGGAGACAGTTTTTTTTTTTTTTTTTTTGGCAGCAAAGGAACCAAGTGTCAGGAGAATGGAGGGGTGGGATGGAGTTGGTGCTGTTCACTCTTGTGATGAATCCCAAACAGACAACATGTAGAAGCCATTATTGGACCACTCAGACTGCTGAGGAGGACATCTTTCTGGAAATTTTGCCCATGCTTCTCAATGAGTCCAAAGTCCAATCCATGGTAACAGTTGGCAAAGAGATGCACTGTCCCAGTCCACCTGATAAATAAGCATAATATTGCTACAGAGTTTCACTTACCCTTTTATATCATTCACTCTTCATTTTTTTTTGGGGGGGGGTGAGTCTTTGTTTTAAAACCTACAAGTAAGTCGCAACATTTTATATTTTTTTACCAACTTCTCTGTCTTAATTTTTCTTGGACTTCCTCTATTTTGCAATCTTTTTGAAAAAGCTGAATTTTTAAATGTCCACATATTACAGTCTGATAGTCTAGATCAAAATATAATAGCAAAATACAAAATATAATAGTTAATTACAAAGAGTTTTATATAGTCCAAAGCTTTATTGACACCAATGTAATCCTTGTATTAAATCTATGATATTAGAGTACTTTTATGTCCCTTCATTTTACCAAGGGTAAATT
The DNA here is from genome assembly GCF_048772815.1 of Callospermophilus lateralis. NCBI lineage: Eukaryota > Metazoa > Chordata > Mammalia > Rodentia > Sciuridae > Callospermophilus > Callospermophilus lateralis. The sequence continues at coordinate 110,803,394 of NC_135312.1, read as the reverse complement.
CAAATTAGAGGAGTAGCACTCTTTACCACAATGCACATCCATTCTGGCCAGGATCTAGAAGCTAACTTCTTCAAAGAGAGTGGCTATTTGGTAATGTAAAAGTAATCTCACACTTTGGTCATAAATGCTAATCTCTTGATTTTCATTAAATGGCTTAATTTGAAAAAAAAATTAAAGGAGTAGAAACTTGTTCAAGGATACATAGTAATAGAAGACAGTGTGCAAAACTTACTCTAATTGACACTATTACACATCATTTTTGATCCAGTAAATAGTTATTGAGTACCTAGAGACGCAACAATGTCAAAACAGATCACTGGTATCACAGAGGTTACATTCCTCTGGGGTGTCAATAAAAAATTGTAGCCAACAATTTAAATAGACAAATTAATAGACATTATTCAAAGCTATTACCAGATGGGAGAGAGACTGAACTCAAATTCCCTAAAACAAAAGGTTTCGAAGATTTTAAGTTGTAGGATGATCATGTGGAAAAATTATGGGAAAAAATAGGGGGAAAATGTAGGCAGGACATTTGTAGTTGCTAATGGTGCTTATTTAAGTAGATTCCCAAAGAGACTGGGGAATAGGCCTTCCATCTTTCTTTATATTACAAAGGAATGGCTTCTGGGTCTTTGGTTATTGAACTGGCAAGAGGCTGGGTGATCTCAAAGGTGAAAAATATGGAAAATGACAACCCCCAGGACAGGGAAATGATACTCCCTCCCCCAAAACTGTCTGACCAACAGGAAGATGGAGGAGGAAGGCCATCATTAATTCTCTCCCAGTAAATCCTTTCCCAGTAACAATGAGCCTGGAGGGAAATAAAAAGCAAACTTTCATCCCTTTCGGGGTTCATTCCCATCATCTCCACCAAAAGCACACATTCATTGCTTCCCAGCCACAATGGGGCCTGAAGGGCAGAGGCAGATAGTAAAACGCTGGGCACTGGCATTTTACCCTTTCTCATTGCCAGTGAGGCCTGGAAGGAGAAAAGAAAATAATGAAGTCTTGGGAAACAACGAATCCCAGAGAAAGAAGTTAAGCAGTGAACACTGAGTTCTGAGTTTTTCCCAGTGACAATGAGTTTTGGGCTTTTTACAGTTTTTATTTCCTGACTACACAAACTGACCGATTCTGCTTCGGTCTCCAATAATTAAGCCACCCTCATTGTTAACTATATAACCAGGGGCCATTTTCCTACCTAGAAAATGAGCCCCTCCAGTGCCTGACTGATTGACTCTGCTGCAGAGCAAAGGGAAGCTTGCTGAACCGTTTGAGGTCTGCTTCCTTCCTGGTTATTTGTGTTTTCATAATGGTGGTGAAACCGTGTTGGTTATTTTTTATTACAAAGGGGGCAATAAATATTTATAATTGCGACTTTCTAAAGTATTACTTTAAGAAAAGTGAAGTTAGGCATCTGTAGACAGGAAGAAACCTGACTAAGGTTTAGTTAGGGTAAGGAGAACATTAAGGTCATTTAAAGAGACAAAAACATATAACAGGGCTGGGATTGTGGCTCAGTGATAGAGGTCTAGCATGTGTGAGGCCCTGGGTTCGATCCTCAGCACCATATAAAAATAAATAAATAAAGGTATGGTGTACAACTACACCTAAAAAAAGTCTTTAAAAAATAACATATAGCAAATGTCAAATCAAGCAGAATACGGGTGCTGGGGTGGGGTAAAACGCTGGATTACATGATTTATGTGATTCGTTCTAGTTCAAATATAGAACAGAGGTCTTAACTCTCTTGTTCCTGATTTAAAGAGCACTAGTTGAAAGTAAAAGGGAAAAAAATCTTTTAATAACAGAAACATAGCTACTGACATAGTCTTTATTAGAAAACATGTTGCCAGGCTAGATCTTCTGGCCTACCTTTGATCTTGGAACTTTTTCAGCCTTTATTACCAATGCACATCTTCAATTTTAGGTGTCAGTAAATAGGCAAGTATAGCCAATGACCATCTTCCTCCTACTCCACATTGCTAGATCTTCAACCTAAAGATCTGACTATCCTCAGGAAATTGTCCTTAGTAATTTCAACCATCTCAGTATTTACCCTTTCCAAATATGACTTAATTGCTTGATAAACTTAAATGCAAACAATCCACATACTTTTTGTTTTCCTGGATAATAGCATTTTTTATGAAATCTCCAAAAGAGAGAGAGGCTGCTTCAGCACCTTGGAAAGTAATTTTCCCCCTTGGGCAATCAAGGAGATTTTTTTCAGCATCTCTCTCACTAGCTAAATCAGGCAAAGCAACTAGGTAAAAAGCAAGATTAATCTCCAGCAGAGCAACTCTATGCCATTATATTATCCCCATCGTTTTTGTGTTCTCACAAAATGTTACAAAAGCCTCTATGTTTTATAGCTAAGAAGAAGTTGCAAAGAAAACAGACCTTGTTCCCAACCACAAAAGTATTAAGAGAGTGGAGATGTAGACCTAGGTCATTCTAATTTCAAAGTCTGTTTTCTTTGCAACTTTTGTTTCCATTATTGCATGTTACCACCAATCAAGTTTTATTCCTGGGGATAGGGAAGTAACATATAAATTGTATGTGTTTTATTTTTTTCATAGACAAAATAGGCATCTGTAATGGTATCAGGGAAAAAATATATAAAAATGCTACTATTTTCTAATATAGAGTTTCTCATGGGGTTTAATAATTATTACAGCCTTCAATTAAAATGTTCTTTTCAAGAGTATATCATTAAGGAAAAAGCTAAATGGTATCAATTATTCATTTTTATTTCAACATTAAGAAGAACAATTTTACTAGCTATTATTTCTCTTTGTGGCTTTATAAACTGTTTTTTTTATGTCTTTGTGGCTTTATAAACTGTTTTTTTTATGGAGATAAGAATACTGCAAAAAACAGAGTACCATAGGCAAAATTCATATTATTTTGTTGAATATTAACTATTATTTACCGTGCTTGCTTAAGAGTTTTTTTCTGATTAAATAATTATAATTTAATATGGAGAAGTAAAATAATAGAACACAGAAATAAATTTTACTTCCACTTTACTCAAAATTCTTCCCTCTTCTCTTTTGTATGCTTGTACAAATTGAGCATCCCTAATATGATAATCCAAAATACTTCAAAATATAAAATTTTCTGAGCACAGACATATATTTCAAGTGGAAATTCCATACAAGAAAACTTTTTTATGCAAACAATTATTTAAATATTGCATAAAATTACTTTTAAATTGCATGTATAAGATGTATATGAATTAATAAATTTTGTGTCTAGATTTGGATCTCATCCCAAGATGTCTCATGATGTATATGCAAATATTATAATATTTGCAAAAATCTGAGAAGGAGAACACTTTATTTCTTAGGCATTTTGGATAAGTGACACCCAACCTGCACTGTGAAGCTGATTCTAATTCATGGTTTGGGGAACAAAAGGCCACATCCCTTTGAAAAACTAAACCATAACTTATTGCATTTATTACATACATTTTCAAATTAGAATATATTCTGAATATCTAAGAAAAATTAGATTATATCTTCTGTAGGTAGGTGAGGTTTTTAGGGTGGATACACAAGTTTCTGTGTGGAGACAGGTGCATCCAATATGCAATAATGGAGATGGGGCTGTGGCTGTTACATTTCTGATAGTGTTCAGTCTTGCTGCTGCCATGAGTCAATTGAGGCTGTGAGCCCTCTTCTCCTTGGCTTTTATCTACTCAGATGAGAGGAGAGAGATGTGAAACCCCTTTGACATCTTCACTGTGTAGCACTTCCACATAACAGTAGGATTCTCATCATGGCACTGTTTGGATGGAAAGTGTAAAACTCTCTATCACAAGAGATAGGCATTAGAGGTGTATATTAAAATAGTTTTATTCATTGTTGATGAACTTTATTTTATTCACTTATTTATATGCAGTGCAGAGAGTTGAACCCAGTGCCTTACACTTGCTAGGCAAGTGCTCTACCGCTGAGCCACAACCCCGACCCTAGAAGTATATATTTGAAAGAAAAAATTATGTGTCTATTCTGGTTGGCATGATAGAATAATATAATCTCACTGGGAGAAGAGGCCATAAGAGATCACATAGTACAATCCTGGTCAAACTTCAGCATCACTTAGGAATCACTTAGAGATGACAGATTCTCGTGTCTTGTCCTGCTAATCGTCAGTTAATCAGGCCCCAGAATCTCCCTAATAATAAAATTTTCTAAATATTTCTGTAGATTTACAATAATTTGACTAGATTGTTAAAAGGTGCAATGTGCCCCTAAGAATTGAAAAAAAAAAAAAAAAAGGCAACAAATACTTCCTGAATGATCATTTCAGTCATAGTAAGTAGTCTTGGTGAAACCTAACTAATGTTAATTCTTAGAGATTAAAAACTTGCTCTATTTTCTCCTAAGTGAATGGATTGCAACCTGATATGATTTTGCATTATGTGGACATTCTGTGGCTGTGTCTTTGGGCAGAAGCTGAAGGACACGATAGCAGGGTCATTCTAGAGGACTGCTTCTGGGTAGTGAAAGGAGTCTTCACTTCTGACAGGGCACAGATGTCGCAGTCTTTAGGAGATAGTGAAAGCTCTTCTTCTAGATTCATTACCCCCTCACCCTACCAGTTCTTGGCACAGTGCATCTGAAAAGTGAAAGAACTATTTCCCTCATGATTCAGCACAGATCAAATGAAAAAGTCTGGCCTTTTCCTAACTACCGGGTAATTAATTTAGCCTAATGTGTCTGTCCTAGCAGTCACACACTGCTCGGCGCCAAGCAGATGTACAGATAGCTTGAGAGAGATCACTCCATTCAGATAATCTCATTACTCCTGGGTCCTCCCACTGTTAACAATGACCTGGAGCTCTTATTCATTATTGTAAAAAATAATACTTACATGTTGGAGAAATCTTTATAAACACTTTTTAGAAAACACTGTGTGGAAGTCAGTGCTTAATGAAGGTTACATGACTTGATTTCAGGGTTTGACAACCCTGGAAGGGTCATGATTCAAGTGCAAGCCTAGAGGCCCCAAGTCATGTTTGTCTGTAAAGGTCATGGCGAACGTGTGTAATCGGTTTTTCCAATTCCTATGGTTTTAGAGGAAATCCAAACTCGGGTTACAATAAGAGTATTATTTGGCTCAGACCTTCATCCAGATTTGTTGAGACTATAAAATCACTCCTGTGTTTCATCAAGGCTTGGTTCTTCTTGACAAAACAACTCTACTGTCTCCTTTTTCTGTTAGGAAGTCAGGGAAAACTCATTTGAAAGAACACTAAAGACCAGGGTCCTCATCTGATTTATTCCTTATATATTAAGTCCTTTATTCAACAAATATGTATTGGGCAAGTACTAGGAGCTTGGAAATGTGATGAGAAAAGGAAATGTGATTAAGAAAAAAAAACAAACTTCTACACCTTCTTCAACCTTATATAATAGCAAGAGATTAGAAAAGCTAAACTTATGCTTTGGGTGTAGGTGTCTAGGGATATTTCAAGATGAGATGAAAGTGTAGAGGTAAATAGCTAAATAAGATTGGCATTGTTTGGAAGAAATTGAAACCTGATTCATAAAGGATGAGTAGGAGTTTGGTAGGCAAATGGGGGTGACATGGGATGAAGCTTTCAGTGAAAGTGAACAGCACCGTGTGAAGCTGGGGGGCCTGGTGAGTCACAGTGGTCCTGATTTGTACAGGCCTTTATGTGATGCTGCCCAGTTCTCTGCATCTTTGTGCATCCTCTCTCCACTCAGAACCTATTCTTAGCCTTCTTGTGCCCTGTGCCCACTCTGTTCTCCAATGCAAATCAGTTCTTCTACATGTTTCTGTGCCTTTGCTTGCAAGTGAAGGACGGACACTGTCCCCAAAGATGTCCAGGCCATCATTCTGAGAATGTGTTCCCAGGTTAGGACATGCCAAAGGGGAATTCAGTTTATTTGTAATTAAGGTTGTTAATCAGTTGAGTTTAATATAGGAAAATTAACTGGATTATATTGTTTTCCACCGTCTAATCACACTGGCTCTGAAAATAGGAGGTGGTAGTGTGGGTTGGAGAGATGAGACATTGAGAGGAATGCATGTACCACTGCTGACTTGAATGTGGAAAAATTGAGATGCGAATCCAAAAATGTTGTGGGCTCCAGATTGAAGCAATGGCACTTAAGAAAATTCTGCAAAAAAAAAAAAAAAAAAAAATGCAGGGCTTGGTAATAAAACGAAAAGAAGCCACATTTGGTCAACAACAACCTGACTGAGTAGGAAACAGATCCTTTCCTAGAGTTTCCAGAAGAGAACACAGTTTACCACTACCACTGTGACTTTAGTGCGGGGGCACCCACACAGGCCATCTGACCCACAGATCTATAAAAAGATACACTTATGTTGCTTTAAGTGGTCAAATTGTGAAAAATCGTCAGAGCAATTATATAAAATGAATGCAAAGGCTTCCTATTGGAAAGTGTCAGATCTTCCAATAGACTTAGGATGGCCTAGATCCATGGTCATGTCATAATTGGTATAAACTGCGTCCCTAGAGGGGAGCAGAGGGCTTCCGCAGCTATGCTCTGCTGACTTGCTGTCTGAGAGTTACTTCGTAGCTATTTCCAGTCCTATAAAATGTAGTGTTAGTCCTTGCAGAAAGAGCGGCCTCTATAATATAATCTCCTCTGTGTGGTTTTAACAGGGGCTTCTTTCTGAGCTCCCTTGCTAAGAAATCTGGTCTTGAGTCCTCACGCAGGTTCATTTCCTTCCACTTTCTCTCTTAGCAAAGTGTCTGTTCTCAGTCTTCCTGAGCACCCTCTTCTTTATATTATAAGTAGGCTCCTCTCTGTTCTCTTTCATACTGAATTTGAGGATAGAAGTGGGTCCAATGAAGACAAGAGAATTTTAACTACCTAGATCATCTGGTGGCATCTCGGGATCTCTTAAAATTTCTACAGTGGAGCACATTAGGATCCATTCTCATCCTGCTTACACATTTATTGAGGAGATAGCAAAGGAATAAAAATATGTAAATTCAAAAGTATATCTGCATACTTCAAACTTTAAATGACATTGGAAAGACATCTCTGTCATTTTCTTCTTGAGAAAATCAACTCAGAATAATCAAATATCCAATTTAAAAAACCCCAAAGTACAAAATTCATATTTGATAAAATGCCAATCTTTTTTCTGCCCAAACAAAAATATATAAGGAATGGCCACCAAATAAAGATCACCTTGGGGTGTAAAAACCAAAAAAACAAATAATTTAACAAAAAAAGAATCCTTTATCCATGCCACTAGGGTACATGGTTTTATAGAGCCCAAATTAGCTGGTGAAATATCATTGTTTTTCAACAAAAATGTTGGTACTGAGGTAAAATCTCAGTAATCTTAATTTTTTTTTGGATTAAGGAGTTATATGAATCAAAGTGTGAATGTTAATAATGGAATTATTCCTGAAAACTGAGTGGTTCTCTAGAGAGTCAGAGTTGGATTTAAGGGAGAAAAAAAATAAAAAATATTGGAATGCATGAAGTGGTATAGAGATGGCAAAAAAAAAAAAAAATGTAGAGAGAAACCGCATTATGAGCAGTTTCCTCCTGTCCACCACTTTTGGGTGATGAGAAAAATATCCTAAGGAAGTTCAAACACATATACACAATTCTGTGACATAATCAAATGTATGAAATATGATATGTCAAGAGCTTTGTAATGTTTTGAACAACTAATAATAAAAAAATGTAAAAAAAAAAAGTTTCACTGCGAATAAGACTAATACCACGGCAGCTTTTTCTATTTGGCCCTTTGCACAGATTTTTCCTAAAATCCAGAATTGACTTAGATCTTTCAAAATTAGTAATAAATAAAAACAATCACCACAGGTTATACACACTCTCCTTCTACTACCTCTAATGGGGCAAGAGAAGAAGGAAATAAAATTGAGAAAAAAGATCTATAAATATAGCTCCTATAACAACCTATAACAAATATGACAAGAATTCAAGAAATGAAAAGAAAAACTCCAATAATTTTATACCTAGCAAAAATGTCATTCAGGTAAAAGGGACATAGTCCTATATCTTTTGATCATATAAGAACTCAGATGCATGGCTTTCATCAACATTCTTTTAAAGAAAATATCACAGGACAAACTTGAGAAAACCAAGTAATGAATGGAGACATGATGGCAAAAAGAATTATCCTACACCTATGTATTCATTCAATTATAGAATTAATGCTATCACTGTGCTTATTAGGGAGATAGGGCAGAATATGAATGTTTAAAATAATGGTAGTTCTCATATTAATTGGAAATGGAAAGAGAGATAGGTATAAAGTAGTGACTAGTCTTCTGATAATGAAAGAGAAATGTCACCACCAAAAAATGACACTGAAAATACTGAACAGATCACATATTTATGACTCATTCACTGGGGATTGAAGTTACATAATTGAACTATTTAAGCATTTTTCTCCTTACTCAACACAATGGCTACATTTCAGACTGGCCTGGAAAACATTTCATGTTTTAAGGGGTCACTTAACTCTTTTAAATTCTTTCCAGTACAGTTAAAGATGGATAGAAATATTAAAATGCCAATATATATATATCTCAAATTTGTGTTTTTTAAATTTTTACCTTTTAATAGTTCAATTCTTTCACCATTACATTTGATTAATACTTCAGCCTATTTTTTAATTAATTTCAAGTTCATTTTATTAAAAAAAAGACTGCTTCTTTTCTTTTATAATGTTTTTAATTTATAATACAATTTGACCGGAATTAATATTAACAAGATTCAGAAATGACTGCATTTTCTTTTGGATGGAGTACTCATCTATGTAGTTGTATACTTGTGAAATAATTCCTCATTTAAGACTTTTTAATGCTATGAAACAAATTTATTGACCTGGAAAGATATGTTAAATAGAAAATTCTGGCTATACAACATGTTCCACCAGTGATCTTGCTTGTATTTTCTTAATAAACAATATTGGCAAGAATATTTGCAAAATTCACTGCTTCCTCTGTATAACAGCTCAAATTTTGTTGTGAAACCAAATATTATCCCCTTTGGCCAATTTGTTAGTGATACTGCGGTATATTATTAAACGATCTTACATATTAAAATAGCAGCTGTCCTCATTAGTGCCAAAACCCCAATTTGAAATTATCTGCCATTAGGAAAACAGGCAAAAATCTAAATGTTCAGTGATGTTACATTATCTTCTGTGTTAATCTTGATTGTTTCGTGACCTATGGGTAGACAATATTATTAACATCTTGCAGTATTCTATTCATGACAGCTGCAGGCAATGGTATCTATGAAATGACAAATTAATAGTCACTGAGTTAACTACTTGGTTTATTTATGACATTATCCAAGCTCATCCATATTTACTTTAAGTAATAAATGCTCAAGAGAATGTAAAAAAAAGATTTGTTAAGGACTCTCTTGCTAGAAAAGCATCAGCTAAAAGATTTCCAAGACAACACTTTAGGCTGATAGTTTTGAATGGATATAAAAGGGGTGCAAATAGCACGAGCACTTTGGAAATATTGCTGACAGTTTGGTGAGACATACATTGGCCCTATGACCTAGCAATTCTATTCATAGGTATTTGCCAATAGAAATGAAAAAAAAAATGTCCAAAGAAGACTTGAATAAAAGTGTTTATAGAAAAGCTTTATTCATAATCACCAAGCCCAGAAAACAGAGAGATGTTATATATTCATACAATACAATACTCAGTAGTATTTCATTAGTAATAAAAGGGACCAAACTGGTAATACATGTAGTGACATAGATGAATCTCAAAAATGTTATGTTGAGTGAAAAAAGCAAAAAACAAACAAACAAAAAAAACCCCAGGCATAATACAAACTATTTCTTCTTACATTTCTTTCTGAAATGGGCAACACTGACACTGATATCACAGACATCAAATCACAGGCTAGGAAGGCTCTTGACTGGCAAGAAAGACAAAGGGGCCCTAGGATAGTGGAAATGTTCTGTCTGGATATCCAGAGAAGAGTATGTATTTTTCAAACCAACTGGATGAAATTCTGAAGATGATATGAGCATTTTACTGTATGTAAACTAACTCTCAACAGAAAATATTTTTAAAGCAGTAGGATGAATACAGATAATAATTATGTGCTGTATATTTCAAAAAGCTTGAAAAAGGGATTTTGAATATTTTCACCAGAAAGAAATTATCAGTGTTGGAGGAGATATATATGTTTACCCTGATTAAACATTACAGAATAAATAAATGTATTAAAACATCACATGATACCAAATTAACATGTACAGTGCTATGTTTTCATGTTATTAGTTACAAATGAATTTTAAAAACACTAAAATTTATTCTTCTAATTTCTGTTCATCTTGTTCATCAGTAAATTTTGAAAATGCATGCATGAATTATAATCGCTATTGACAAAATTAAAGCACAAGAGTCAAAATATGTTTTATGAGTTTAAATCCAAGACTACTTAATAACTTTAATTTCAAGTTACTCAGCATCTATTTCATTCTGTTTAGGACAAATAAAGTTGAGATAAAAAAATATTAACCAAATTCACTGGCTATATGGGGAATAAATTAATTGAAGAGCTCCATAACAATTTTCAGTAAAAGGAAACTTTTCTTTCTGTGCTATGTAGTTGAACTTGATATAGAAAATGAAAGTCAGCATTCTTTTCCATGGCTGTTACTTAACTTGTGCTCAACTTTGCCTTTGGAGAGGTGAGATCATGAAGGGTTTACATAAAAGAATAGACAGGACATTGTTATTTTGCATAATTGATTTTTTATAAGCAGAGAACCTTTTTGGAGTTTAATTTATGTAAATGCAACAGTGTTGCTGTTATTAACAGGAAAGCAATTTTTTTTTGAGTTGGACAGCTGGGAGAAAGGGAGAAAGTGCCTCAGCATGCTGTTAGCAGATTGGCATCTATTGCAAGCTTGTGAGATCAGGAGAACATTTGGCAGAGTCCTTTATCATCAGGACCAAAGGACAGTGCTGTCTCCAAGGGCAATAATGCCTATCATTAGGAGAATACACAGCAAATATAGGCAGAGGAAGAAAGCAGAAAGGTAAAGGGGATCAGGTATAATATTCAAGGACTGCCCAACTCCTTATGAAATAATTCAGATAGCCATTTAATTGCTTATGTACAAAATGTTTAGAAATAAGGGTATTTTCACTGCATTTCTAAAAGGTCAATGATAGGAGACCGTTATAGAAAGAAATGGAGGTTGACATTAATTCTATTTATATAGATGGCATCAACACCTGTTGTCCAGTCTGTTAATGGATACAATACAATCACTGATAAGCATACTTTCAGAACTGTTTTTTAAATATAAAGGTATGTCCCAGAACATAGGAAGATTCTTAGTTTCAACACTTATTGACTTTGTTTTCTTGGGCAAATTACCAAAACTCAATTTTGCCATCAGTAAAACATGAATAATAGTAGTGCTTACTTTGTAGGATGTTTGAAAGTACTAATGATAAAATGCTCACAAAAACATTTAGCATAGGGATTTGAATAAAGTAAACCATATTTCCATACCCCGCAAATGGTCAAAATCTGATGTATTTATACACACATGTATTCATGTGTTTATGTATGCATATATGTATACATTCAAAAATAACATGAATATTTTACAAAATAAGAGAGGTAAACATCAAATCTATACTTATTACTGTGGCGGAGACTGCTGAGAATTTGCTACATGTTTCCCATGTTTCCTGTCTCACAGCTGGTTGGCATCTCCCTCCTCATATCCCTTTAAGAAAGGGGAAGCAGGTACTCAGCTTCTGCCATTGGAATGCATGGAAGGGATGTGCTTCTCTGCTTCTAGTCTGGCATGAACTTCTTCCAAGCCTTCCTCTCCCTGTTCTGCTTCCCAGTTTCCAGCTAACGGAGAGGACTTATTTGCTGAAAATGGCAGGACCAAGGTCTCTGCAGTGACGAGTGTCCACAGTCATCACCATCCCATATTTTGCTTCCCAGATATTTATGTACATGAAAAATAAGCTTCTATTGCACTGAAGCCACTGAAATTTGGGACTTTGCCAACTGTATTAACTAGCTTTACTTAATGAATCCAGATATGGTGTATATTATGGAATGTCAGCTTCATGTTTCTGCTGAATATACTAATAGAATGAGAGTGTTATTCTGAATTTTACTTGGTTAAGCATAATATAAAATTGGTTGGGAGCAACTTTAAGACTTAGTTGTTTATTTTCCTGATAAAAATGCCAGTCCAGAAGTAGCAGATGTTACCTTATTTCAATAGCCAATAGATCTATAATTCTTACTTTTCTCTCATGATCATAGTATGGCTACAGCAGCTCCAACCATCAGGTCTATGGTCAAGGCAGAAGAAAGTAGAAAAGCTCATTGCATCAGTCTCCTTTTATGTAGAAACTCAAAGCCTACTTAAAACTTTCAGCATGCAAAACTTTTATGGTGCACTGGCAGGAATGTGTCATTTGGTTACAGGAGAATTCAAAACTTACATTTAGCAAAGTTGGGTATCCTGTGGTCTAGATATAACCATATTTCCATTATTAAGGAAGAATTGAGGAATGGGTATTGACTAGATAATTGACAGCATCTGACGGCAACTTACAGCAATGATAATGAAATCTAACTGGTTTGATTTTAGTTCCAGGTATTTGTATATGTAAGGATATAAAACCCCAGAAAAAGCCAGGAGGAAATATGTGTTTATTGATTACTGGGAGTTAACAGACATAATCATATCTAAGAGAAGGCTACACATTGTTACATGTTTATAACTTATGCTTTCACATGGAAGGCACATGGAGACCTGAAAACACAGTTCTGTATTAAAGTCCTTTACTCTTTAGCAATGAGAAAGAGATGGAAACATGGTATCTACAGGATACTTGTGAAGTAACAGAGAAAGATAAAGGAGAGTTCTTTTAAAATTGTCTGGATTAAAATCTCAATATCTCCCATGTACTGGTATATTTAACAAATTTTTACATTTCAATTTAATTTACTTTTGATTTTTGATTAATAAGGTAATAATATTCTGATGTAGTTTGAAGGTATATTTGCAATGGAGCATTCATTGACTTCTGGTTTATTTTACCAAGAGTTTCTAATTCAGCAATTCTACTATATGACTCATAAATAAAACATATACTTTTGCCTAGCAGAAACATCTGGAATCTGCTTATATATATTTATGACACATTTCACTTGCTGTCATGACTCATGAATGATAATAATTGTCATTTATTTGAAGGATGATGTTTTATTTCTTTTTTTTCATGTGAGGGTAGTTTAAACTGAGACATTCAGCAACTCCTGACAATTTTAGTGTGCTCTATATATAACCATAGTATTTATAGGCTCTATTTATTTTCTTTGCAACATAGGGATAGTTATATGTGAATATATTTACATAATACATTTTCTGTGATTGCATGTTAATATAAATAATTATAATTATCCAAATGCATTTCCACATAAATACATTTGTTACTTAGGGAAGTTTGAGCCTTTTCAAAACCTTTGAATTTTGTGTCTGTAAATATGCAAATAAATATTCATTACTGCCAACTTTTATGGCTGGTCAACATATTTCTTTTTTCAAGGGCAGAAATGTACAAGAAAGATCTGGAAGAACTTGGCAGCTATCACATAATGCCTATGATACACAGACATCACATTTTCACTTTATTATTTAAGACTTTTTTCCTTTGTATATTGCTTGCTAAAAGGGGAAAAGACTAATGTTATTGTCAGAATGTGGTGATACTTTTCATTTAAATTTTAAAATGGTAATATTTTTTCTTTCAGTAAAAGCACACAAGGCATTATTTTATTTTCTTTTTGTCAAAGAATTGTGAACAAACTACAAATTCTTCTATTCTGTTGTTGTTGTTATTATTAATTATTATTATTATTATTATTTGGTAATGGGGCTTGAACCCCATGGGGCTTAACTACTGAGCTGCATCCCTATCCCTCAGCCTTGCTAAGATGCTGAGGCTGTCTTTAAACACACGATCTTCCTGCGTCAGCCTCCTAAGCCATTGGGATTACAGGTGTGTACCACTGGACCTAGCAAATTTTTTCCATCTGGAAAACAAACCCATCCTTGACCCTCACATCTCTTCAGTTGTGACCCGCTATGCACATTTGTGTGTTCCTTATTAGCAAAGCACTCTAAAGAGTAGTCTATGCTAAAAAGCTCACACAAAATGTTAAAGGCAGTATATGCTTAAAGACAGGACTGTACCCTTCAGGAGACTCCACTTAGGCTCCAGGCATCACTCAACTTTTACTGGTCCTACCTGGGCTTCCCCCCATAGCTGTGGTTCTTGGGCATCTAAGAAATTAACGTCTCCTGAAGCTCACAGATGCTTACTGGTGACAAATGTCATCCTGGACAGTTGACTACCACAGTGGATTTTATGTCATTGAGGATCTTTACGGCTGAGGTAACCTGCAGGTACAAAGGGGTATATCAGAAAGACCAATTCCCTTTATGGCACCATTCTGGGTGCCAGAGGTGACTGAATCCAATGGGGTTCTGCCCCCAGCTTCCCTAACCCGACAGGGACATACCTTTAGCATCCGGGTTCAAAGTGTGCTTCAGCTCATGCAGGTACCTTGGACATATAGGAATTTCCAAGAAAGAAAACAACCAGGAGGTCTTGCAGATCTCTTTCATTTGGACCTGCCAGTGTTGATTTTAAGGGAGTTTCTCCCCATTTTTTGTTGTTTTAATTATTGGTATTTAAAAAAGAAATTCTGTAGGAAGAGCTGTGCTCTGCATTAACAGTTCTTCATCATCCTCACCCCTTCATTTGCTTCCTCAGTATAGGGGTCATGTGTCAGTGCCTTTATCAAAACACTTAAAACAATTTTTGTTGTGGGAGAGTTAGAAATAAAGCCAAATATTTCTTTTAATCCTGTCTGTTAATTCTGATGACTGAGACAAATTCACTTTTTAAGAAAAATAGGAGCAGTCATAATTTTTGGTGGAAATGAAAATACTCCCATGTGTTCCAAACAAAGAAATATTGTATTGAAAGAATAGAATTGATTGTGATTAGAGAGAAAGCTTGGTAGCATTTTGTTGGCAAAGGTGTGCTAATTTTCTACACTGCTGGCTTAGGTTCTATGGAAGACAATTTGGCAAAATTTCTCAAAGTTAAAATTCACATATTGTTTGATCTAGCAATTCCAGTTGTGAGCATTGATTCTATATTTCTTATATGTAAAATGGCAGGCACAAGATTATTCTCTGCAATGTGATCTGGGAGAAATCCTGGTGGGGGGAAATGGTCCAGTTGAGGCCTGATGAAAGCGGAAGTGCTGGACAAAGATGCTGAAAGAAATTTTCCAGAAATAGCCTGTCAGGTAAACTTTATGATTGATGGTGCAGGAATTTTTAAAGACTCAATAATAACAGCAGTTGTCTTTTCCTGATGACCTATCCAGCCATCCCAAAGCAGAATACACCAAAAATGTCACAATATATCAAAGCTGCTCACTAATCAGCAATTTACCCAAGGACAGAACAGGTCCTGTTGCCACAGACAGTGTTTTCTTCTTTTTCTCTCTACCTTCTTTCTCTTATATAAATCCTGTTTTTTTCCTCCTAAGTTTTAAATAAAATCAAGCTACTGTTTTCTCCTGTTCATAAATAAAATAGCATCTTCATGTGACTCTTTCTGATTTATTATTTGACAATGCTGAAGAATTGGAAATACATAAATTGTCCTTAAGGAAAATGGACAAATAAAGTATCATAGATGCACATAATGTAACAGTATGGAGCTATATATAACACAGATAAAGTTCTAAATGCATCAATTTGGAAAGTTATATAAGATCCAAACAATACTTAGAACAGTACCTGAAGGATATTATCATTTGGGGAGATAAAAAGAACAAATAATTACTTCTTTTTAATACAGAGAATATATTTGGAAAGACAAAGACTTGGAGTTTCATTCAGCTTTCTGTCACTATAACAAATACCTGAGATTATCAAGTTCTAAGGAGAAAGATTTATTTTTGCTCATGGTTTTGGAGATTTCATACATGGTTGTTGGCTCCAGTGCTTTTGAGTCTGTGGCGATGTTGCACATCATGGCAGAGGAGCATGGTGGGACAAAACCATTCATCTCATGGCTGAGAACAAAAGAGAAAAGATCAGGCTCCCACTATTCCCTTTAAGGACACAGCTTCAATGACTTCCTCCACTGGGCCCCATGTCTTCAAGTTTCCACCACCTCCCTGTAGCACAAAACTTGGGACAAAACCTTTAGCAGAGGGGCCTTTGGGGCACCTTTCAGACCCAAACCATAGCAACTGGCAATAAGGGTTTCCTCCTGGGAAAGGATCTGGGTGGTTGGGGCAAGAAAGGGAGATATTTTTACTGTATACAAAGTCTTGTAAGCTCAGTACTTATTGAATCTTTATTAACTCTGGAATAGGATATTATGTCTGTGTTGGTCTTCCTACATATTTGTTGATAAGTAGAATTCAAAAGTTATTGAGAAAAGAAATAGAAAAGAGGCACAGAGGACAAGTGACTTCTGGGAAGTAGAAAGACAACTCTTTTGTTACCCATTGTCATGATACACTGAAGTGGCACCTATGGGATATGCTGAGAAAAGGCAGAAAGGAATAATACAACAGAGGGGAGGAAGTGGTGCTTGGGTCCAACATCAGCACAGGAATTTGATTGCTTCCAGGTACAGGTTATGATCCAGGTTGAAGTGCGCATGACCTAAGCCTTCTAGGACTGTGACTATGTCTTGGGCTTTGTGCAGTGTGCAATAATTAAGAAGCATGCAGCATCAAACATGGGTTTGGGAGAATAACTACCTCCTTCCCCTAACCACTCCATGCACTGAGTCTTCTTGGACCATTCCCTACCAAACTATCATCTGTCTGCATCCCTGGTCCCAAATCCATTACCTTCAAGTTTACCTGAAAACAAGAGTATCACCATTCATCCATTCACTTGGGCTATGAGAATACTTGAAGTCACCATTGATTTTTGTCTTACCTTCATAGGTTCTACTCATAATTTCATTAGAAAAGTCCATTTGCTCCTCTTCCCAACGGTATCTCAAATCCTGCCTTTGGTCATTTTCAACTTTTCCATCAGTCCTTAGCAGGACTAGTAAAGAAGCCCCTATTGTGCATCCCTCATTCAGCTACCTGAAAGAACTATCCAGAGTATTTCAGATCATCCCGGGTTCCTTAAAACCTTTTATTAAATGGAATAAAATCCAAATGTCTAAAAATGGCTTCTGACATTCGGTGTAGTTTAGAACCTACTACTTCTCTGACCTCATATCCTCCATATCTGCTCCTTGTTCACTACCAGCTATTATTTTTTTCCCTTCTCAAAGTCCTTGCACTCAAAAGAGCTTTTCTTCTTGGACAGTTCTTCTGGCAAATACTCAAAATGTTGCTTCCTCATTATTTCAGATCACAAATTTTATTTCTTCTGGGGGAACTCCACTAATCTTATTGCTAAAAAAGCAATCTTCTAAAGACTGATAATGCTAGATCATATTAAACTACTTTATGTCCTGCATAGATTTACCAGAAACTGAAATCATTTTATTTGTATATTTGTTCATGTGACTTTTGTTTGTCTCCACTCAACCCCAAGATAAATTCCTTAAGGGCAGGGACTAAGAATGTCTATTATTATGATATCCCTAAGGGTCAACAGAGAGTGTGGCACATGGTAGACTCTTCACTGATTGATGAACTAATGATTTTGATATAGAGCAGTTGACATCAGGTTGTATTTTTGGAGATCACAACCAGAAACTTTAAAGGTGTAACTTTGAGCTCTAGACCTAGTGATAGGATAAAAAGTGTCCACCAGCAACCATGTAATCCATTCCACCTGGATTGAGGCATCACTGTAGAGTCTGGCTTCAGCATCTGCACTTGAGTTTGTCTGAATTCTAGTTCTAGTCAAAAGATACTTCCATCCAGGACTTAATTAGACGGAATAAACCAGTAAGCCCTGGGCTTGCTGTTTTTTTTTTTTTTGTTGTTGTTGTTATTATTGTTATTTAGTATAGTCATAGGAAAGATACAAAGAAAGGAGGAAAATAGTTCTCTTGATAGGGTTCAATTTGTTTCATTGTGTATATCAGAATATATGTGAACTTATTTTAATGCAATGATGCACACACACACAGAGCATGTATTCTATTTAAAATTTAGTTAGAACTAAAAAAAATATGTATCACCTAGAATTTCAAACTATTTGTAAGGGTTGTTATAGTTTGTAATGCCATTTTAATACTTATAAAATTTTGTAATTTTATCAGAGTCCTTGTTTATACATATTATATGTATTCATTACAAATAACTCCTGTACTAGTTAATATTCTATTTTTAGCTTGCTATTCTACCAGCCAAGGAATATTTATCCAAAGCCCATAGATAAAGTAGAAATGCTAAGATGTTTGAAATATGGTTTTTGTTTTCACTAAGTCCTCATTTAAGCTGAGAAAATACACTTACAAAGATGAGGCCTTCAATAATGGTTATTCAGGGCAAGGAAATAGTATAGGGAAGAGAGTGAATAAGTTACTCTGGGATGTGTGGGATGAGTAGGAGTCACTGAAAACTTTCATAAAAGGGATCATAATCACCATGAGGTTACTTATTTTTCAAAGTAACTTGACTATGTATACAAAATATTAACTGTATATGAATCAACCTCTGGATTATGGTTGATATCATTATACCTATGGAAAAATCAATAGATTTTGCAATTTTCCCAAGAATCAAGATGTGATTTGTTTTGGTTTTCATTTTTTTTTTTTTTTTTCAGGGATGGGGTACCAGGGATTGAACCCAGAGGCAATTTATTACTGAGCCACATCCTCAGCCCATTTTTAAGTTTTTATTTTTATTTTATGTTTTTATTTAGAGACAGGATCTTGCTAAATTGCTTACAGACTTAGCAAGGGACTTTATGAAATGAACCAAGACATTATTTTTATCTTGCACGTTCACTGCACCAAGACTGATCCTGTACATAAAACCTCTTGAGTGACTATCCTACAACTTTGCTACATAACCTGTTGAGTTACATTCTACAGCTAAATAAGATGTTTAAATAACTCCTTAAATGTTATGAATTCTTATTTAATTTCACAGATTTAAAGAAGTTCACTATTTTTAGTTAGGATATTGGCTATAATTGTATTGTTATATTATCATTTCCTATAGTAAATACTTGTGAGGAAACAAATTACTCAAGAATAGGTTAAATAAATTACAATTGCAGCTCAAAAATGATTAAAAAGTGATATTAGCATGGAAATATGTACATGACATATTATTAAATGGAGAAACCTGATTATTAAATATGTAATTTGATCTTATTTTTATTTCAAAGATGAAAGGTATTTGTATGTTGGAATATATGATGTATATTCATTGTTTGTTTTTGCTTTAGATAGTTTACACACACACACACACACACACACACACACACACACACACGGATACATGTACCACAGAAGAGACAGAAGGAGAACAAGACAGAGGGAGAAACAGAAATAGAGAAACAGTAATAGATACACTCTCTTCCTTCATTCTCATATTAATTTGGAAAATACACTATAAACTAAGAACTAGAAGAGCGAAAGAAGTTGGTTAAGAATAATTATTTGGGGGAGATAGGAGCAAGGGTGACTTCGATCATTTGCATTTTCTAATTATTTAGTAATTATGTTATCTTTGTAATTTGTGTAGTTAAAACCTCTTTCATATCTAAATTTTAACTTAGAACAGTTTAATATACAATTTTCAGTCATTTCTAATGAAGGGTATATTAACACAATATATTTTTATCTTTAGCCCACAAATAAAACTCACAGTACACTTGCTAACATTGGAAATAAAATTTTGGTACACAGCGAATAAATATCACTCAACAAAATAATTTCTGAATGATTGACTTTAATAAATTATTACATGAAAATGTTCCACCCAAAAGCATACATTAAACATTTCCCCCAATAATCCCTAAAAACATCCTAAATTCAACACCAAGAATTTTGTCTATTGAAATCAACATTATACAGTTACACATAACATACATATTCCAAAATAACAGGAATATAGGGCATTTTAAAATAAAAAAAAAACTTAAAAGCCTTCCAATTAAGCATTTAGACGTCATTTTAATATTCTATCAATTTAGCTAGGATTAAGAGAATTGATAATTGATAATTGTTTTGTGCAAAATGGAAGCATGTGGGTTTAAATGTCTTTTAATATAACACTACTAAAATCAAAGTAAGGGTTAAATTAGCGATATATATTTCCTGTACTAGTTTATTTTGGGCAGTGATTTTAAATAACATACACTTTCTCTTATTTTGTGAAATCCCTTTTCTCTATTATTTTAGCCCATGACTCAGGATTTAAGAAACTTTATTATTTTTACACATTTTCAATAACAGTGTCAGTACCCAAATAGCTTATTTGAAGGATGATGCTACAGAAGGCATATTCAATTTATAGACACCTAATTACCATTATGTACAACTTGGGCAATAGTGAAAAATATTGGTTTTATTTCAAGTTAAAACAATAAATGGACTCACATTTTCAAAGTGTGTGATGTAAATATAAATTACTGATTTATCATTATTCTATGAATAGCTCATTATCTTTCATTAAGAAACTTTTAAGCTCTTTCTGGTCTAAAATTGCATTATTATTTATGTTACCATTTTCTTGGTCATTATGAAACTTAAATTCAATGTAAAAGTTTATTTAATATATTTAAACTTATTCACAAATGATTTCTGAGAAAACTTATTATTTTCAATAATATAACAATATTCATAAAACATATATAAAATAATAATGTTCAAAAATTTCCTATTTTTTTAAAAATCAACATTCTTCAAGTGATCAATTTATTTATTTACTTACTTTGGGGGTTCTGGGGATTGAACCCAGGGACACTTACCCAATGAGTTACATCCCGGCCCTTTTTATGTTTTATTTAGAGACAGGGTCTCACTAAGTTGCTTAGGGCCTTGCTAAGTTACTGAGACTGGCTTTGAACTCCCTGGCTTTCAACTCCTGTCTCAGCCTTCAGAGTGGCTGGGATTACAGGCATGGGCCAACTCACTGGGCTGATCAATGCAATGACATAGGCTGATCATTTAATGTGAAATCATATGAAATCCTGTAGAATCTTTGTGTCTTTAATTTCAATTAAATATTCCTTTATATATTAATGAAAACTTATAAGATTTAATATTTTCTAAGGAAATATGGAAAGAATTATACCATTAAATAAAGTTATATTCAAGGGAATATTATCAAGGTTGATTGTTCCCTTTGGATCTTAGAAAGTAAATAATAGTTTAGTACTACATTTTTACTTAATTCTACAAACTCAGCATTATTTCTGCTATTCAAGAGGTGATTTCATTCATCTAGTTGATTTCAACACTAGTTGCTGTAAACAGAAAATAACACATTATTATAGTAAAACAAAAATCTCTAGACATATTTGAGGGAAATGATTTGCTAGGAATATACAAACATCTCAATTTCTCATTTCATCCTATCTCAAATGTTATTTCCCTAGATGTTGCAAATCTTTTTAGCTCTGAATATCTAGTTCAATACCAGAAACACTTAACAATCTATTCTGGTAGGAATTAAGTTTGGTACTAAGGGGGCCACATGGCTGAATGAGAAGTCCTAAATCCCATGCTGATGATACATACTACTGGTTATTACTTCAATTTCATGAAGTATTTAGTTCTAGTAGTATAAAAAGTCTTCTAGTTTTATCTATGAAATTGTTTACTTACATATGATCCTTCAAAGTGATCCTTGACATCTCATCCTGTACAAACTCTACAGCAAGTTTAGTGCTCAGTGTATGAAACCCCCTGCAATTCCTTTTGAAATCTCAAAGCCTGCATTACATAACCTGCTGAGTTTTCTAACACTCTAATATTAGACAAAAAAGGTTTAAGTAACTCCTTAAATCTTATGAATTCCTACTTCATCTTATAGATTTAATTATGTCCATCATCTTAATAGCTAGCAGTTCTTTCTTCAGGGAAAGACAGTCTCTGGATAACAATACAAGATTTTAAACTTCAAAAATTAAAAATGTGTGGATGAATACGGAGGTTTTGATAGATGCTACAATTTTTGAGGTAATATGGGCATGTGAAAAACAGTACGAGGGCTCTGCAGCCCATAAGTACGACTGCATACTCAGATACTTAATCAGTGTGGTTTGGACTCAAGTCTTATGCAAGATGTATGGCAAGTTATTGGTTTTCAAAGTCTTAGCGTTTTTATCTGCAAAAATGAAGCTAATAATACCTACCCTGAATAAGTGTTGTGAAGATGAGATACAACATTGTAAAGATCCAGCAGAGATGATATAAGTTCTCTATAAATAGTAACTATTTATTTTTATTCATTTTTCTCTGCACTGAATTATTGATTAAAGCAGCATTTCAACTCTGAGACCAGGTCAAGTATGAGACTAGTTAATATAAGGAATTGCAGAGAACAAAGAAATGAATAAAAGTTCTTTGGATATTTTTTACAAAGTTACTTTCTCATTTAGCTGTTTTCTAAATACAGACTTTACGTCTGGATTAGTGAAAAGGACAAGTGTCACCTTCATAACTTTTATGGCTTTATTGTAGAAAATTATGATAATGACCTTGAACTCCTGTGGAATTTCCATAACTAATGTATAAGTATATCACTACCATGAAATTGCTGTCTTTTGGTATCCGTGAACTAGTAAATAAAGTGAGATAGAATTTAGAGAGAAAGCTTTCATTATAAAGTGCCTATGATTGTCATTTAAGCCTGGAGTAAAGTACGCACATATTAAATAGTAGGTAAAATTCTTAAATAAATTAAATGCCTCACCGATTACAGTTTTATTGAACTATGGCCTCAATTGACCAAAATTCTAACTTGCACAGTGCACAGGCAACTGCTTTTAGCTAAACATCAGTTTTAGAAGAAATAATATATGCACACTCCCCACCATACATTCATTAAAAAACCTGAATCCAAATGCATGATCATCGACGAATCCAATTATTTCTATGATTAGAGTACCTAGATGGTTTCCTAGTTTTTATTGGGCTTAACATATTTAAATTGCGTGCAGAGGTTAATGAAAGTGATCAAGGAGCATTCCACTTTCAGAATTATCAGGACATATAAAGCTTTATGCATTTTCATAGTAAGAGCAACCTGATTATTAGCTTTTCATTTGAGGCAGTTTATCTACATTTCAAAAATGCTTTTACTGATTAAAGTCCAAAGTATCTTTTTCATTTTAACAGAAAGGCCTGCCATTTAATTAAAATAGATTTTTCCAACTATAAGTAATTGAATGAATGTTCTAAACCCGTGACTAAAATTGGCAAGTTGGTAAATAAGAACAAGGATTGTCAAAAGACTTTTGAGAACACAGTTCTACTAGGAGGGCTCCATGGAGGAAGTGCCTCGTGGTCAAGAAATGAATGGCGTTTCTTTTGCTTTCGTTCAATTCTTTCCTGTCTTTCTTTCTTTTCCTAAAGAAAAAAAACAGAAAACTATGTATTTAGACACATATGTGAACATTATTTTAAATCAGGCTGCTTGCTGAAGAACAAAATAATCCATTTTAAGATTCTTCTATACTATTTCCTGGCTTAACTGGTTGTAAAGGAACAGAAGCTAGGGAATATTGCTACTGTATCTGTATACTATCAAAAGGTGTTTATGTCACTCCATTTTTGTAATATTAAAAATGATGATATTAAAATTTCTTCAAAATAGGAAAAACACACCTATAATTCTATAGCTGAAAAAACAGTAATTGTTAGAAGTTGGTGATTACTTTCTGAGAACTGATGCTCAGAAGTAAATTTACTAGATGTAAAACTTGCATGTGTCAGCATAGCAAGAGATCCTCCATATTTTTACCAATAAATTAAAGTTCTATTTCATGTTTGTGTTTTTATTGAACTTAAGTATATATTCAAACATTTCTTTACTGGTTGAATAAATTTTCTGTCTGATTATTTGGCCCATCTAACTATATGGGTACTGGGGTCTTTCATTTTTAGTACTTTGTGTATTTTCAAATAAATATTATCTTTACATCAAATATTTTATCAACATTACCTTCATTAACCCTTAACTTTACCAAAAAAAGCATTAATAAATATTTAAGCCATAGAAAACCACTTAAATGTTAATGTCATCAAAACTCAAATGAAATTAAAGAAAAGGAAATATGGCCAGTATTTCTGAAGTTCTCTGAATCTGGCCTCCACCATATCTTTCTCTCCCCCTCACTGTACTGAATTCATCATTACTTTGATTTGATGCTTATCATTTGATGCTTATCATATATCACATTCTAACATATGCCAGGTTGTGAGGTGACATAAGGGTCTATTATTCTATTGGCACAATGCTGCCTCGATTTCTGTTTATTCAGTCAATTATAAACATGGATAGCTCTTACTGTGGGTCAAGTATAAAGTGATTATAAAATCCAAACACACAGATATGGATCCTGATAAGCTTCAAAATGTACGGATAATGAACAAGTAAATACACAACACATAATTCCAAATTGTATGAATTTCTATGAAATATAAAAATAAGTATTATGATAAAGAATAAAAGAGAGCACTTACTTTGAAAAGAAAGGGGATTTAGGGAAAGTCACTTTAAAGTGAGACCAAACTTGGTTAGATAAAGGAGAGAGGGGCCAAAGAGAATAAAAAAGGGAGATGAACAACATCATATGGAGCTTTGCAGGCCATGTCAGTGTTTAGAACTTAGGTTTAAAAAAAAAAAAAATGCAACAAGTTACCTGGAGAGGGAAGGCTGGAGCTGGAGGTAGGAGGAAGAGGAGGAAACAGCCATGTAGCAGACTGAGAGTTTTGGAAAATGGGGACAGGAAAGCAAACGTTAGATTGGCTAGAAGCACTGGAAAACCTGTGACTTTCCAAGCATGATCTTGGTTTAATGATGGAGACAGAGACAAGACTAGAATGGAAGAGGCTGAAAAGGGTTAGTAGCACTGTGGAAGTGGTGCAAAACTTTACCAGTTTAGATATGAAGAGAAGCAGAAAATGGGGGACCAGAGCTGGGTTGAAATGCCAAGCTGAGAGCTGATTTTTCATTTAAGTTTACATATCCTGCCACATAATGGGAATATTGCAGAAGGTAGAAAGAATGCTGCTTCGCAAAGGAGTGGAAGGGGAAGTTTGTATTTTATTGCTTGACTGAGGAAGAGTTCAGTTTCATATTATTTTGGAAATGTAATCTTTCACATTTTTACCTTTTTATTATACCAGATGAATTATAGAACCATGTTATTTCACTGCACATACTATCTTCAATGAAATAGCTGAGTTTCTGGGGATTAGTATGAAAACTGAACATTTATCTCCCTATATCTAATGTTAATAACCTTGGTCTTTCCACTCATTATCTCTCCACTTCTTTACTTCTCTGCTAACACTACAAAGTTTGGTGGTTTCCTCCTACTGATGATTTCCTTGTATTCCTCAAAGAGAAGCAAGATCAGAGAAACCCTTGGAAAACCCTGCCTCTGCAGATCGATAGCTTGGGAAGAGAGGCATTGTGATAAGTTATCTATGCATTTTTCATCAGTACATACATGGGTAGATAAATGTCTCAATAACAATTAGGTGATGCAAAATCCATGCACATACTATTATTCACACATAGCAAAAGATATGAAGAGAGGTATGAATGAGGTAGTCCTTTTCAGTCTTCTATAAATGAAAACATACTCAAGTTTAATTAGAGAAATACAAATAAAAAAGACCCATGGTGACATTTCTCAACTAGCAGAATGAGAATTTGAAAAGAGTATCATAGCTAGTAAGTTGAAACCAACTATATTAAAATCCAGCTAGATACTATTCCTTCTAAACCTCAAACTTACTGTCTTTCATTTAAAAACAAATAAGACTTTCTTCTTGACATTATCAGAAATAAAAATAAATAAACAAAAAGAATAAAAAATGGAATAACTTCCTCACCCATTAGTGTTATTATGTGTCATAATCAATTTTCACCTAAAATAACCTGAAAGTACTTGGTATGTTAGATGCACTTAGTATATTGGTGTCAGATGCAAGAACTACAGCAAGGAAGAATGGGGGTGACTGGTAAAAGGCTGAATGTGGGAATGCAGTGATGGAGGAAAGTGTAACTGGAGTTTCAGCCTGGGAGTTTGAGGGAGCAGTCAAAGCATTAACAGAAATGATAAATAGAAGAAGATATGATATGTACAGAAGGAGAGAATGGAGTCAACAAGGCAGTTCCAGGAGAAACAGTCAATAGGTATGGGGTACAGGGATTTAGGAAGAGAAAAGGCACAAAAGGGCATTTAAAAAATACCAGTGGTTTAGCAAATACCTACCAGCCATTTTTCATATTCATTGATAGCTTGTTTATCTTTATCTTTTTTCTCAGCTCTTTTCAGTTCTTCCTTCCTTTTCTCATTTATTTTCTCTTTTTCCTTTTGCTTGAAAAAAGCTTCCTTTTTTTCATTCCTATGTAGGATGATATAAGACACCGGAAGTTAAAGGAGAATAGATAATAAAGATTCCCTAAAACAGCCCTGGCAAAGAATGAGATTGAGAGGCATTAGTACATATCAAGAGCTCCGGTTTAGGTGGGTGGTGTCCCCCAAAACCTCAGGTGTGAGATAATGCAAACAAGTTTAGAGGTGAAATGATGGGTTGGGGAGCCTTAATTTAATCAGAGAATTAACCCCCGTGACAGGGATTAACTGTTAGTAACTGTAGGCAGATAGGGCGTGGCTAGAGGAGGTGGGTCATTGTGGGTGTGCCTCTGGGGTTTTCTATTTTGTCCCTGGTGAGGAGAGCTCTTTTTTTCTCGGTGTTTCTGTGTTTCTTGGCGGCCACTTCCTGCTTCTTCTACCACACTCTGCTCCCATGATGTTCTGCCTCACCTTGGGCTTCAAAGAAGGGAGTCAGACACCTGTGGACTAAGACCTCTGAAACCATGAGACCCCAAATAAACTTTTCCTCCATTAATTGTTCTTGTCAGGTCTTTTTGGTCATTGACGCAAAAAAAGCTCACTAAAATATCAAGTAAATAAATTTTAGAAAAGCCTCAACTGTCATTAAATCTATCAGAAGATTTTTTTTTAGATTTTGGATTACCATTTTTCAACAGCAGTTAAATTATCTTTCTTTTTCTCAGCAACAGTTTCCTCTTCTTTCTGTTTCTTTGCTCTTTCATATTCTTTTTCCTTTTTAGTTTTCTCTTTAAGATATTCCATTTTTTTCTCTTTCCATTTTTCAAAAGCCTAAAAAAAGTTCAGAATGAATTTCTTACTATGAATATTATAAAATAAGCAAAAATATTGTTAAGCATTGATTTTGGTTTCATATGTTTAAAAATAGCTAAGTAAGGTGTTTAAAGCTTGTGAATACCTGTAGGGCTTCTCCTTTCCTCACAGCATTTTCTTCCTCAGTTTTCTTCTTGTTTTTCTCCTCAAGCCTCTTTTTGGCAGCTATTTTCTTGGCCTCCTTTTCTTTCATGGCCTTCCAGGCCTCAAATGATGCTAATGCTTCTTCTCTCTTGGCAGCTTTTTTCTATTTTGGAAAAAATAATAGGTATACAGGTAATGTAGGAGTAGACACACAAATCTTAACGTACATACATATACAAATATATGTATATTTCTCTTTAATTCCCAGATAATCATCACATAAAGATATTAAGTTCCAAAGTAGATAATTTATTTAGAATGGTTTAGGCAATTTATTTCCAAAAATATCCAAGCCAGGAGTAGTGGCACACACTTACACTCCCAGCAACTTGGGAGGTTGAGGTGAGAGAACTGAAGATTTAAGACCAGCCTCAGCAACTTAATGAGACCCTGTCTCAAAAAAAAAGGGGGGTGTGTGTGTGAAAATATCCTTTTTCTAAAAACATTTCTCAGATACTCACTTAATATTAGTCAGAAGCAGGAAATTTATTATTTCTGGAAATGCACAAAATAAGTGCTATCAAAATAAACTCTAATACGTTAAGGGGTATTATAAAAATGTTCAGTCAAAAAATTCTGGAAAATTATAGGCTTATAAATAAGGGGAAGGTAAATAGGCCAAGTCATATAGTAAGAACAGATTTTTGGTTTGAATGATATCAAGACATAAATTTGTTACCACACTAACATGTTTTAAATGTTGAAAATATGTCAGACTGGAAAATATGTATGTGATGGTACAGCAAGGATATTATCACATAATATCCAATAATTGACTTAGAATATTATCATTAAATGACATAAAACTTTTCATGGAGGAAACTCAACTGAGAAGTAAAGTACTGTGCAGCTACAGTGTGAAGGGCTACAACACTGCCCACAGCCATGTAATGCCCCCAGTGTGGGGACAGGTACACAGCCCAGCGACAGAGGTCTGCTCATACAGACGGATTTGTCATAGTGCTGTTCAATTTGAAAACATCTCTCTCAATCAGTTTTCGTATTGAGCAGACAATGAAGGGGTTTTTCAGAGATTTTACTTTACAAGACAGGAAGAGCTGAGCATTGTGGCCTATTAGGCAGGACTGAGAGGAAGAGATTGAAAGTTCAGGAGGGACTGGAACAAGAGTCCAGTTTGGGTCCATGGGATGGAACGTGGGTCAAGAACTCAGGTATAGTCTTGAAGACACACCTAAAACTCAAGAGCGATAAGAGGAAAACTAAAAGGGACCCAACATGGTGGCCGGCGAGGAGGCAGCACCTTCAATGCCTCCACAGTAATGGGATCAGAGAGTCCCATTAATACACCTACATGCGACCTTCTGAGAAACTTCCAGCAAAATTCCGCTGAAAGGAGACCTGCCAGGAATTAGTAAGTCTATTGGAGGGGTCAGTTTGTCCCAGACGAGTGAATCTCGGCAACGGGGAGCAGGGACACAGTCCCGCCGGCTGCCGCCGATCTGTCGCTGCCCACACATTGCAGCCAACGTACAAACGGCCGCGGCCTGACTAGGCCCCCGCCGGCCCGGCTCTGTGAACCGCCTCTGGCGGCTCGGCGCTGCAAACGAACCCCACCCCTGGCCGGTTTGGTGCTACAAACGACAACCCCCCCCCTTGTGAACAGCTCCCGGCCAACGGGCTCTGCAAAAGGCCCCGCCCACACGGCAAACAGGCCCGCCCGTCCAGCTCTTCGAACAGCCCTGCCCGCACGGGGGAATCAGGAGTGGCCCAGGACCCGCTGCTCGGAACTCCTGGCTACTGCTACCACCAGTGCTGACAACTGAGGTCTCTTGCACCAGCTTCCAGGGGCGTGGCTACCAGAGGGGAAGCAAATTCGCTGGGGGTTCTCAGCCCCAAGCTCTACAAACTTAGGGTCCAAGGGAATGGCAAACAGGGAGAATGTGCCCAGGCGTTCATGAAAACAGGGCTCACAGGAGCAGCAGACCTGGCGTATAGCCAGTATTGTGGTGAGCTTCACCGGTGCACTAAGGATTGGAGACCTGCCCAGTCTGGGAGGAAGAGCTGCTGCACAGTGACTGGCTCCTGCCTACTGAAAGGAGAAGATTGGCCCGGTGGGCACAGCTCCACCTACTGGAAGAATAGTGAATCGAACTCTAAGACTGCATTTATTAAAAAAATTTTTGTTTTTGTTTTTGTTTTTGTTTTGTTTTTGTTTTGTTGTTGTTGTTGTTGTTGATGTTTTTTTTCTTAAAAAAATTTTTTTATTCATTTTATTTTATTTTTTTAATATTAATTTTCATTTTTATTATTACTATCATTATTTCTTTTTAATTCTTTTAAACTTTCTATTTCTTTTCTCTCTTTCTTCTTTTCTTCTCTCTTTTCATTTCTTTTCAATTCTCGTATTCCTCCTTCCTTGAATTCTACCTGCTTACTCTCATTCTCTTTGGTGACTTCTTCCCTTACCTTATAATACCTTTCCTCCCAAGCATCAAATAAATTTATAGGAGTAAACAGCAACTCAGCAGTCAAACAGAAATAGAACCAGCGTGAGCAACATGAAAAAGCAAGGAAGGAAAGGAGTACAAACAATGCAGGACAGTCTAAATATTCAGGAGGATATAGATTCATCAGAAAAATGGTCACAAAAAGAACTCAAGGAATACCTTAGACAGATGGAATAGAATCTTAAAGAGGATATGAGACAGAAAATTCAAGCAGCGAAAGAACACATTGAGAATGAATTACATAAACAGATAAAAGAAGAAGTTAAGCATCTTTATCAGGAGATAGAGATAATAAAAAAGAATCAAACAATAATCTTAGAAATGAAGGAAATTATAAACCAAATTAAAATCTCAAATGAGAGTATCACTAATAGAGTGGAGCAAGTAGAAGCCAGAACATCAGATAATGAAGACAAAATATATCATCTTGAAAAGAGTCTAGCCAACTCAGATAGGCTGGTTAAAAATCACGAGAGAAACACCCAAGAGATATGTGATAACATTAAAAAACCAAATTTAAGAGTCATCGGGGTAGAGGAAGGTATAGAGATTCAAACCAAGGGAATGAGTAACCTGCTACATGAAATAATTACAGAAAACTTTCCAGAAATAATAAAGGAAACAGATATACAAATTGTAGATGCATACAGGACAGTGAACATACAAAATCAAAGTAGACCAACGCCAAGACACATTGTTATGAAGATATCCAATATACAGAACAAAGAGAAAATATTAAAAGCTACAAGAGAAAGGAGGAAGATTACATTCAGGGGTAAACCAATAAGGTTAACAACGGATTTTTCATCACAGACGCTGAAAGCGAGAAGATCCTGGAACAACGTGTTTCAAACACTGAAAGACAATGGATGCCAACCAAGAATTCTGTATCCAGCAAAATTAAGCTTCAGATACAACAACGAAATAAAAATCTTTCATGATAAACAAAAGCTAAAAGAATTTGCAGCCAGAAAACCAGCATTGCAAAGCATCTTGAGCAAAACACTACACGAGGAAGAAAGAAAAAACAATAACCAAAGCCAACAGTGAGAAGTAACTCAGTAAAGACAGACGGAGGGGGGAAAGCTAATCATGGAGAAACAAACTAAATTAAAAAAAAAAAGATAAATAATCAAACATGGCTGGAAGTATAAATCATATATCAATAGTAACTCTAAACGTTAATGGTTTAAACTCTCCAATAAAGCGACATAGACTGGCAACATGGATAAAAAAACAAATCCAACAATATGCTGCCTCCAGGAGACACATCTGACTGGAAAGACATAACAGGCTGAAGGTGAAAGGTTGGGAAAATATATACCACGCACACGGTCCTCGCAAGCAAGCAGGGGTGGCCATCCTCATATCGAATAAAATCGACTTCAAGACTAAGGTAATCCAAAGGGATAAGGAAGGACACTATACACTGTTAAAAGGAACCATTCACCAACAAGATATAACAATTATCAATATTTATTCACCAAATAATGGTGCTGCGACGTTCATAAAACAAATTCTCCTCAAGTTCAAGAATCAAATTGACCACAACACAATAATTATGGGTGACTTCAACACACCTCTCTCACCATTGGACAGATCCTCCAAACAAAAGTTGAATAAAGAAACTATAGAACTCAATACCACAATCAATAACCTAGACTTAACTGACATATATAGAATATATCAACCATCATCAAGTGGATATACTTTTTTCTCAGCAGCACATGGATCCTTCTCAAAAATAGACCATATATTATGCCATAGGGCAACCCTCAGTAAATATAAAGGGGTGGAGATAATTCCATGCATTTTATCCGATCATAATGGAATGAAACTGGAAATCAATGATAAAAGAAGGATGGGCAAATCCTATATCACATGGAAAATGAACAATATGTTACTGAACGATCAAGGGGTTACAGAAGACATAAAGGAGGAAATCAAAAAATTCTTAGAGATAAATGAAAATACAGACACAACTTATCAGAATCTATGGGACACAATGAAAGCAGTTTTAAGAGGGAAATTCATCGCCTGGAGGTCATTCCTCAAAAAAAGGAAAAACCAACAAATAAATGAGCTCACACTTCATCTCAAAGCCCTAGAAAAGGAAGAACAAAACAACAGAAAATGCAGCAGAAGGCAAGAAATAAATTAAAATCAGAGCAGAAATTAACGAAATTGAAACAAAAGAAACTACTGAAAAATTAACAAAACTAAAAGTTGGTTCTTCGAAAAAATAAATAAGATTGACAGACCCTTAGCCATGCTAACGAAGAGAAGAAGAGAGAGAACTCAAATTACTAACATATGGGATGAAAAAGGCAATATCACAACAGATACTACAGAAATACAGAAGACAATTAGAAATTATTTTGAAAACCTATATTCCAATAAAATAGAGGATAGTGAAGACATCGATAAATTTCTTAAGACATATGATTTGCCAAGACTCAGTCAGGAGGATACACACAATTTGAACAGACCAATATCAATGGATGAAATTGAAGAAGCAATCAAAAGACTACCAACCAAGAAAAGCCCAGGACCGGATGGGTATACAGCAGAGTTTTACAAAACCTTTAAAGAAGAATTAATACCAATACTTTTCAAGTTATTTCAGGAAATAGAAAAAGAGGGAGCTCTTCCAAATTCATTCTATGAGGCCAACATCACATTGATTCCCAAACCAGACAAAGACACCTCAAAGAAAGAAAACTACAGACCAATATCTCTGATGAACCTAGATGCAAAAATCCTCAATAAAATTCTGGCGAATCGGATACAAGGGCACATCAAAAAAATTGTGCACCATGATCAAGTATGATTCATCCCTGGGATGCAAGGATGGTTCAATATACGGAAATCAATAAATGATATTCACCACATCAATAGACTTAAAGATAAGAACCATATGATCATCTCGATAGACGCAGAAAAAGCATTCGACAAAGTACAGCATCCCTTTATGTTCAAAACATTAGAAAAATTAGGGATAACAGGAACTTACCTTGACATTGTAAAAGCTATCTATGCTAAGCCTCAGGCTAGCATCATTCTGAATGGAGAAAAATTGAAGGCATTCCCCCTAAAATCTGGAACAAGACAGGGATGCCCTCTACCACCACTTCTATTCAATATAGTTCTCGAAACACTGGTCAGAGCAATTAGACAAACGAAAGAAATTAAAGGCATAAAAATTGGAAAAGAAGAACTTAAATTATCACTATTTGCGGATGACATGATTCTATACCTAGAAGACACAAAAGGGTCTACAAAAAAACTACTAGAACTAATAAATGAATTCAGCAAAGTGGCAGGATATAAAATCAACACGCATAAATCAAAGACATTTCTGTATATCAGCGACAAAACTTCTGAAACGGAAATGAGGAAAAACACTCCATTCATAATATCCTCAAAAAAAATAAAATACTTGGGAATCAAACTAACAAAAGAGGTGAAAGATTTATACAATGAAAACTACAGAACCCTAAAGAGAGAAGTAGAAGAAGATCTTAGAAGATGGAAAAATATACCCTGTTCATGGATAGGCAGAACTAACATCATCAAAATGGCGATATTACCAAAAGTTCTCTATAGGTTTAATGCAATGCCAATCAAAATCCCAAAGGCATTGCTTGTAGAAATAGAGAAAGCAATCATGAAATTCATATGGAAAAATAAAAGACCCAGAATAGCAAAAGCAATTCTAAGCAGGAAGTGTGAATCAGGCGGTATAGCGATACCAGATTTCAAACTATATTACAGAGCAATAGTAACAAAAACAGCATGGTACTGGTACCAAAACAGGAGGGTGGACCAATGGTACAGAATAGAGGACACAGAGACTAATCCACAAAGTTACAACTATCTTATATTTGATAAAGGGGCTAAAAGCATGCAATGGAGGAAGGATAGCATCTTCAACAAATGGTGTTGGGAAAACTGGAAGTCCATATGCAACAAAATGAAACTGAACACCCTCCTCTCACCATGCACAAAAGTTAACTCAAAATGGATCAAGGACCTTGATATCAAATCAGAGACTCTGCGTCTGATAGAAGAAAAAGTTGGCTCCGATCTACATATTGTGGGGTCAGGCTCCAAATTCCTCAATAGGACACCCATAGCACAAGAGTTAATAGCAAGAATCAACAAATGGGACTTACTTAAACTAAAAAGCTTTTTCACAGCAAGAGAAACAATAAGAGAGGTAAATAGGGAGCCTACATCATGGGAACAAATTTTTACTCCTCACACTTCAGATAGAGCCCTAATATCCAGAATATACAAAGAACTCAAAAAATTAGACAATAAGATAACAAATAACCCAATCAACGAATGGGCCAAGGACCTGAACAGACACTTCTCAGAGGAGGACATACAATCAATCAACAAGTACATGAAAAAATGCTCACCATCTCTAGCAGTCAGAGAAATGCAAATCAAAACCACCCTAAGATACCATCTCACTCCAGTAAGATTGGCAACCATTATGAAGTCAAACAACAACAAGTGCTGGAGAGGATGTGGGGAAAAGGGTACTCATGTACATTGCTGGTGGGACTGCAAACTGGTTCGGCCAATTTGGAAAGCAGTATGGAGATTCCTGGGAAAGCTGGGAATGAAACCACCATTTGACCCAGGAGACTATTCCCTGAGGACCTTAAAAGAGCATACTATAGGGATACTGCCACATCAATGATCATAGCAGCACAATTCACAATAGCTAGACTGTGGAACCAACCCAGATGCCCTTCAATGGATGAATGGATTAAAAAAATGTGGCATCTATACACCATGGAGTATTACGCAACACTAAAAAATGACAAAATCATGGAATTCGCTGGGAAATGGATGGCACTAGAGCAGATTATGCTTAGTGAAGCTAGCCAATCCCTAAAAAACAAATACCAAATGTCTTCTTTGATATAACGAGAGCAACTAAGAATAGAGCAGGGAGGAAGAGCAGGAAGAAAAGATTAACATTAAACAGAGACATGAGGTGGGAGGGAAAGGGAGAGAAAAGGGGAATTGCATGGAAATGGAGGGAGACCCTCATTGTAATACTAAATTACATATAAGAGGTTGTGAGGGAAATGGGAAAATAAATAAGGTGAGAAATGAATTACAGTAGATGGGATAGAGAGAGAAGATGGGAGGGCAAGGAAGGGGGGATAGTAGAAGATAGAAAAGGTAGTAGAATACAAGAGTTACTAGTATGGCATTATGTAAAAATGTGGATGTGTAACAGATATGATTCTGCAATCTGTATTTGGGGTAAAAATGGGAGTTCATAACTCACTTGAAGCAAATGTATGCTAATGTATGAAATATGATATGTCAAGAGCTCTGTAAGGTTTTGAACAACCAATAAAAAAAAAAAAAAAAGAGGAAAACTAAAGATAGATGTCTGAAGACCCTTTGTATTCTTGGCTAACTGATGGCAATTTTTAAAAGTGAATTAGATGGTTACAAACAGTAAGAAGTTCAAAATTAGTTATGCCATATCTATCCTATGCATAATAAATAAAATAAAAATCTGTCTGTATATAAAAAGTTCTATTTATGACCAACTAAAATTATATAAAGTACCAGAGAAATAAAATCAGAAATCAAGTCTTTTATATACAACTTATTTCAACATTTAAAAAACATTTGATTTAGAAATGTTAAACATTCACAGATACTTTACTGACATAACAGTCCAGAACATTTTCGACTTCTTTATTTCACAAATACCTGTTCATTTTGGATTCTTAAGTTTTCACTCTCAATCCTTTTTATTCTGTGCATTTCATGAAGATATACATTTTTCTTTTCCAACCACTCCTGTTAGAATAAAGAAAAGGTTCTATGCTATTCAAAGTATACCAAATGAATTAGAAATCTTAACTATATTCAAAATACTTGACAAAGCTTTAAAAAGCAAAATATAAAGTTCTTAAATTTTAAACTGGTATCATTTTTCTTTTTCCTAATAAAACTTGAGGATATTCAAGAAAATTACTACTAACAATATTGTCTTCAAATATTTAATATAGTGGCCAAATATATCAAAAATTTTCCCCAAAATTACTTGTACCATTTCATAAAGTATACTCTTCTGTATAACAAACAAAAAGTGACTCTTACTGAAACTGAAAAAAATTGAGAAAATCTTTTTTCTGTATAAATTAACAATGTTTCTGAAGAGAAAACTTTAGGAACTACTTTTGTTCATAAACAATATAAAATTTTAGGATGAGAAAGGATAAAACATATATCTTATAATATTTCAGCTTTTGTTATATTTCTATAAATTATTATGGTTTCTCCTCTTGGAAATGACAATGATCATCTTTAAAAAAAAAAAAGCACAGAAGCTAATAATTCAGTAAACTAGCTTTGGTTTGCTTAAGTATTTTAAAGGAAACTTTCCTCCGCCCCAAATTAAGTATCAAACCATACTTTTTTGGGGCTGGGAGTGCAGCTCAGTGGTAGAGGGCATGATAAGCATTTGTGAGGCCCTGCGTTCAACCTCAAGCACACAAAACAAATCAAAAATTATAAGACCGAAACAAGATCAAGACCACCACCACCAAAGCATCAAAATTTCTGGTAAAGTCTTTTCATTCTTTGATATGGAAATTATTAATTCTTTTTACCTGATAAACAGCTGCCCTTATGTGATCTGCTCTGTCAGGTTCTAAACTCTGCTTTTGGTCCAAGACTTTCAAAGTCCCCAGATAGTGAGAAGAGGTAGTTGCTGATGGACTTCTCCTTATAGAACTGGATTTCTTTAAAAACTCAGAGGTCATTAATCTGAAAAATTTCAAATGAATCAAGATAAAGTATTTCAATTGCAATTGATAGAAGAGAGATCTATTAGAATACATGCACCTATATTTCAAAACTATTGTAATTTATTTAATACGTTATAATTACTTTCATAATGATATAGCTAAAAAGTAGTTTCTTAGTGTACGAAGAGTGCTATTCAATCTAACTTAAACTTTATAACTTTAAGTGATACAATTTTAAGCTGTACTTTTTAGGTGTTAACAATTAAAACCTTTCAAAAAAATACGGGGTGGGGGTGCTGTGGATGTGGCTCAAGCAGTAGCGCGCTCGCCTGGCATGTGCGGGTCGCTGGGTTCGATCCTCAGCACCACATACAAACAAAGATGTTGTGTCCACCGAAACTAAAAAATAATTATTAAAAAAATTCTCTCTCTCTTTCTCACTCTCTCTCTTAAAAAACAAAAATAAAAACAAAAACAAACAAACAAAAAAACACGGGGGCTAGGGCAGTTGGTCAGTGGTAGAGCTCTTGCCTTGCCCTTGTGAGGCACTGGGTTGGATCCTCAGCACCACATAAAAATAAATAAATAAAGATATTGTATCCATCTACAACTAAAAGATTTTAAAAAATGGGTCATATTTCAAGTTATACAGAGAAAATAATATTAACAAAGTGGGTTTTAAGCACTTTTTAACATTTTCTTATAATACTTTCTGTTACATAAACCATTCTAAATATAAAGTTAGAAAATATAGTACCCTCTGTCAGGGGTTAAGAGACAACCTGGGCAACCTGTGGCTTGATAAATAAAGTTGAATGCACCACAGATCTGTTCCTGCATTTATGTATGGGCAACTCCTGCTTTCCTGATACGGGGCAGAACTGAGCAGTGAACAACAGGGACTCAACTGCCTACAATGTCTAAAAACAGTACTTACTAACCATGTACCTAAGTGGCTGGCCCTGCTCTACTTGACTAATTATAATCATAATCTGAATAAAAGATGCAGAAGGTTTTGATTAGCACAGAGAAGTTAGCAATAGTCATCAGCAGCAATACATATGAACCTGTATCAATTCTTGTCACAGTAGTCCATAAAACCCACTTAGTCCATAAAACCCAGAGACTTTAGGTACAATTTTTTATGTGTTAAACAAAGATACTTATAGAGAAGAATAATGCTGGACTTCAGCTTTACTATCACTTTATATCTAATATCTCAGCAAAAACAGAAGAAGCTCTATTCTAAGAGCCATGCAATGACATTAAAGAAGAAGAAAAATGTCCTTTGAGGGAAGATCCTGGAGAATGAATGTATTATGTATATTCCAGGCTTTAAAACAATCAGGAATAGATGTAAACATTTTATTATTTTTATTATTTGCTATAAAAGAATATAATCCACTGTAGGGATTAATAATGAAGTATCTATTCCAGTCATCTGAGAGGTGAAAAAAATTAAGAGAAAATCCACAATGCCAAATCAAATTTACTTTATAAAATTTAAATTTAAATGAGTCTTGCTGGAATGAAAACCCAAGAATGAGGTATGTTGATGACTTAATTACCTGCCACCTGCACTGGATGCTCTGTTGTTTGTGGACTTTTTATTCTTCATATTTTTATCTTCGATCACCTTCTGTTAAATAGAAGATTTAATCATTTTAATAATCCATAGATGGATTATTCACCAGAACAATCACGGTTAGGCTTAGAGATGAAACTGTTAGTAAAGCAATACTTTTTATGCATCTAGCATGTGTCAAGCACAGAAGGTTTTGGGTACAAAGCTGTGAATGAAAGGCCTTCAGGGATACTAACTTTCAGAGAGGAGTGACTGGCCATAATCATAAACAAATGTGACTCACGAAGGAGGTGAAAGTGGGACAACAACAGAGTGACAAGAAAGGGGCTGAGAGGCTGCTGTAATGCTGATCAGAGACTGATGAGGAAAGGGCTCACGTGATGATCTGTGGGATGAAAGGAGAAGTGCTTAG
The DNA here is from genome assembly GCF_048772815.1 of Callospermophilus lateralis. Lineage (NCBI taxonomy): Eukaryota > Metazoa > Chordata > Mammalia > Rodentia > Sciuridae > Callospermophilus > Callospermophilus lateralis. The sequence goes on along the minus strand of NC_135312.1, from coordinate 110,764,539 downwards.
AGCCCCAGAGTGATTTTTGAAAAACACAAGAAGTCAGTGGTACTGAAGCCTGGGGAATGGTGGGGGGAGTGGAGGAACACGTGGTCAGAGAAGACTCACGTGAAATCAGTAGGTGGTGGTGAGGAGTTCTGGATTAATTCTCATGATGAGGATCCAACAAAGATACTTTAACAAGGGGATGATTAGACTCAAACCTAAGAAAGTTCACTTAGTAGAGACTGAGAATAAAGCCAAGAGTCTAGCCAAAAAAAATGTTATAATCTTACTTGTTACTTATTCTAATAAGCCTGTAAGTTGCTTATTCTAATTTATAATTGCTTCTATTAGGCATTTCAAGGGCTCCACCTATAAGCTGTACACTATTTAATTTTTTTTGTTGTTGTTGTTTTTTTTTTTTTTTTCAGTTTTTGATACTAGGGATTGAACCCAGAGGTATTTTACCACTGGGTCACATCCATAGCCCTTTTTATTTTGAGAGAGGTTCTTACTAAGTTGCTTAAGACCTTGCTAAATCACTGAGGCTGGCCTCAAACTTGCAGTTCTCTAGCCTCAGCCTCTCTAGTAGCTGGGATTACAAGTGTACCCCCATTGCACCTGGCTAAGGCTATCTCTTTTGGTTTTTGGTATGAGGGATTGAACCCAGGGGTGCTTAACCACCAAGCCATGTCTCCAGCTCTTTTTTTGTTTAAATATTTTATTAGAGAGAGGAAGACAGAATCTCACTGAGTTGCTCAGGAACTCACTAAATTGCTGAGGCTGGGTTTGAACTAGCAATCCTCCTGCCTCAGCCTACTGAGTCACTGGGATTATACAAGTGTGCCACTGTGCCAAGCTAAAACTATCCTTTCTTTTAAGAAAAAAAATTTGTCTATTTACACAGATGGGTGGGTGGGTGGGTGCTAGCAGTAAAATAAGAACATGGATATGAATACATTTCTAACTCGGCAGTAGTTTTTTTCTAGGGGGAAGGCAGCTAAGGATAATATACTTGGAACGTGACTTAAGATCCTTTCCCATACATTTAATTTTAAAAAACCCTATATATTATGAAAGTCCTGTTCAGTCACTAGTGTTCTGCCAGAACTACTTTCCTCCCCTGGTAATATAAGCATTGCTGCTAGCAAACTGCAGTAAAAAAACATAAACACTAAACTCAGGAGAAATAAAGAGTAAAAATGCTATACTATTCGTTTTAAAAGTATAGTACTTTGGTACAATTAATTGTAGGAACAAGTAATTCTGTGTGCCATAAATCTGTTTCTCAAGATTTTAATAATAATGTTCCTCATGATAACTTTAATAATAATGTTCCTCATAATTCTGTGTGCCATAAATCTGTTTCTCAAGATTTTAATAATAATGTTCCTCATGATAATCTAAAAAGCATTTCTTGATTTTCAGGAAAATAGTTAAAATGTTTTCAAATGATATTTAAAAAAGCTTTCACTATCTCAAAAATCTCAAAAATTGTTCCAGACAGCTACATTTTCTATAATGGGAAGACTTATAGAAACATATACAGTTATAGGTATTTCTGAGATACTATAAAGTACATTATGACCATACCACTGGTGATTTTTAACAGAACACTGGGTTTCATTATACTAACTGAAAATCTTTCTTGAAGATAAAGTTCTACTGAATTAAGTGGGAAGCATTTGACAACATCATGTTGCTATCAAAAGATGAGTTTCCCACAAGTAACACAGAAGTTTAGAACACAGAAGACACAACACTTTCAAGCCCTTTTTCAAGTTTCAAGCTGTAGTACAAAAGAGATACGTTTGTAGAAATACCTTTGCAGATTCTGTTGCGTTGGTATGAGACTGAAATAGCAAGGGATCCATTGTCGAGTCACCATCTGTCACCAGTTCAGCCTTTTCCTTTTCTTCTTCAAGGCTGTCAGCAGGCACTTGAATTTCCTGGGGTTTCTCAAGTTCAGCAGTGACACAGTTTACCATATCTGAATTCGCTTCATTTTCATTTAATTTCAAGGAATTATGGTTTTCAGGAAATTCTCCATTCTGATCTATTTTGAGAAGGAATAACAGCACTAAAACCTTCTCCTCAATTAAAAGTAGATAAGCAGATGCTATACATTCCTTTAAATGAAGATCGTATATAACCTCTTTTTTTCCTTTTTTATTTTTTATTTTTTTATTTTGTGGTGCTGGGGATTGAACTCAGGCCTGAAGCATGCTAGGCAGGTGCTCCACCATTGAGCCACATCCCCAGTCCTATGTACTCTTTTTTCTTGCAAAATAAAATATGAAAAAAATGATCATAATGATATTTTTCCCCCCAAAGTGTTCTACGAAAGAAAAATGGCTACTCTTCATCTAATGAAACACTTAACAAAACTAAATACTCTGAATAAGTAGCATAGTCATAATTATAATGGAATCACTACCCCAAACCAACACACATCAAAAGAACTAGTTGATATATAAACCAAGTAACCGAGATGGCAACATCTGTTCAGTTCTAAAGCCTGGGTGCTCTTGGCTGGAACAACAAACTGTGAAAACAGGAGGCACATATCTGCATGCCACTGCAGTTACTAGCATCACAGGTGAGCTGTATACATGCAGAGAGAACCAAGAATGAATGTAATTTCATGCAGAGAATAAAGCCAGTCCAGTTAGGTTCAGGCCCACCAGGATGCGGTGCTGCAGTGCGCCGTCCCATACCCAAGGGCACCAAAGGCAGGTCTATTCCTTATCCCCTCAGTACTCCCAGGGACAGGTTCAGGGGGATGTCAGGAGGGGACTTGGTTGTTCTTTTATAGAATTGTGTCTTTTATTCAGATTCTGCCACATTTCAGGATGCTTGACAGAAAGAAATCAGTGTTCTCTGTAGGGATCACCAACTTTCATTTCTACCAGGATCTACCTGCAGGCCCAAACTGTATTTTCATCATTAGAAGTCTTAATTCTAGGGCTTTCATTATGGCCTTTTTTCCCCTTTGAACTTATTTAGAGGTAAATGGTTTTAAAATCCCATTATCATTACAGTCATATATTCACATGAAAAGCGCACATGATTCAATTCATTACTGGGTTCTTTGGAGAAACAAACAAGAACTTTGGAGCCAAAGATTCCACCTCTGGCTCCAGCACTGACCTTGGCTATGTTTCCCAATGTCTGCACCTCAGTTTCTCTCCTCTGTAAAATGACAAAAATTATACTACATAGTAAGCACCTAATAAATGTTAGTTATGCCTCCCAGTCCTAGAAACAGCTGTGACTTTTAGCTCTCATTAAGCCCTAAGAAAACAAACCACATTCACAACTTACACCTCACATTTACTATGTGCTTACTATGGTACTGTTCAAGGTTTTACATGTATTATTATTATTACTTACACTTCACAACCACCCTATAAGGTAGATATTATTATTATCCACACTTTAAAAAAACATTATACAAAGTCAGAGAGGCTTGTTACTTTGCTCATGTAGAGGTGCTAGATTCAAACCAAGGTTAAACCTCGGAAGCCCATCTAGCCATATGTATACTATATAGACCATTGCAGCAATATGCATAGTATAATAATTCACTTTAAGTGATCATTCCATTTGTGCCTAGAAGTAGGCTAGTGCCAGTGGCTAAATTGTACTCTATCATTTAATTTTCACAATAGTCTTTTTTTAAATATATTTAATTAATTATTATTATTTTTTAAATGTGGTGCTGAGGCTTGAACCCAGCACCTCGCCTGTGTTAGAGGGGCGCTCTACCACTGAGCCACAACCCCGGCCCCACAATAGTCTTTTGAGACAGGCAAGATTTAGGGAAACTGAGGCAGTGAGTGATTATTTCTGCACTTAAAGTCATACAGTTAACTATGCAGTCAGGATTGAAAAAACCAGGGAAACACAAATATATATTTTCCCTGTAACCGTGAAAAGTATCATTTTTCTTACAGTGTCCTAAACAACACAGAGTTCATAAATAATACACATTAATTAGAATGTAATTACCTTCTATAGATGCTTTTCCCTCAGGTGTCAGTGAAAAAGAATTTCCAAGACTTTCTTTAAGAGCTGATGACGATAAACTTGATAACAATGGATCCTGTTTAATAAAAAATGTATTTAACATGTAAGTTTCGCTCCAAGTATTTATGGACATCATAGCATTATTAAAACCATCTTATAACTTTGGAATCTGCATTATTGGAAGTTTGCTGCTGAAACCTCAAAAAGCATTAAGCCTTCATAGTGGGACATGGATTAGGAGCATGGGAGGAATAGACGAACTCTAGGTAGGGCAGAGGGGTTGGAGGGGAAGGGAGAGGGCATGGGGTTATTAATGATGGTGGAATGTGATGATCATTACTATCCAAAGTACATGTATGAAGACACAAATTGGTGTGAATATACTATGTGTACAACCAGAGATATGAAAAATTGTGCTCTACATGTGTAATAAGAATTATAACGCATTCTGCTGTCATATATAAATTTTAAAAATTACATAAAAAAGCATAAGCCACTAGAGGTAAAAATGCTTCCCTTGGTGTTTGGGTCAGTAAAAGGGGTCACTAAAAGAGTCATTGTAGCTCTGTATCAAAATGTTATGTCTAAATTTGTTTTTAGCAATTTTTAAAACTCCTGCTCTACTAAAATCAAATCTATTATGTATTTTTAAGGTAAAGATTTGATCCTATTGTCTCTTTCTCCAATTTTCTTTTCAAGGACAGTATCAAGACAAAAGAAAAATCTTTAGTTTCTTCTTCTTCTTCTTTTTTTTTTTGGTACTTGAGATTGAACCCATGGCCCTCAACCACTGAGCCTTGTTGTTGTTGTTGTTTAGGCCCTTGCTAAGTTGCTGAGGCTGGCTTTGAACTCATGATCCTCCTGTCTCAGTCTCCCAGGCTGCTAGGATTACAGATGTGTGCCACCGTGCCTGGTAAATTTTAGTTTCAAACAATTATTACAAGTAGTTCAAATGAAAGCAACCTATAAAACCAAGTAGACAGCTACTTCCAAATATTACAGGTGGAAAATGTACATAAATTTCAAGCACATGAACTTTACTCAAAATCTGAAAAGAAATCATTGTATTGTGTCCAAAAACCCCCAATTCTCTACAGAATAAACTAGCCTAAAGGTGATGATATTATAATGTAAGAATTTTATTTTTGTTGCATATAGCAATATTCTTTCCTTCAATATTTTATGAGCACATAGGAAATTATACATCAAAAGCAATGAGAAGAAAACATTTGGGAAAATGTCAGAAGGGCTGAGACACTGGAGTCTACCTTGAAAGACAAAGTTACACTTAAAGAGATTTGCACATTTGTAGCTTTGGGATTTATGGTATATCTCAACCTGTAGAGTTCAAGTGGTAGAAGGCTACAGACTTAGTAGACTGGTTTGAGAGCCCAGAAGAGTCAATACATTTGAGGAGGAAGTAGCCTTGGAATCTGAGGAATTCTTCTAAAACCTTTGGCTCATCTGTACATGGCATAAAGAAGACCTCAAAAGACCTCAGAAGGTATTACAAAACCACAGAAGCTAGAAATTGGAAGAACTGAGCAGGGATTCCTACTGATATCTACTGCAAGGGAGAAAGAAGTAAAAACTTGTATCTAGACACAATATCTACTTACCAGAATATATGATCACAGGCACACAATGCACTTTAGAATCTCTACAACACATCATTCATAATATCCTGTATTCTATTAAGAGTCACTAAGCAGATGAAGAAACAAGACAACAACATAGACTCACGAAAGCAAAAAAGAAAATAAAAAAGACAAAGAAAAAAACAATAGTAAAAAGAAACCAATCTTGAGATAACCTGATTGTTGAAATTATCAAAGACTTCAAAGTAGTTATTATAAGATTGTTCAAGCACTTTAAGGAAAATGTATGCATGACAGCTGAACAGATGGGGATCACAGAGATGTAGAAAATACAAAAATACCAATGAAACTCTAGAGTTAAACTCTGTAATAACTGAAATAAAAATTAACTGGAGAGACTTAATAGCAGATCAGAGATGGAAGAATAGATCAGTGAACTTGGAGAAATGCAAATTATTCAATCTGGAAAACAAGTGGATAAAAAGATTAAAGAAACAGGAAAAAGATTAAAGACACATAGAACTTCTGAGATCAGTGAGATTCATCAAAAAATTTCAATGTATGCATTTATAATTGTAGCCCCAAAAGGAAAATAATGTAGCAAAATTTAAAAAAGAAGAAAACAAAAAACAAAAAAACAACTTCCCATCATGGCAGGTATTAGCTTGTAGGTCCTAAAAAAGCTCAACTAACCCCACACAGAAAATATAAAGAAACCAGACTTACGTGCTTATTTATAATCAAACTGTTGTAATTCAAAGAAAAAGAAATCTTGAAAGAAAATAATACTGAAAACAGGTAGAAACTCCTATATTTTATATAGGAGTATAATAAAATGAGTAACTGCTGATTTCTCAACAGATACAGGAGGGGCCAGGAACAATGGAAGCTGATAAAGAGGTAGGGGTCAAAGAAAGGAACTATCAGTCAAAATGTTCAACTAATTCATCCTTCAAAAATAAAGATAAAATAAGCACTTTCAAGGTAGGCACAGGCTGAGAAAACCTATCACTGACCAATCTGCCCTTGAGAAAAAAAAAATTAAATGGAAATAACATGAAGTGATAATCTGGATATATAGGAAGGAAGAAGAGCCTCAGAATCACTATATAAAAGAAAATTATAAATATTCATTCTTTTCTTCTTTTAATTCTTTAAAAATCTAAGACACAAAGTTTAAAAGCCTCATTAGTGAAAATTATAAGATGACATTGTGGGAATTGTGTCATGTAGACACATGTAGTATCCATGCCAAAGGCAGCACAATGGACGAGGCACTACAAGGAACTGAACTGTTGCGAGGCTTCTATATGGAATGTGAAATACAGAATCAACTCCATAGTGCAAACAGGGACAGTTTAAAGTTCAACAGAGCTGAGCATATGCTCCTGTGATCCCAGTGACTCAGGAACTGAAGTTCAAGACCAGCCTCAGCAATTTAGTGAGGCCTTGTCGAAAATACAAAAGGGCCAGGAATATATCTTGGTGGGTTCAATTCCAAGTATAATAAATAAATAAATAAATGGAAAATAAAAACACAAATAAATGGCAGAAGGGAGTAACAGACGAATAACATAACAAAGCAAAGAGAAAACAAACAGTAACAAACTGGTCTTAAATCCAACTGCATCAGTGTTTATGTTAAAAGCAAATAGAGAAAACACTCATAATTGATACAACACCAGAATTAAAATGCATAGATTCTCAGATTCAATTTAAAAAAAATGTGACTCAAACTGTTATTATAAGACACTCACTTAAAGTAATCAGTAAGGATAGAGAAGATCTGAGTGATACTACCAACCACCTTACCCAAACTGAAATTGTAAAACATTATATCCTATACCTGAAAAACAAGTGTACTTTGCTAATACAAACAGGATACACTGGGGCTGGGCCATTACCAACTCATATAAGATATATTCTTTGGACCACAATAAATCTAGAGAAGACCCAAATATTTGGTAAAAATGATGATTCGTCACAAAATAACCAATAGGTTAAAGAAAATCATGATGGAAAGAAAGGACATTAAAAAAGTAAGATGTTCAGCAGTATAGAAAAAAAAATGTATAGCTTTCAGTGGTTTTCAACAGAGGACTCAAGACTTAAAAATCAAGGAGAAAACTTTCATCAGCCTGTGCTTAAACAAATTAAACAAATTGAAGAAATAAAGAGAAGAAATAAAAATTGACAATTAGCCCAACTGAAAACAAACTATAGAGAAAATTAACAAAGCCAAAATTGGTTCTTTGAAAAGTTTCATAAAGCTAAACAATGCCTACCAACATTGAAAAAGAAAGATAAAAATCATAAATTAAATATGTCAGAAATAAAAGATGAAATGATATGATGACCCCTGATCCTAAAAATGACAGGGGACTATCAAGAAAAAACATGTTTATAAATTCGACATGTCAGGTGAAATAGACAAATTTATCTAAAAAAAATTATCAAACTGATGAAAAATCTGAATACCAATATATCTATAAAAATAAAATTTAATGCAAAGAAATTTCTATGCCCAGATCATTTAACTGGTGAATCTTTTTCCTCAAGGATTCTTACCAAATTTAGAAAATAAAGGGTGAATAGTTATTGCCTAACTCATCTGACACACAAGCTGATAATAACCCTATAAGAAAAAAAAATTTAGACCAACAGACTTCATAAATATTTATGTAAAAACCTTAATAAAATATTAACAAATTAAATCCCATAATAAAATACTGTGCATTGATCAACAGAGTTGATTCTAGGATGCTAGGTCATTTTAAAAAATGATCCTCAATCATTCCCACGCAAACACACAGAGAAAAGGTAGGAGGTAAGGATGTAGTGAGGAAGCCTGCACAGCTCACCCTTGGAGTATCTGATTGTGACATTGCAGAATTATGCTATAGTTGGGATCTTCAACGTTCCGCAAAGGCCCATATGTTAAGATTCTGGTTCACAGCCCATGTACTATGGGGAGGTGGTGGAACCGTTTGGAGGTAGCCTTGCAGGAGAAAGCTGGATCATTCATGGTGTATGCTTAAAGGGGATACTGGGACCTTGGCCCTTTCACTTTCTCTCTATTTCCCAGATGCCATGAGGTGAACAGATCTCTACAATGCACTTCCACCATGATGAGCTTCATTGCTACAAGCCCAAAGCAACCCCACCAAGAAACCAAGGACTAAATTCCCCAAACTCTTGAATCTTCCCTCCTTTTAAGTTGATTATCTCAGGTATTTTGTTACTGACTGTAAGGCAGAAGGAAGGCTGCAGTTTCAATTGAGTGTGTCTACAAAGATAAAGAAGTTAGAGCATGACTCAATGTAGATGGAATAGATCATGAGGAGCCAGAAGTTGTTATACATAGGGGAAAAAAAGAAAAATTAGATGGGAAATCCCTGAGATAGTGGGCTTACAGCACAGTCAGGAAGACTTTCATATTGCAAAATATGAAACATTTAAAGTGTTAAATATATAAGTATCTAGCAATAAGATAACAGTTGTACATTATGGCTATGTTACAGACATTAATGTGCATGTGGTCTTAAAATCACCCAGCAACATGGAAACGCTTCATAACAATGCTAAGAGACATAGAAAAAGCACAACACAAAACATGATGCAGACTAAGATGACACATTAGTGACAAAAATGTGGGAAAACATCTTTAAAGGGGGTAAGAATAGTAAACTTCATTGCTATTATGTGGTGGGATTATAGTTGGATATTTTCTGCTAATTTTTTTCTCACAGTATAATGTAACTTTAATAATTTTAGCAATCTTTTTCTTAATCAAAAAGAGACATAAAAATGTTTAAAAATATCACTTAATGTTAGGTATGTATCTGTTTAAATGGTGTGCCCCCAAAATACAGGTCATCCAGAAGTCCTTAAGAGGAAATAAGGTACTTGCATGTAGTTAGGATGAGCCATTGAAATAGATCCCCAATGTCTGATGGTATCTTTTTTAGGAAAAGAATAGGGAGAAACAGAGGCACAAAGGAAACAGGGAGGTCATGTGGTGATGCAGGCAATGATCAGAGTGATACAGCTGTAAATTAGGAAATGCCAAGGATTTCTGGAAAATTTTAGGATTTCCTAAAGCCATTTGAAGGGACAGGGTCTTGCTGATTTGGGTCTTGATTTAGGACTTTTGGCTTTCAGAACTAAGGGAGTAAATTCATGTTGTTTTAAATCTTTCAGTTTGTGGCCATTTGTTATATGGTCTATAAGAAATGAATACAATTTTCAATTGATCAGATAATTAAATACAAAATACTTATTTGGGTTTCTAGATTTTTTTAGAACAAATTAAGAAACAGCACAGAAATGCTGAGCAAATTTGAATCAGTATCCTGATTTAATTCCTCTTGCACCACCCACAGAGAGTGCATCCTTACACACTTAGATGGCAGGTAAGTGATAAGAAAAAGAGATAAGATCGATCAGGTAATGTCTAGTTCTTTTTCCCTGATCTATCCACACACAGATTATGGAGGACGAATGTTTTTCCCATACTTTCTCCTTCAAAATGTAAGGAAGAAGTTCACTTATTATAGTGAAATATAAAAGGAAGGGACAAATGTTCTCCCTTAATAATAATGCATAGCAGACTCCCTCCTGGAAACCCAAAGAGTCATATCTGAACTTCACTTTGGTATATCCCAAAGAATATAAAGCAGTGTCATGAACATTCAGTACTTTGTTGTATGAATAAAACCAAATGCATAAAATGACACTAATATTGTCCTTAGCCATAAATTGTATAATTCAATATATATATGTGTGTATATATATATATCAGCATTATTATTAGAGATATACAGTATTATATACACTATCATGTAGACTCATTAGATCAAAATTATTTTGACACATTACTTTCTCTCAAATGGGTAGAATCTTAAAAAAACAAATTATGGCTTAATTGGAAGCATCTCGCTCTTTCTTAGTGGTATTTAAAATAACTGTATGTCTTATAATTGATGGAGTTTTGGACACAGTGAAAATAGTCTATTAAAGAAAAGCTTAAGATTATTTTCTTATCAATTGTAGAAGCAAACATGTAAGACCCATACATACACAAAAATGCATGCACACAATTCATTCTTTCTATTTTTCTAGTAATCAGAGGCAAATGCCTGAATTCAAGAACATAATTCAACAGCTCAGCAATAGTGCCAACCTCAAGATCAAGGTTTTCAGAGAATGTTTTTTCCTCAGCTTCTAATTGTCTGCCATCCAGACTTGGAAGGGAAGGTGCAGAATTGAAGTCTTCACTGAGAGCAGTTTCTTTATCTTCTCCTAGTCTTTCTTTCTCCTCCACGTGCCTACTCTTTCTTAACAAGCTCCTTGGCAGAGGTAAAGGCTTAAAATGGTCATCTGTTTCAAGGCTGCTGCTATTTTCTGCTAAAAAATAAAATGTTTTAAGATGATTGGGGGGAAAAAAAAACACAACAAAAAACACTTTGGCTTTGACCACTCCCCCAGAGACACCAAACTTCCCTCCAGTGCCAAGTCCTGGGGTCCCTGTCCTAGAAAGTCCACACCTTTCTCCATCAGCTCCAATAAGACCCAGATAAGGAATAATTCATGGCCCCCAATTTTTAACAATGTTGCCATCAGTATACTTTAAAGTATACTCAAAGTAATCAGTATACTTTAGTTTTATGAGAAGTTAACTCTTCAACTTTATGAACTCTCATAATATTCAAAACATTTTAAAAAACAAAAAACCTTGCCTCAATAAAATGAGGAGGTTCATGCCAAATCTTAAAGTATCTGAAGCCAAGCTATATACACACTATTGATCCTCATAATGTAACAATGACAATGGCCCTGTCCAAGGACTTAACAGCTTGGGAAGGGAGATCATTTATAGCAAAGGTTTTTTGTTTGTTTGCTTGTTTTAACTGAGCATTGAACCTAAGGTCACTCTACCACTGAGTAAATCTCCAGTCATTTATTTTTTATTTTGATTTTAAGATAGGGTCTTACTAAGTTACTGAGCCTGACCTTGAACTTGGGATCCTTCTGCCTTTGCCTCCTGAGTAGCTGGAATTATGGGTCTTCTTAGACAAACACAAGGACAAGACAAAGTTAAGTGCTATTACAAGCATGAAGATGATGACACTGGCACACAAGGGATAGAAATCTTACCCTCTCACTGGAGGAATGAACGCAAAACAATGACTAGTGAGACTAGTGAGTTACCATTCTTTGAGTCCATTAAAATATGTATAGTTAGGGCTGGGATTTAGCTTGGTGATAGAGCATACAACTTAGCATGCAAGAGGTCACAGGTTCTATCCCCAGCACCACAAAGACAAACAAATGAAAAAATAAATGAATGAAATTTCACAGTTGCTTTTCCCAAGTTGAAGTTTAAAATAAGAACCAATATGCTGGTATGCTTCTAGCCCTCAAAGCACTGATTTTTCTTCATTTATATACTTTCTGCCTAAATTTTATCTATTACACATACTTCTTCACTATTCTACCAATGTATTCTTCTAAAACTTTACAACTAGGCTAATTAACACATACCTCTTCTTTACCTACCAAAGGGCTTATGAATGTTGTTAGAAGATTCCACAATCTTGTCAAACTGGTACCACTATAAATGCTTCCTTGCCAATTTTAGCTATATCTAAAACTCTGGTCAAATGTTCAACCCCAAGTCAAAGAATCTTCCTAGATTCCTCCTTCCATTTTGCCTGCAACCAAAGAATCACTACAGCCAATGATTCTACTTGATAAATATCTCTCTCCTTTATTTTATGATCTTCATCCCTAAGTTAGCTCCTCATCTCTTGTTTCTAGGCAGTGCCTCAGGGATATCTATAAAAAGTAAGTCAGACCCCATCACTCCCTTCACAAAATTCTACAAGGGCTCCCCATCATCTAATCCTATAGAATAAAAACTCAATGACCTCTGAATAAAATGAAAGGCTTTCCTGGTGTGTCCCTGAGTGCCTTGCTGCCCTGTCTGCTGGCACAGCCATTTTCTCATTTGTGTTCCTGGGATAGTGAACTAACACACAGGCTACACAACTTTCCTGTCACCAAATCGTTTCCTAAGCTGATTCATCTGCCTAAAACATCCACTTCGTGTTTCTCCTCCTAAAGATACTTGTTATCTTTTGAACCTCAGATTAAGTAGAATATTGGACAATGCCTAAAAGAAGATACTAGGTCAACATTTTATTTTATTGTGGTAAGAACAGTTATCATGAGATCTACCCTCTTAAACATTTTTAAGCATGTGATACAGTACTAGCTATAGCTATAGGCACAATGTTGAACACAGATCTCTAGAACTTACTCATCTGGTATAACTGAAACTGTTGAATAGCAATTCCCCATTCCCTGCTCCTCCAAGACCCTGGCAACCACCAATCTACTCTGTTTCTATAAGTTTGACTAGTTTAAATACCTCCTATTTGAGTCATGGCTCTGACACCTATTATATATTCTTATATAAATTATTTGACCTCTATCTACATTGAAGTTTCCCCACTGTTCAAATCGGTTAAAATTTTCTAAGTGCTAAATAGGTTCTTGGCAAGAGAATATATAGTATGTAACACAGTGCTAGACATATCACAAGTGCTCAGTGACATTAACAATGGTGGTAAACATTTCTTAGCCTTTTTTTTTTTTCTTTTGGTTTGTGAATCACTCCTGTGTTCTTTGGAGCAGTTTCTCCCTGAATCCATCTGTGTGATATTGGTGGATTAACAAATATCTCCACCATAGTCAGTGAAAAGTAGGGATCCATGATGTGCCCTACCACCACCATTACTAACTTTTTTGTTGTTGTTGTTCTATGCCTCCTACTAAATTGTAGTCTTAGATGATTAGTACTAAGTCTTTTTAATGTTGCATTCTTATTTACCATCACAATGCTTTTAGTATGATGAGACATAATATAATCACTGTATATGCATGAATAAGTAAAATAATTTGCTTATAGACAGATGCTAAATAATAATAGAATGCTTAATTTATTCCAATACTGTTGTAAGCACTTCAAGTCTAAGAAGTTATAGAAAAATAAGGCTAAGCTCATAAAGCACAGTCCTTCTTTCATGAATGAATCATTCATATATTCATTTAGGTCCTTAAAGAATTCTATACAGCACACTTTTCTTAACACTAAATAAATTTTAAATTTATTCTTTAACATAAAAAAACCTGAAAATAATGACTTTTTAATATATCTATACTAAAATTCCTCTTCTAGAAGTACTAAAACTTTCTAAGATAGAAAAAAAGTTTATACATTTCCAAATGCTTTTTAACATTTATAATCAAATATCTACGTTCTCTACTTAAGCTACTATTTTTGTGTTACATATACTGAACATAATATTGCAGATGCCTCAGTAGAGCATTTGCAGTCATGCTGCCACCTTGAGGCTAAAATACATATGTCTTTGTTCATCTTAACTCACTGCAGCTCTTTAACATGAGATAGGTAAAATTTTATTTTGCTAGTTATCTACCATTCATTTCTAATTCTATTCTTCCACGTGTTTCAGAACATTTTGTTTTTGATGCTAAATGCTCATATTTTTTAAATAACCAAGGTCAAGTATGTTCCCTTTCTCCATTGTCAGTTTCACTCATTACCCTGGGAAAGTATGTCAGTAAGTTAATGGTTTTATTATGCTTTGTGTTTACATTTTTGTAGTGTATTACAGTCTATGAGAGTCATTCATTAGATTCTCAAAACAATTTTGTAAGACAGGAAGAGCAGGTTTTCTCTTCCTCCCTATGAGGACAGTGAGACTTAACCTATTTGCTGAAGTCAGATATAACTAATTTATGATGGCTTGTTTTTCAGTGTCTTAGACATTATTCAAGGTTTGTTTGTTTTTTTTTTTTTTTTTTGCATCTTTCCCTCTTTTCAAAGTTAGTGGGATTCTGTGTGCTGGGCAAAAGGAAGTAGTTCCCTAATGCAAGCCTGAAATAAAGTTTGTCTGATATTATCAGTAATATCTAACATGAAAAGTATGAAATGTTCACCAGTACTGTATTTACTGATGAGATTTTTACTAAGGCTAGCATCAACTAAAATTTTCTTTATAAAATGAAAGGAACAAGACTGAAAGATATCAAACTCTTAACCTTGCATCCACAAATTTTTGTGCGTCTTCCAAAGGACTTCAAGGGGCGGGTTCCAGCTTTGTTCCACCTTCGATCCACTGTGCTTGGAGTTCAGTAGAATACTTGGGAGAACTCTTGTATTCCCAGATCATACCAAGAATTTCCTTTCAGAAAACTGAATTTTAGTAAATTTTCCAATGCTATTGAAAGATCACATGGAGATTCTATTTTCTTAAGGAGTGTCTGGAAACTTTGATAAACAAATAGCAGTGACACTTAAAATATATCAATGCCAAAAAATATTGGCAAAATATTGGTTTAGAAATGATTGTTTTGTGGTGATGGAGATTGAAACAAGGGCTATGTACATGTTAAGTAAGTACTCTATCACTGAGTTATGAGGACTCAGCTCTGGAAATGACAGTTTTAGTATTTAGAGTATAGAGTGAATAAGGAAGCATTCCATTGTGTTTCCATCCCTAAGAACAAAATTTAAGCTTATGGGCATATGTGTTTTGGGAGCTGCAGCTACATATAACTATAGGTGCTTTGGCTTTTTATTAGGCACCAGAAGAGATTGAAGATAGAATATACAACTGGATATCAGAATTATGAGTTTTCTCTGTAGTTCAATTGTCTTATTTCTACAAAACTGTAAATTAAATATGACTTATTTTTTAACTATATACTACCTACCATATAAAGATATTTTGAAATTATTGTCTTAAAATAAATTTTCAAGAAATACAATTGTAGTATCTAACAACCTACCTGAAGATATGCTTTTGAGCGAAAAAATTCTGGGTTTAGGTTTTAGTTTAATTCTTTCTTTTTCAACTTCTTGATCTTTATCCTGAGATTCTGATGAGGAATTTACCACCATGTCTTCATAACCATCAGGTGCCACATCTTCGTTGTTTTTTACAGAAAATTCTGGCCCATCTTTGGTTATGTCACTGTTTGATTTCTTGGTTTTCCAAAAAGATAGTTTTGGAGAATTATTTTCTTCATCATCTGATATATGAAAATCATTCATTTTTTTCTTAATGGAATTTTCATCTACGGAGGTATCAGAAAAATCACCCAATGAAACTGAAAACAGACAAGAAAAAATGTTTTCAATAGTATATTCTAAATCTCTTAAGGTCATATTAATCTTTTTTAAAAGAAAGATTACCTTAAAGTCTAGAAAGGGTTTGAAGTAAGTTTATAACCATGTTTAAGTGCAAATTTATTTTGCAGCTCCTAAAAACAGCTTATCTAGTCTGTTCTGAATTTGAATTTATATAATAAAATTTTCAATTTCATTAATTTATTTAAAGTATTTATTGAGTGCCCACAGGATGCCAAGTACCGCACTTACTCTGGGAAATGCCATCCAAAGATTCCAAAAAATAACAATCAGCCTTGGGACATTCAGATTCCATTTTGGAGAGTAAAATCTTCATTTGTGAATCATTTCATCATATAAAATCAAGAATATTTGTAAGCAAAAGAATTCAACTAGATTGTTTTCCACATAAATGTTGTAAATGCAATTGCATCCATACCACAAATATTAGATTTTACTAAAACAAAGATAATAAAGAATGCTAACTTAAAAATATAACAGTGATTTACTATTTTTACAGAGAACATTGAGTTATTGATTGAATATATATCAAAGAGTAGAACACTGAATTTCAAGTTCAGAATTCTGTATGGGTACAGAGTTAATATTTAAATGAAGCCT
Organism: Callospermophilus lateralis; assembly: GCF_048772815.1. Taxonomy (NCBI): domain Eukaryota; kingdom Metazoa; phylum Chordata; class Mammalia; order Rodentia; family Sciuridae; genus Callospermophilus; species Callospermophilus lateralis. Next base: position 110,748,099 of record NC_135312.1, on the reverse strand, counting down.
AAAGTATTAATATTTTTACCTAATTAAAATACAGCAAATTAAATCAAAATGGTATTGATATATACAATGTGAGTAGTCTGTGGTTTTTAAAAGGACACCTTATTATAGTCCAAAGACCTGATATATAGCTAACATTATAAAAGTGCTTCTGAGGTACACTAAAATTTAGCTTTCTGTACCCCAGTTACCAACTAGCTATTGTGCCTCCCAGTGTTAAGTTTAAGGAAGAACTTGTCCTCTTCCATGTAGTTTACCTCCAGTCATCATTTTAGTGGTGTCAGTTAATTTACATATTCAAATACATATTCACAAACAATCAAGGACAATCAAAAAACTTCTTGAAAATTAAGACTGGCTCTCTAACCCATTAAAAGTTGGAAATCTAAAACGAATGAAGTCAAAGGCATTATTTTAACATAAGTCTTTTTTTTTCCCCCTTAGGAGAAGGGGAGTAGGTTAAATGTAATGAAGCAAGAAACAGAATAATATTTTACTTTTCCATGCTCTCACATACCAATCTCATCACTCTCAAAGTCATCTGAGTATTCAGAACTCCTCTGTCTGGCCGAGCGAGCTGTAATTGCTCTTATTAGCTCATCCTGAAATGAGATAATTAAAATCAATTCCCATTCAAATAGGACGGAATATAATATCTACAAATAATTCATAAACAATAATTCTTCCAAACAAGTTGTGTTTATTTAGCGTACATTAACTGCAAGCCTACATTGTACCATGTACCCAATTGAGTGAGGAGACTCAATGCAAATCACCATCACCAAGGGCACATGGTGGTGCCTGCTGTTAAACTGGAGGAGACGACAATTTCAAACAAATTAATTGCAGATTATAACTTGAGCTAAATAATAATAGGTAATGACTTTATATATAAATTTGTTACAAACTGCCATTTTGGAAGAAAGTGGTACTTCTTTTTGGTTTTGTTTTGGGGGGTTTGTTGAGTTTTTCTTGTTTATTTGTTTTTGTTTTTAGTACTGGGGATTGAACCTAGGGCCTCCTGCATGCTAAGCACATACTTTACTACTGACCTATATCTCCAGCCCTAAACTGGTACTTTTTGTAAGCATATTGCAGAAACATACAGAACCCATACTGAAAATTTAAAGGTTAAGTTCAAAACTGTAATGACCCAGGAGAAAAAACTTCACACTGTGCTACAATAGAAAAAAAAAAAAAGTTTTTATGTGAAAATAACAATTTAAAGTTGCATTTTAACTTTTAACTTAGTAAGAACCTACAATTAAGGTTATTTTGATGGCCTTAAAGTCACAAAGGAGGATTTATAATACTAGTGCACAAACATGATAGATGATCTGCAAAACTTCAAAAAGAACAGAAGACTTACTCCTGCTTTATAAAGGACCATTTCCTATAACCACCAGGTCCCACATTCATAATACAAAATCAATACAAAATGCCTTGAAATATTTTACCTGGAAAGTAGTTCTTTTGGTAACTTTTGGACTCTTGGTGTATGCCAAAGTTGTGCTGAAAACTTCGTCGGACATACTTTATCTTTTCTTGTTACATTTATCAAATAGCTAATAAATAATTGGAGCAATTCATTCAACCTCTGATGGTGGCTGAAAGAGATGAAAACCAAATCAGATTTTTGCATGCTTAAAAATTTCTATTACTACATTTAACACAAAAAAATAAACTAAACAAGAAGAAAGAAAAAATTGCCAAGTCAAATTTAAAAAGTATCACATGAACATTGACTACATCTTCACCTACAAATGTGGAGTTCTTGTAAAGAAATAAACTCTCACCACAAATCTCTTTCTAAAAAATAAAAAAGAAAAAAAAATTCCAGTGGAAGTTATCTTAAATAGTCTTGCATTTTAAGGATGAGCAAATAAATGACTGCAATTGGTTAATAAAAATAAAAGTTGCCAATTAATACATAACATCCTATTTTTCCCCTTTTCCATTCAAAAAAGTAAAGCATTTCTCAGAGTCATGCTTTATTAAGTCCACCAAGAGGATTGTATACGTTATAAAAGCACTAGCCCTATAGACAAATTGCTTGCATTACAGCTCTATGCAAAGAAAATAATCATAATGCTTAATCACAAATAGCCAGCGATATTTTTTCAAGCCACTTTTGTCCCTCACGAAAGTGTTAACAAGGCTGGGAAAAACAAAAGGAGGTTTCCGCGATGCTGTATTAACATCGCTGTTGCCCAAGCTCCAAGCTGAAGGCCTAGACCAGGGCCGCAGGATCACCCGCATCAGCGCACGTCCCAGTACCACACTAACTCCTGGCTGGGCCAGGTGCCCTCCAGGTCCCCGCCCGCCGCTCACGCGCCAGGGCCCCCAGCATGAACCCGGCCTGTGCACACCCCGAGGCTGTCACCGCCGCCATCCGTCGCGACCCCAATGTCCCGCGTTCTGTACCCACCCCAGCCAGTCGCACGGCGGGCTCCCAGAGACCTGGAGGACCAAGCCACTCGCCTGGAGCAGGAGGTTCTAGCCTCAGTCTGGGCCTGGCAGCGCTCAGAAACCCGGACTAAGCAAGGAGGCGGGGCCAAAGACGTAGGCGGGAGGCAGTTGCTAGGCGACGGCGTCCCCGGGAGGAAGTGACTTCTACAACGCCGGGTCTCTTGGGTACACAACACCGCCCTTCCGCCTAACGCGTCACCGGGGGCAACCGGCTAGACTAAGGAAGTGACATCACCTGTCTAGGTCTTGGGAGAGAGGTTCTGCGCGCCTCTGTGTTGCCTAGGAGACAGGATTCGCCCAGCTCCAGAGATCCTTCCTTGTTCTCGCCGCTGAGCGAGGGTCTAAATCTGCAGATGTGCCTGAGGCAATGTACACGCAGAGTTTTGCCGGAATTAGGACATGAAGTTCTGTGAATCCGTGTAGGAGTAGAGTGTGACCGGATGTGACAGAATAGCAGAGTAGTGACGTTTGCACACAGCAGTCACCTGCACATTTTAATACTGGTGACCTTTCCCTACGCAAGTGGATTTGTGCAAATAAGCGACTGTTTGCTTCAGTTTCTCCTTAAAAAAGAAAGAAAGAAAAGAAGAAAAGAAAAGAAAAGAAAAAGAGATAATAATAATAGCCATCTTAAAGGATTGCTGTATTGGAGAGAATAATACAGATGGAAAACTTGGAAGAGTGCTTGGAATTGCATTCAGTCGATATTAGATATGATCTTTATGCAACTAAGCCACAAAGGCCTGGATAGAAGTCAACCCTTGTGCACACACCTGAGAGCCCATTTCAGTTCCTGCTTTAATGTAAAGCTTCCCCTTTGTATACTTCGTGTATAATCTGGTTAAAATCTAATCAGTTGACAAAGTGATCTTATAAGCTGGAGGAGAGGGTGTCACTAAGGGGAAAGTCAACATCATCTAATTAGCATTGGTTATACTTTAAACTAAAGACAACAAAATAAAACCCCCAAACACATATTTAAAATTTCTAAAATAGCACGAATTTCATGCTATTTTTAATTTATTTTTATTTATGCTATGTTTTTATTTTTTAAAGAGCTCAGTTTTGTTTAAATTGCCTAATGATTCATCAACTAGTAGTTAAACTTGGCATTTTTCCTTATCTCTGCAATATATTAACATTTTACTTATTCAAAAATGATTTATAAATAAATCACATTAACAGAGACTTTAAAATCATTGAAAAATGCACATAAAAAGAAGCAAAAAGTTTAGTAAAAAATAATGCTTTTAACAATATTTGTGATCTACCTTCAAAGAAATGTGCAGTGTATGTTGGTCCACTTGTTACTGTTTGAGAAAATCAGTTTGATCAACATTTGCTTAAGTTTGATGTTTTTAAATATTTCTGAGTAAATATCTGCATAAAAGAAGAATTTTTCATTTTCACTAGTTACTGCTAATTTTCTGACCCATGTAAATTATGAACCGACAAATATGATTCCCATATAGTACCTATGCCCACACTGAGAGGACAGCATCCACACTTTCCTTAAAAGTGATTATTAATTTGCTCGTATTGAAATAATTATAATTATGCACAAGTATATGCTTTTTCATTTCTGTCTTATTCATTTCACCAATACAGTTTCACTTAGACATGGTTTAAGGAATAAAACTCAAAAATATTAATAAAATTTGGGAAAACATTCATTCTATTTTTCTACGGAACAAACTGGATTTTTATTTTCAACTTAGTAATTAATAGAAGATAATAATTAATTGTTGATTAAAGTTATGCCATAGAAAGCTACAGTAAAGAAAAACAGTTAATCTGAAATGGTTAATTACTCCACAGGATTCAAATCACAATGTCTTCCCACTATTCTCTTATTTTAAAGCTGCAAAACCTTTAAGTGCTATGTGAATATTTTCAATCATCTTCAGTATAAGTTAATGGTAACATTATATAATACTTGAATCAATAGTATCATTTTATATAAAGCATATTTGGGAATATATATAAAAATATTCTAATATATATTATATGTAGTTGAATATATATAATTGTTGAATGAATGAATTCATGAATAAATGAATAGCACTTTAAATTAAAAATACTTTTAAAGCATTACAAAAGAAATTCCCAGATGCTCACTTAAAAATAATTAAAGTACTACAAAACAAAAAATTCTCAGTATTTTATGTAACGTTTTTCTCTATATTTTATGTCTATATATTTTATACATCCTTAAAGTTGAATACCTTTTCCTTTCTTTGCCTTGTCTCCACCCACTTAGTCATTCATTCATTTAGTATACCCACATGAATAACATATTAAGGGTCATATTTTGAGTCCAAAGGTAAAACAGACTAAGTCCCTACCTAGGCCAATGGTTATGATCCTGTGGCCTGCAGTGCACATTAGAGGTTAAAAAAAAAATAGAGACAAAGGATCTTAAACTTATAGCCAGAACTAGCTGAATAATTAAAGCACCTAACTAGAATTTCAAGAAGTGTACTACAAACAGCAAGTCTCCACAAATGTCCATGATAAAGACTGTGCTTAGATTAAGAACTGAACCCCTATGTCAGAAAAGAGAATGAGAGTAAGAGCCCATATACAAGTACACAGATTATTGCTGACATGTGGGAAGAGAACTTCTATAAGAAAGGACTGATAGAAAGTATCCAAACCCACATGATCAACTACATTGGTCAAGAGTATAGTTTCTTCCATTTCCATGCAATTACCCTTCTCTCTCCCTTTCCCTCCCACCTCTCATCCCTGTTTACACGTGGTAAAAATGGGAGTTCATAACCCACTTGAATCAAATGTATGAAATATGATATGTCAAGAGCATTGTAATGTTTTGAACAACCAATAAAAAAAGAAAAAAAAAGTATAGTTTCTTACAAGTGAGGGAAAACAGTATCATTACTCTCAAAGAAATATGAAAATTGTCAGAACCAAAATGGAGTCCCTTGTGTCAATCCTAATCTAAATACAAACAAACAAGAAAAGTAAATAAAACCTGGAAGTTTACCTGGATTCTGGGAGTGTTCTTATGCATGATCTTCTGATATTAACTCCAGGAAAGACAATCAGAACCACATCATTGTAGAGGCCACCACAACCTTATGTAAAAAGAATTTCTACAAGCACACCTGCCCCAAAACTGTGTGTTCAACCTCAGAATAAAACCACTCCTGTTATTACTCATTGTGACCAAAGATTATTGTTCCCAGATAACTGATGAAATCTTCTTCAGTTTTTGTCTTTAAAAATTTCCTTTTTCTTTAACTTTCTTGAATATATGCATCATTTACTATGGCGTGCAATACTCGTCTATTCTTCCAATGTTCTGCTATTACCAAGTAAATTTCATTACTTTTGGGAGAATTCCTCTATGTTTTATTTTGGTTGACACCTCAGTTACAATGGTGTTATGATTTATATATTAGGTGCCCCCAAAAGCTCATGTGTGAGACAATTCAAGAAGGTTTGGAGGAGAAATGATTGGGTTATGAGAACTTTAGCCTAATCCCTGTTAATCTCTTGATGGGATTAACTGAGTGGTAACTGTAGGCAGGTAGGGTATGGCCGGAGTTGGGTCCCTAGGGGTATGCCTTTGGGGGATTTTTTTTGTATATCTGGAGAGTGGGGATTATATCTATCTATCTATCTATCTGTCTATCTATCTATCTATCTATCTATCTATCTATCTATCTATCTATCTCCTTGCTGATCAACAATGTGAGCTGCTTCCCTCTACTATACTCTTCTGCCATGATGTTCTGCCTCACCTTGAGCCCTGGAGAAAGGAACTGGCTGTCAATGGACTGAAACATCTGAAACTGAGCCCTTCAATCAAAATTTTTCCTTCTCTTCAGTTGTTCTGGTCATGTCTTTCAGTCGCAGCATGTAAAAGCTAACTAAAACAAATGGTGTGCATTTTTTGGTTGTTGTGTAGAGATAGTTGAATAATTATGCACCAAGAGAAACATAATTAGTTATTTTAAATCAGAACTTTTATCTTAAGCAAATCATTTTTGTTATGAAGGTAATGTCTTCAGTTAGTCTTTTCTACAGATAGTATTTTAATTAGATACATGATTTGGATGGACACCATTTCTATTACCTGTATAATGCTAGTGGTACTGAGCCTAGAATAATACTTAGTGCTTTTACTCATAGTGTTTAATTTCTTCTTTATACGACCTTGTGGAAATTGTGCTTTTATATACACATTTTGCAGGTGATAAAATGAAACTTTAGAAAAAGTATTTAAGCTATTAAGTAAAAAAAAAGATCTGGACCTTGACTAGAGCCAGGGCTCTTAATTAACCACTGCAGTAATCTGCCTATTCATCAAAAAGTCCATGTTCTGATTCCCTGAAACTGCATGTTACATTTATGTGTCCAAAAGCATTGTGAAAATGTAATTAAATTAAGGATCTCAAAATGGGAATATCATCCGGGATTACCTGGGCAAGTCCTGTGTAATCAGGAGGGTCCTTAAAAGGCGGGACAGGAGAGTGAGATTCAGAGCAGGGAGGGGTGTATTATAAAGGAGGCAGAGATCAGGTGATGCAGGGCCATGACCAAGGAATACAGCCAGCCTCATAGACAATGGAAAAGTCTAGGAAACAGATTCTCCTCTAAAGCCTCCAGAAGCGAGCTTTCAGGTCTCTTGACCTACGAGAGAATACATGCCTGTCGTCATGCACCACCTATTTGGTGGTAATTTGCTGTGGCAGCAGCAGGAAATATAACCCTTATACTTCATTTTTTAAAAATGGCTGACTTTTTTTCAATCAAGATTCTGATATTCAGAATGACAAGTACCAGGCAATAGATAGGCAACTTTATATTAATACATCTAGTTTCTGTTGGGGTCTGCTACACACTTCAGGGAAGCAGGGAGAATCACAGCCTGTCCACTTACTATTTCACTGTACAGGAAAAACATGGGGAAAAACATAAAATGTTATGCCTGGATTTTCCTAATAAAAATAATCTTGACATTGAGATGGGAGGTGAATTGGGGTAGGAAAATGAACTTTGAAGGAAACTAGAAGGTGTCACCCAGAAAGCTACGCATTTGCTCAGAAAAGATATGACATGGTCACTTAATCAGCCAACGGCTGTACAAATAAAAAAAAAAAAAGATACTATGAAGAAACAGTGTAAATAATACAACTGAAACTTTAGCTAAAGGTGTGTGTTCTAAGGAAGGAAAGAGGAAAGAGGGACAGACTTGTAATGTTGAGATGACTGTGAAATACAGGGTGGATGTGAGGCTGGGATACTAAGGGGAGTGAATTCAGAAGGGGCATTGGATGAAACCCTGGGAAACTGAACTGAGGGCAGGGTTGGTGAGTTGCACAGGAGGGCAAGCAACTGCTGTAGAAATAGGAAGAGAACCCAAAGAGGAGAATGGGTTGCCAATAATGGAGTGGCCAATCCTATTTAATTAGTCACCATATAGAGAAGCAACTGCATGTGAGGAAATGTTTGAAATTGGCAAATACTACTACACAAAAAATCAAGGCATTCGCTGCCTCTGGAACCTCCACCCAAAAGTTAAACATTCACCAGCACTAAACTGGGTGAGAAGGGAGGTGAAGCAAGACTGTATTATCTGCAAGTGAAAGGGAGATAAGGAAGTTAGAGGTTGAGAGCAGATATTCTTTCCAGAAGTTAGTGGTGAAGGGAAAGAACGAGATACAGTAATATCTTAGGACACAAATAGTTTTAAAGAAAGTATTATTTTCACTTGGAAATGTCCCAGACAACATGGATTAATAGCCTTTATTATATTATTGAAGTTTTAAGAAATCTTTTTAAAAGTTCTCACATTTACAGAACTATATTATTCTTGTGTAAGAGATTAATCTAGTTTTTTCTTTCCTGATCTCGTAACGCACACTGCATAAGGGATTTTTATGCATCTGTTCTTCCATATGTAGCTCCCCATTTCATGGATCTTTCTGGAATTGCTTGTTGCCCTCCTGCCTTGGAACCTTCACTTTAAGATGAATCTGGCTTCAGGATACAAAGGAATAATCACTTATTTGCATGTTACTATTGATTAAAAATCGTTAGGTTTTATCAATTATCATTATTTGCATTTTTAAATACATGAGATTTTGTGGAATTAAAATCCAGCATTGAAGGAAACCAAGGTATTACTTACTGGAACTTTCTTTGTAAAATATCAATCATTTTGGGAATTTTAAGGCGAGTCCAGAGCCCAACTATAGGTTCATGATAGTGAAATAATTTATTTGACACTATGCATAAAAGCTAATTTTTGTTAGCAGTTCATTCATGTAAAAACATAATTCCTCTTCCTCTGGTTTCTCCCTCTGAGAAGAGTGAGAAAAAAGCCTTTTCCAGAAGAGTGAAAAAATCCTATGGCATGCTTTAGATCTAAGTTCCAGAAGATGGCAGCAAAGGATTTGCCATCCAGGATATAGTATGCATGTAATCATTACTATTCTTAGGACACTTTATTTTCTGTAAAGTGATTAAAATGTACTTTGAAAAATTGACTACTTTAAAATGATCTAATAAATCTTTTTTTTGAATTATCAGATTGTAACTTATATTATTAACTTAGAAATGAACCATTTAGTGTGACAAGAAAATATTTTTTTTTAATTAACGTTTTTGAAAGACAACACAAGCTGTTCATTTCCCAACATTTTTACTACTTCTCCAAACTCATCTATGATTCCCGTTAACAACTAGAATTATTTTCCATGCACATAAAATGTTTACTTAACACACTTTTTTTTCTATAACAAGTTCCATTTGAATGTTTACACATAATAATAAAAAACTGAATCATGCATTATTCCATGGTTGTGCAAGCATACGTATTTAAAAATCAGTATGGATAGTCCTTTAGTGGGGTTTCAAGATTTCAGGAGCATTCTTAAATAAATGTGACACAGTTACTTATCAATTTAGAATAAAATCCTACAAATAGAATCATTAAGTCAAAGTGTATGTACATTAACTCTTATTGTACATTCTGTCAAAAAATGCCTTATAGAGAAATTTAAAAATATGCACTATCATAAATATCATGAGAATTGTTTCCACCTACATTTATTAATTATTTAGAGACTGTTCCTACCTTTATAAGATGTAATTTTGTTTCTTAAATTTTTCTTTCTGTTTTAGGCAAGCCAAATTAAAATTTCCATTAAAAATAGTTTCACATCTTAACATAAACAATTAGATAAAAATTAAAACTTATAAGTAAAATATTATTTTCTTCAGTTTTTAACAAGGAAATATCAGGATTGAAGGAAATTAAATGTAAGTGGAAAATTCTGAGAATAAAAATAAAGTTAATTTTAAATTTACTTTCTTCCTATAATTATTATTCCTATCAATTATTTAATATAATTTTGTTGAGAAAATCCATTAAGTAACAGGAAATAAAATAACGTAAATTAAAGCTTTTCATGCTTAAAATGAGCAATGATGTGTGCTAAGGCATTACTAAGTGTTTTAAGGAACTTCAAAGGCATTACATTGCCTAACGTGTCTTTGACTTTTGGCATTTTATATGCATATGCTGTAGCCAATCTAAGAGTAAACTTTGATCAAATTTTTCTATTATGCAAGCTTCTTAACCTTAAAATGAACTTTTTGATAGTCTTGCATAAATATTATAAGGTGATGCTTTTATTCTTTGGCTTGGATCCAGACGTCACTTCCTCATTTTATAGCAGCATATTTATGCAATCCATAGCCAACTATTTTTTTTCTTTTATAGATAAAGAATAAAGAATGTGCCTTATACAGACTTTTCTCCTGCAATATGTATTACAGTGTCTCTTTCCTTCAGTAAGCAAAGCCCACACGATATTTCCTTTAAACAGTCAATATTTGATTTGTTAGTTAAAATCAATTTTCCATGTTAACTCTCAGTGACTCTGGTTCTTTCTTCTGTTTGTATTTGTTTTGTTTTAAATTTTGTAGTGATATGTTTCTGGGATTGGAGGTATTGAGTAAAAAAATAGGCAATATTTGAAGAGATATGAGTAATACAAAAGCTTTTTGAGGAAGCATATGTTTCAATATCTAAATATATAGAATGTTTGGGCCCACCCAAAAAACGAAATATTACTATTTAAAATGAAGGTAGACAATGAAATAATGAAATACCATTTTGCATCTGGCTTATGAGCATAAATTTGAAGTTTAAAGTGTGGTTTAGACTATTTTCTTTTAGACAAATTCAATAACATTATGTTTCCTTTAGAGACTTTAGTTGTATCTGCACTAAAACTAGGATTTTACTATGCAGTTAAAAACCCTAGAATGCCATGGATAGAATGATATAATTCTTGATACACAAACTTCTTTGACAATGTGGGGAAACACCTGTTTGACAGCTTTTAATGACATGGACTGAATTAGTTCCATTGTTGGGCAGCTCTATTACAATTTTATTTATCATTCATGATCAAAATAAGCTTCTCCATTCCTATGCATTTATCTTCTTAATTCTATTCCGCAGTCTAATCTTCCTTTCATATGACAAAACTTCTACTTTGGAAAAGATTTACCTCTCCCCCCATTTTTCTTTAATTTTACTTCTCCTATTTCTTATTGTTTCAAAAAATCTATCAACATGTTGGTTATGCTTTTCTGGAAAATCCAAGTTGACATTTTTCCTAAAAATTGTCTCTGAAGACCTGAGCCTACTAGAAGAAAAATAGGCCCAATTTGCCATCATTTCAGCTTAGAAACTGAATTCCACAACAGGACTCCTAAAGGGCAAGAAGTAAAATTAAGAATCAGTAAGTAAACGGGATGGAATCAAACTAAAAATGTCTTCAGAGCAAAGGAAACAATGAAGAATACAAAACAGAATCTACAGAATGGAAGAAAATCCTTGCCAATGGCACATCAGATAAAGAGTTTATTGCCAGGATATATAAAGAATTCAAAAAACTTAACATCAAACAGACAACCCATCAATACATGGGCAAAGGAACTAAACAGGCACTTCACAGAAGAAGAAACACAATTGCTCAAACAATATATGAACAAATGTTCAATATCTCCAGCAATTGGAGAAATTTGAGAGATTTCCTCTCTAGTCAGAATGGCAGTGATCAAGAATACAAGTAACAATAAATGTTGGCTAGGATGTGGGGAGAAAGGTACTCTCACACATTGTTAGGACTGCAAATTGGTGCAACTAATATGGAAAGCAATATGGAGATTCCTTAGAAAATTTGGAATGGAACCACCATTTGACCTAGTTATCCCACGCCTCAGTTTATACCAAAATGGACTTAAAAACAATGTACTACAGTGACACAGCCATATCAATGTTTATAGCAGTTCAACTCATAATAGCCAAGCTATGGAAACAAACTAGGTGTCTTTCAAGGGATGAATGGATAAAGAAAATGTAGTACATATACACAATGGAATTTTACTCAGCCATAGAGAAAAATGAAATAATGGCATTTTCCAGTAAATGCATGGAACTGAAGATTACATGGCTAGGTGAAATAAGCCAATCTCATAAAACCAAAGGCAGAATGTTCTCTCTGATCTGTGGATGCTAAAATACAAGAAGGGGTGGGGGAGGGAAGAACAGAAGTAGTTTGTATTAGATGAAGGGGAAGCAAGGGAAGGGAGGGAGGATGGGATTAGGAAAGACGATGGAATGAATCAGACATAACTTTCCTATGTTCATATATAAATACATGACCAGTGTAATTCCACATCATGTACAACCACAAGAATGGGAAGTTATACTCCATATATATATAACATGTATAACAAAATACATTCTACTATCATGTATAACTAAAAAGAACAAATAAATAGTTAAAAAATAAATTAACTCAAAAGTATGGAAAGAAAAATAAATAAATAGGCAGGCCAAAAAAACTGTGTCTGAAGGTGAACAACATAAATTAGATATTTGAACCTGTACAAAGGAATAATGTCTTTAAGGTCTGAATGCTGTCAACCAACCTGAACTTATATTAATTTTTTTTAGCAGATAGTTTTCATTCTTAGTTCAGGTTGTGAGCTTAGAATTAAACAAAATGCATAGATTTTCAAGTAACCATAGGATTTAGTAAATTCTTTGAAAGGAAATGTAGGACTTTGTCTTTTAATTTGATTTGGGGAAAATTTTTCAGTTTTATTTTATTCTTCAATTCAACAAGCATGTATTAAGTCATTACTTAGAATAAAATAAGGACATTTAATTCATCCATGTTTCCACATTTATGGGTGTGTTTCTGATGAGGATTGATGGAAGCTGATTTTGATATTTCCCATGGGCCAATGAGATCTATTCCTGGGCCAATATCTCCTTCCTTCCCAAGGAAACAGTAGCAAATCAGGGACCATTTAGATTTCTTTCTCTCGCCTTCAGCAGCAATTACCAAATGTAGTGATAATATTTATTTATATGAGGGTTTCTCACTAACGCCACTAGTCTCAAAAGATGATAGGCCCTTACAATAATGTACAGAAAGGCACAAATACCCAAGAAATATTAATTGCTTGAAGTCTCAATAGAAATACATGTTATAATCTGTAATTTATTACTGCTCTCTGCTTTAATTTATTGAAAGCTATTTTCCTTTACTAAAAATTTCTCTAATAATTAATTAATTAATTAGTTAATTAAATTGGTACCAGGGATTGAACCCAAATGTGCTTTACCACAGAGCCACATCCCAGCCTTTTTTATTTTTTATTTGAGACAGGATCTCACTAAGTTTCTTGAGGGGCTTCACTAAATTGTTGAGATGGCTTTGAACTTGTGATCTATCTGCCTCATTCTCTAACTTGCTGGGATTACAGGAGTGCACCCCTGTACCCGGTTCTCCTCCATTATATTTATATTTGATCAAGTTGCTTTTGACCAGTAGAATTTCACTACCAAAGTTACTATTCCTACAAATTTCAGTAGTTTAGCTATTAAAAGAGATAATAACAATTTTATTTTGTCATGTGAAGAACTTAGGCACAGAGTCAAAGTGAAAAAGGAATCAGTGCAAACAGTTTTAAAATTAAATTAGGGGATTAGAACTGGGAACAGTTGCACACGCCTGTAATCCCAAGGACTCCAGAGGCTGAGGCAGGAGAATTGCAAGTCCAAGACCTGCCTCAGCAATTTAGGGAGATCTAAGCAACTTAGTGAGACTGTGTCTCTTAGTAAAAATAAAAAAATGGGCTGAGGATATAGCTCAGTTGTTAAGCACCCCTAGGTTCAACCATGGTACCAGAAAAAAAGTATTTAGGGCTCTTGAATAGACTAGGCTAACTAAATTTCATGGAATTCAAACATTCTTTTTGTAGTACTACACATTAATTATTTAATTACATACAAACTGAGTTAGTTTATGTGTTAAATTATACAAAATCCTAAAATAAGCTACATTTTAATTCCAGGAAACAAGAGAGATTGCTATGCTTGGATGTGTGTCCCTCAAAAGCTTTTGTTCATGCAGAAATACTTAGAGGTGAAATGATTAGATTATGAGAGCTGTAACCTAATTGGTCCATCCTAGTTTGAATGGACTGACTGGGTGGTAACTGTAGGCAGGAGGGGTGTGGCTAGAGAAGGTCGGTTTTTGGTCACTGGTCCCTGGAAAGATGCATTTTCTCTGTGGCCTACCTATATCTTCTCTTTCTACTTCTTGACCCTGCCATGATATAAGCAGCTTTCCTCTCCTGGGACTTTCCCCCATGATGTACTTACTGTCTCATCTTGGACCCAGAGCAATGGAGTTGGCCATCTATGTACTGAGACCTTGAGCCCCAAATAAAGCTTCCCTTTTCTGTGTTGGATATTTTGGTCATTGTAATGTGAAAGCTTACTAAAGCAGATGTATTCCTATTTATTTTTTAACTTATTCATTTCATTAATATTGAGACTATTTATCTCTGATTACATGATGATATTATTGTTACATACACATTAATTTATGTAGAAAGATTTTAGCAGTTTTCAAAAATATTTAAACTCTCATTGTATAAGGCCTTTTGTCACTTTAGGCACTGTGTTTCTTATTTTCTGGAATTAGATTTTGCTATATTTCTATGACACCACCCTTATATTTATTACCATGGAAAGCTAAAACACATTTTCTATTTCCACATCATATAGGGACCAAATATTGAAAGAGGGAAATACATAAGGTGGTTTAATTTTTTTAAACACTTTCAATATGAATAAAGTTGGAAGGAGGCATCAAAACTCATAAGGTAGCAACTACTATTCTCTAGAATTTCACAGGCTCAGACAGCAGTTAGATCATGTACAGAAAGGAATAAGTATGAATTGCTAATGACCTCCCAATGTTCAAAAAACCAATTAGAAGTTTGATAAACCTGTACTCTTTTAAAACAGAGACAGTATTAGAGTGAAGAACTGGAAACTGCAGAATGACACACAGAGTATGGAGAGAAAGAGGCCACACATGTATGAATGGCAGTAAAAACCTTTCTTGCAAAAACAATGAATTAAAATATGCTATAGACAGGATAAGATAATCAACAAGGATGGAAATCAGTATCAAAGGAGGAGAAAGTTTGATCAATTACCAGGAAGAGCACCATTCAAATTACTTTTATATACTTTCTACTTCTTCACTAGAGCATCCTGGGATCTAACCTTAGTTATGGGTCTAGACACAGTAAGAATTGTAGAGAACGATAAAGGAAATGAAGGGTTTCCAGGAGAGGGGATCTAGCACCCTGAGACCAAAGAAGGCAACTCTTTTTTTTTTTTTTTTCTGGACAAGAACAATAAAATTTGAAGAGTAAAGGGGCTGGGGATGTGGCTCAAGCGGTAGCGCGCTCGCCTGGCATGCGTGCGGCCAGGGTTCGATCCTCAGCACCACATACAAACAAAGATGCTGTGTCTGCCGAAAACTAAAAAAAATAAATATTAAAATCCTCTCTCTCTCTCTCTTAAAAAAAAAGAAATTTGAAGAGTAAAAGTAATCTAGTTATTCTGAATCTTTCCTTGTTTCTCCAGATCTGTTCTTCAGGACCACACTTAGGCTGAGTATGTCCTAATTTCATTAAAAAGGACTTGAATCAGACTACGAATTCAACTTGCACTGTAATTTCGGAGGTAGCAAGGCAAAATCCGATTGGCTTTAGGAACCAATGCCCTTGGAGCTAAATGGACACAATCTTCTCTTGGGGGTAGTCATGGAAATTCTCCAATGGGCCTAGAACTACTTCTGATAAAAATACTACCAGAGTTTGGCCAGGGGAGCAGAAAACACTGTGAGTATTTTAAGAAAAATAAGATTGTAATATAGAGAATTACAGACCCATAAAACCTCAGGCAAGCCTTTCAATGGGCAGGGCAGGGAAACCACTGTAAATATTAGGGGCCTCAGTTGGTTCTGAAATCACCAGGAGCAACTGTGGGTAATCTTGGCTGCCTGCATCATCACATGGCTGATTCTCAGCAGGCCTTCAGGAGAGGTCAGAAAGCAGTGTTCCTTCCAGACACTGCCTAAGACTTCAAATGATATACTTCAAATGAACTACTTCAACCATGAAATGTCTCTTTTGGACTCCTTTTAATGAAGTAATTTAGACTTTTTTATGCCTTGAGAAACAAGCACATTATTTATTTTGGTTGAATAAACAAGAAACCTCAAATAAAAAGGATCCACCAACACAAAACCAAAAACAATAGAAACATTTTCCCTTGCAGCCTATTTTTATTTTCAGTTTCTTAACTTTTACCATGGTTACATAGGGTAGTATAAATGTTTAAACTGGTAGTCCAAATGCTTTCCTCATTTTAGCAATGCAACCTCAAAAACAAAATGAAAGAAAAATCAATTCAATATTTAATAAATGCCAAATTGGTGCTGCTTTTGATGAGTCATTTTTAAATTTACAAATAGCATTTGTTCTGATTGATCAAATGTGGAGATGGTATTTTGCTACTTGAGGTTCCAAAGAAGAATTTTTCTTAAAGTATTGTGGCTTTTTTGGGGGGGGGCACCTACCTGAGATTGAACTCAGGGATACTTAACTTCTGAGCCACATCCCCAGCCCTTTTTTTTTACATTTTTGATTTAGAGACAGGGTCTCACTAAGTTGCTGCAGCTGGCTTTGAACTTGCGATCCCTCTTTCTCATCCATTTCCTTCTCTGTTGAACTCCATTTTAATGAAGGAATTGAAAATAAAAGAGAAATGTAATCTCAATTAAACAATAAAAAGAGAAACTCTTTTATTGTTAGGAATAAATTGATGGATAGAAAAATGGAACCCAAATCTTCAGACACACATTTCTTCATTTAAAAATTACACTTTTATTAAACTTGTTTGGAGATATTTTAATGAGGTATCCTATTTAAATAAAGTTACCTATTTTAAAAATACTACACAAAATTTATTGCCTCCCTTTTACTTTTATCAGAATGGTTCAATTTCCCTAAGAGGTTTCTTGGCTCTAGAAGGTAGGTACAGTGTACAAAAGTAAAAATGGAAGAAGTAAAGCAAAGCTTTTTGGCCATTTCTGCCTTATAATCTATTAAATTGCAGAAATCACAGTAATAGTTAACATCTTCTGTATTAATGCCCTTTGCTTTATGACTTTTCTATTCCTCTCATTTAAAAGGCAGTCTTATTTCCCTGCTTCTTGATTCTGGGTTCTGCCATAGACACGTTTTGGCCAGTAGAATGTTAGCAGATAAGGCATAATGTGTTTTTTACACTTAAATAAATAAAACAAAACAGTTTTTTTTAAATCTGATGTCAACCATGCACTTATTAAAAATATAAATACGTATTTGGTAAGCTTGAAAATTGGCAGTGGATCAATATCAATTTTTGGTTTTGCTATTTATTTCAACACAGACCATTAACTTGTGCTCTTCAAAGCATAACATCTACTAGGATTTTAGACAAACTGTTCCCCCAAATCTTATCTAAGACAAATTATCCCTGAACTTTAGAAGGCCAAAGTAATTTAATGAGGATAGTATCTTTTTTTTTTTCATTGGTGGATATACTGTTCTAATTCTGTCAAGTGCAGGACTGTAAGCTACTTAGTTTCTGTTGGATACATTGGGTAAATAACCAATTTTATTTTATGGTGCCAATGTTTAGAAAAATCTAGAAACTATGTCTCAGTGAAATTAATAAAATTTTTTGAGGATTGACTAATGTTTGTGAGACAACAGAGTTTATAGTCATACATTTAGGAGATTATAGGCAGAATGTCTTTTCAATTTGGCACACAGTTTATTTGTGATAGAACTTAGAACCCAGGAATAGTTAATTGCAGATAAGGGTCAGCTACTCTCCTAAAATTTCATCATGAACTTATAATGAAAACACATCTCATGGCACATTCTGCTACAAACAGACATTTATCAGTAAGCAAGAATAAAGCAGTCATATTGAGCTATAAGTTCAATAAAGTCCTAGGTTTCTATCTTCTGTAGTGGCTTCAAAAATCTTACATGAAGATTTACTACTTAGGGGTAGAAAGGGAAGGGAGGGGGCATGGGGTTAGAAATGATGATGGAATGTGATAGACATACATTTGTACATGTATGAAGGTACAAATTCGTGTGAATATATTTTGTATACAACCAGAGATATGAAAAATTGTGCTCTATATGTGTCATAGGAATTGTAATGCATTCCATTGTCATATATAAATAAAAATTAATTTAAAAAAAGATTTACTACTTCAGAAAAATATGACAATATTCCAGTGGCAACTTGTGGCCCTACATCCTTTGATGTCAACAAACCAGAAAGCTCAAACTCAACTTATGCAATAATGAGAACAATCATGATATAATTAGTTGGAACAGCGAAAATCAATTCTTGATACCTGCTCTGCTATTCATCATATCCTCCAATATTGGTAGAAATAAAAATTATTGAAATCATTGTAGTGGATAAGAGACTCCGGAGGCAGCTTCCTGATAAGAAGTCTAGCTGACCACTAATAGAATCTGTATTCCGAATCAGGACACCTGATCCCATCTATGGTACAATTTAAACTGACATATACACAGATTCATACTTTGCATGGTGAAACATGTTTAACTTAGTTAAAGTATCCTAAGCCTTCGAACATAACTAAATATTGTTAAGTGGTAGTAATGAACACTGACATGCAAACCAATAATGTCACAGTTGAGGTTTCTTTAATTTTCCTTTAAGACTAATGAATAATTGAAAACTTGTAGGAAAGTGACTGGTGTATTAACCCTGCAAATAAACAGGTGGAAATGAAAGGAGCCAATTAAGAAACATGTGAAGAAGAAAGATCAATGGGGTGAAGTCCTGCAGAGTCCACTTGAATAATTGTGAAGTTAGGGTTTATAGCCATAAGTTTCTCAGTGTGTATCAGAAGGGAAATTTCTTTCATAGGACAGGAACACTTATATAAAGTTTGCCTGGTCATTGGCCCTAGCACCCACATTAACATAGGATTGGCTTGTAGATAAAGTGGCCTGGATGGGACGGTAGCCATGATGATTCTGGAAAGAACCAAATGGTGTAAAAAAACTCCCTTCCCCAACATGGAAGAGAAGTTAAACTTTGGATTGGTGAAGATTGCAGGAGGTGAAACCCCCATCTCCTGGCAAACAGACAGTAAGTTCTCTTTGTTGTTCTCTGCTCAGAGATGACCCACTCTCCTTCTCTCTTGAGGGTGTTATTTGTTGAGCCTTACTTTCATGTATAATTCGATTCTCTTGCTTGACTTTTTATGTCTGATTCTAAATTTGCTTTCTAGGAACTCAAGAACCAAGGATTGGGGCTTCTGCTCCCCATTCACCTCCCATATTATCAAATTGTTTTCCAGAATGACAGTACCTATTTATGCTTGCGTCACAGAAGAGTCAGAATGTCTCAATCTGTTATCCAACTTTATAATTTTTTTTCACATTCTTATGGATTTTAGTGTGCATCTTTCTAGTTAACTAAATTTGAACATTATTTTTTTCAGAGCACATTTTCAGAAATGTGTGGGTCTATTGGACATCTCCCATTGTGAATTACACATTTGTATCCTTTGTTTCTGTTTCCCTTGGGCTTCCTGTCTTTGCTTTGTGGATTTAGCTCATTAATAAATATTGCATGTTAATTGAATTATTTGAATTTCAACAAACAGAGGCTCTCTTGGGTTATGTTAAGAAGATTCCCTGGGAAAATAAATATGAAAATAGGGAAAGCAAACATCTCTGAAATTTAGCCTCTTGGGAATTCAGGGACAGTTAGGCTTTAATTGGAGTTGATTTTTACAACTGGAAAACTCTTTTAGACCTAAATAGCTCCAGAGACATCCTACATCCTTGCCTCTTATCAGTGCATGTTGATGGTGCTCCACCCATATCCCTCAGGTCCCTGTTTATTGTTTTGTTTGTCACCTCCTTCCTCTTCTTTGAAGCATTTTCCACATTGAACAGCCAAAACATGCAAAGTGTCTCACTAGACTGCCCTTGGGCTGCTGGATCTTCCTGTGGTTAAGTACTGGATACCCAAATCCCCTATAAACTTAGGTTCTCTCAAGTTTGCCCTTAAAACTGACTGATGAGCCTGAGTTTGGGGGAGCCTAATACCCTTGCCTCCTGTCAGATAACTCTGAGGCCCAATTTATACTCCTGTCTCACTGCAAGAGCAGTCAAGAGGGATTACAAATCCATCGCAGTTTGCCACACCTTTTTCTTTCTTTTTTTTATTTTCAATTTTATTTCCAACTTAAACTTCATTATAAAGCTTGTCAAATAAACATGTCAAAAGCAAAATGAAACCAAACTGTAGCTGATGTCCAAGCACTGCATTACTCATCTGATAACTTTTTCAATTTTAGTAAGGAAACCCCTTTGTCTGGGACCCTTGCAGTCCCAGGCAAATCTCCTGGGTTCATATCCTTAATTACTTGCTCTCCTCTACTCTACTTTGAGTAATTCTTTAATAAATGGCTTGCATGTGAAGGTATCTCAGGGTATGTTTCTTAGGAAATTGATCCAAGGACACTCACTATACTGGAGTTCAGTGATTCACCCTCTATTGCCATGTTCTAGTTTAATTCAGCAAGTTTATGTGATATTTTGGCTCCTATTCTCACTTCCATAAAGATAACTATGACCTGATTAGTCCAGTTAATTGCATGATCCTGTTGTGTAGAACTTACATACCAAATTCAAAGGGAACCCTTTATGTGGATTGTCCAGTCCTGGGGTTAGTTCATAGCCTGTTTCAATCAGTCATGAACAGGAAGGATGAGAATAGTGTTTTCTAGTGTGGCTTTAGACAGGAGCATTTAGAATCTAAAATACCTGTAGCCTGTTTAGCATATATTATTTGCTACCAAATGCTTCTACCAAAAATATCTATTTTATTTTATTAAATACTCACTGTCTTATAAATTTAGGAATCTTATGCAATGCTACCTAAAAGAAATGTTTTATATAAAATTAATCCTAATGCAAATAAGCTAAAAAGCAAAGTAAAAAGCCATCACACAGAACAAAGTTTAGGAAAAACCCATTGTCTCATGGTGCCATTAGAGAAAAGAGAATGAGAATTTAGAAGTAGCAAAATGTTTTAATAATAGCAACTCATTCATAACTGCATATTTTGCAACATCACTAAGTCAAGTAATTCACAATAATGCATAACTTATGAATACATAAGCATTAAAGGTTTTATCAATTTGCATGATGTTAGATGATTCCACTTAAAACATTTGTGGTTTCAATGTGAGATTTTGCAGCCATGAAGTTTGATTTCTTTTTCAAGCTCTGCAATTTCGAACTTATTTATAAAAGGAATACAAATTAGCTTGTTATACTTAGAGTCATTCAAGTATGTCCAATTTGCATTCCCGCACTTAAGTCCCCCACATTCAATTTAATTTTCTTTCCATTGCTCTTTCTGACTTCCTTAAAAAGATTAGAATGACATGCATATTTTTGGATATTTCATAGCTGTACTTCCCAGAAAATTTGCCTAATTTAGAAGATTTTTCATCTCTTATTTTAAACCCACTTCCTCTTTCTAGAGGACTGCAGAGGTTCTGAGGATTTAAGCATCTCTAAAGATTTGGCATCTATTCTAAAGTTTCTCCATTGAAGGGGCAACTATTACATTATCTATTCTTTTGATAAGGGAGTCTATCTATGTCTTTCGTATAAACACAATTAAAGATACTTTCAATTTAAGATTTTTTGATACTTTCATGCTTTTACTTGAATACTTATATGATTGGTGAATAGCACTTTATGTTCTTTTGCAGGCCCGCCTATGTTTTATTTTACTTAATGAGACGTCTTTACACATTTACCACTCTGTTGAAGTACAGGTAGTTTTCAGCCTGAGAGCAAAAAAGCTTCTTTCTCATTTTTGAATAGATTACATACAGTGTGCCATAAGAACCAGCCTTTAGTCTATCTTTTCAAATAACCATGCCTTTTATTTTTTATTTTCAAAGTCTTACTGAGTGTTCTGGCATGTGCCTGTGCATCTTTGGAAGACTGAAAAAGGAGGGTGGGTTTAAGCAACTTTAAACTTGTGGGTTTAAGCAACTTTCCTGGGCTACTTTCTCCAGCATTTTTTAAAATTTTTATTTTGAGATAGGGTCTCACTAAGTTCCCCAGGCTGGGCAATATAGTCAGACCCCATCTCAAAATAAATAATTAATTTTAAAAACAAAACTTTAATTTTTAATTAACTAATGTACAACGTAAAAGACAACTAGAATTTAAGAGCTTACAATAAAAAGTAATGGCTGGGCTGAGAAGTTCCTCAGTGGAAGGGTGCTTACCTAGAATGCACAAAGGGGTTCAATCTCCAGTACCACAAATATTTACAAAAAAGAAAAAGAAAAAAGCAGTAGTTCCTTCAATTTCTCAATGCATTCTTCACATTTAGCCTTTCTAAAGGGAATGAAGTTCAGGGGTTTGATGCTAATCACTTTCTAAAACAAGTCATTTTTTAATATAATTCAGTGACCACTTCTTGATATATAATTTTAAAACAGTTTGTTTCCTTCTTGTTCTGACAGATAGGATTTATCTCTGCCACAATCTCCCTTAATAAGTATAATTTTATGATTTTGGGGATCTTCAACTGCATCCTTTTATTTTTTTAATTTTAATTTTTAAAAAATATTTTATCTTTTAGTTTTAGTGGGGCATAATACCTTTATTTTATTTATTTTTATGTGGTGCTAAGGATTGAACCCAGGGCTTCGCACGTGCTAGGCAAGCACTCTACCGCTGAGCCACATCCCCAGCCCTCAACTGCATCCTTTTAAACTTTAACAACAGAAAATCAAATCTCTACCCACTTCTCTGTTTTATATTCTTTCTCCTTTTGACATCATAAATATTATATTAGCAGAATGGAAGGAGTAAAAATGTTTGACCCAAGTATGACAGCCTCCAGTAGGATTTAGGTCATTTCTCCTAAGATATATAATATGAAATTCTTAGATGCTTTTTTTTATGGGCAGCATTCCTGATACTTATGTTTTACTTCCTATTTTAAAATGTTTATGGATGATGAATAATATTAATAGTGATAACAACAGCAGCACCAGTCATAACAATCACCAGTGTGATGATAAACGAAGTGTGTAGTATTAGACATTTTTCTAAATCTTCTGTTATAAATTTTTAAATTCTTACAACAATCCATATTATGCCCATTTTACAGATGAGGAATCAGAAGCCCAAAAAGACCATGTAATTTATCTGTTTTCGATAATATGGTTGCAAAGTAAACCAACCTAACACATAACTGTTGGTTATTCTCATGGGTTCTATGGGTCAGAACTTTGACTTTGCCCAGCAAAGGCAGATCACCTCTTTTATGAGATTTCTTGTGTGAGGACTGACTGAAGATAGGCTGGAATCATCTGCAGTGTTTTCTACTCACAAGTCTGGCACTCCATGGTTGCTTTTGGCTTTAATCTCACTGGGAGTTATCAACTGCACCACCTACAAGTGTTCTATCCTTTAAAGCAAGATGGCCCCAGATCTTTACTATGGCAACTCTCAACTACAAAAGGAGATGGGCCACTGGATTATAAGGGAGAAACTGAATTGTCATTTATGGCCTAGCATAGGAAGTCATGCGATGTCACTTCTGTTGCATTCTATTGGTTCCAAACAAGTCACCAACCTACCAAGGTTCAAGGGCAAGATTCTAGAAGATAAGGTATTTTTATAGCCATTTTTGGAAAACTCAACACCTAAGGTCAAGAACTAGCAAGTGGCATTCACATTCCAGTATGCACTTAGCATATCCTCTATATGGTTTTTACCAATGTAGATACATTTTACTGATGATACTTTCCCTAGGTAGGTCTGGTCTTTTGGAATGTTTTGTGTTCTACTTCTCAAATTATACACTGAGCCAGCATGGTGACACACGCCTGTAATCCTAGCAGCTCTGAGTCCTAACTTCAAAGCCAGCCTCAGCAACTTAGTGAGACTCTGTCTCAAAATAAAAAATTAAGAGGGGTTTGGGAATGTGGCTCAGTGGTTAAGTGCCCCTGGGCTTAATCCAGTACCCTTTCCCTGATAAAAATGTATATAGAATGTTGAGCTCCTCTATTTCATCACAATAATTGTAATAACTTTTAGTACTGGTATTTGCATACATACACTCAATCCTCTTGCTTCATGATGTATCAGGAGTGGCGAATGAATTATGGTTCCTGAACTGTCCAGAGACAGAGGCCATAACGCTCTTGAGAATTTCTCAGTGCAAAAGCACCCATGGAAGATTGCCCAGTTGCTATGGTGATGCTCTGTTCAAAGGGAAATTCTGGACCAGCCTCAGAATTTTATCAGTTCTTAACCTTGGGTTGAAATGCCAGCTGCCTGGAGGAAGAAAATTATGGCCACAAGTTGATAGTCCTAATTGGGCTGCTTTTATCCTCAACTTCAGTTTGGCTTATCTTGAAGAAACTTTCTCACAATAAATCCTTTTGGTGTTAAAACCTATATAATAAATGTGCCAAACTAGCTCGTGGTCACTGCTTTCCCATCAGGTTTGCCAGGTTTACCAATGATTCAACAAGGCCCATCTTTTTCTCTATTTGTGTGTGTATTTGTCTTTTCTTAATCCCCTTCATGGCCCTGAATAAACTGTCGAGTAGATCATGACACTGTCCTCCTTTGCTTCTTTTAAATGGATATCTAACTTGATTTTGTTTCTTCCATCTTGGTTTGGTTTACTCTTTTTCACATTTATTCTTTCTCTTTCTTGATGTATTCTGCTGGAAATACATCTTATTGCTAGAGCAATAAGACTTTCTACAAGATGAAAAAATAGATATCACAATTTAATAAAATAATTTACATTTTTGTCTTTAAGTGAAAAAGAATATTGTTTGGAATTTGAAGAAATTGCACGTATGTCTTATGTGATCTGATTTTACAGTTGAGAAATGTAACTTTTGTTCCTGTTGTTATTTTTTTTTCTTTTCTTTTCCTTTTTTGGAAAATTTTAGGAATTTTAACATTATCCCTGTTTTGAAATTTATAATAGTATTCATTGGAATGGGTTTAATTTTATTCTTTGTTCTGAAAATTTTCTCTGCTTTTAATCAGAAATTTACATCCTCCAAATCTGGAACATTGCCTTCAGTTATGTTTTGATAATTTCTTCCTTTCATACATTATTTCTTCTTTCTTAGAATCTTCCTTATTTAGAAGTTGAACATCACAGATTGATCTTCCAGTTCTTTTTTCCCACTCATGTTCTCTTGTTACTTGCTTTTCTATTTTATTTCTGAAAAATTAACTCAAATCTCTCTCTCACTAACTCTTCTGTTTATTTCTGCTACCTTTTTATTTTTGACTAATACATCTTTTCATACTTCTGCAAAGAAATTAATTTCCATGTTTCTTTATAGTTTTTTCCTGGATCTGTTACTGGTTTTCCTAGTTTCATTTATTTTTAATTTATCTCTATTCCTTAGAAGCTAGGATATTCCAGGTATATTTAGAATCAATGGCTTTTTTTTTTTTTTTTTTTTTTTTTTTTACAAGTGAAACACTGTAAAGCTAATTGGAAGCTTACTGGGCTTAGGGGGCATACCAGTATCTATTTTAGTGTTTTAAATAGATTAACAGTCATTTTTTGGAGGGAAATCCCCAAATGACAGTAAAATGCTCCATTCACCAGGGATTATAGCTACTGGTTGTTTTAGAGTATTCGTGTATGTATTTGTGCATATGTAAGCATACCTACATAAGTACAAACACATATATGAATTTATAATAAAAACACTTAGAACAATGGCAGAAATTTATGATTTTAATACTTTAATTCATTTCAATTTAATATATATTCATTATTATTTGTAGTAGAAATAATTATCATAACTATTGTCCTGAGTCATCCATGGAGGGTGTGTGTGAGCAATGCACATTGGAGCTATATGAGGGGACAAGTCTGGCATTGCCCACTGATTAGGCTGTGCAATGTAAGTGCACCTTTCCTCTCACTCTGCTGGTGATCCCACACAGACCTGAGATGAGAGTGACTTGCCAAGATGTCAATCAATCTGCTGACCACAGACAGAACAAAGCAAGACTTCACCTTTGGAACATTATCCCCTGCCTGATTTGGTGAAAGAACATGCTATCGAATCTCCTTTGTGGGTCGCCCCTCTAAAAATAAAGAGATTCCCGGTGCAGGCTGTCTCCCAGCTTACCCTTAGGTTGCAAAGTCATCCTATCCTTGATCTGAGAAACTCATGTCCGTGTGTTGCATGATTTCTTCACTGTTTTCTTATCTTAATGTTGCAGCCAACTCTTTGAACCCAGCTCATCTCATCAGCACAGGCAGCTGGCAAGAACTTTATTATTTTTGCAATAAAATTTTACTTAAAAGTACCACAATTAAATTTATCTAATTTTAAATTTATAGATAATTTAAAAGTGATTCTTTGCTTTCAGATTTTTTAAACTTTTTTTTTTTTAAGCCTGGAGACATCATAGTGAAGTGAGATAATTTTTTCACTATTTTATGTTAAGGAATTTGATCTCAAAGTTGATATGGTAACAGGGCTGGGGCTGGGGCTCAGTAGTATCACACTTGCCTGACATGTGTGAGGCACTGGGTTTGATTTTCAGCACTGCATATAAATAAATAAAAAATAAAGATCTATGAACAACTAAAAAAAATTTTTTAAATATTGATATGGTGACATAACCTTATGACTCAAATCTTGATATGTATCAAGATGGCAATATTCAAATTAGAGTATTTATGCTTTGATTGTTAAACCAAAACATCAATAAGTTGAATTTACTACTGTAAATGTTCAGTTGAGATTCATTATTAAATAATCAGAACAGAATACACAGTTAAAAAGGGAGAAGATTGACACAAATTAGTTTACTCTTTAAAATTTTACATTAAGAAAAGCTTAATTTCTGTGTTGGTTGACAGCCATGACCTGCTGAGTCAGTCTAATCCTGGGGTGGGAAGCCTCCCCTTTTAGCCCTAACTTAAAGCCAGTTAGAGCAAATGTTTCCTCATCATTGTCTTTAATCATTGTTTACTGAGCATCCATGTCATATCTAACTTTGAATGAAGCTTTCAAAGTTCTGGTTCCTGTCATTGGAGAGATTTTGATCTATATTAAAGAAATACATGACACAGGGCCAGAGTAAGTGTACAGCGTGTGGTGGGTGGCAGCAAAAGATTGTTTGGTAGGATTTTTCATGCTCTTGTCTATCATAGATATGTTTAATGCCTTTGATACACGAGAAATTAGAATTTTAGCAGCTATGGAAGAATTTTTGGGGGGCATTATTATAGCTAAATCTACATGTTCCAACATAATAAGTGAAGTAAAAAGAGGCTATGGCATGCTTGATGGAACAACCTGAAAAAGAAATCTACAAAATTTCCCAAGGATTTGGGTGTAGTTCAGTGGCAGCGCACATGCTTAGCCTTCAGAAAGCCCTGAGTTCAATCCCCAGCACACTCATGCACAAAAGTGTCCTAAAGGAAGGAAAAAGAAGCACAGACAGAATTAATTGGAATGGAAGTTAGAGAGATGATGAAAACTCTAAGTCAGAATCTTCAGGGAAAACATCTAAAATTAATTTCAAATCCAGAGTGATTGAAGGCAGGGATGAAATTATATAAAATTAATATTGAATGTTTTGTTACACATTTCCATGTTTCTATGACTATATCCATAAAAATTGATTCTACTGAGAGGTAGTTCTAGACCAGTTTTTAAGAGGTCAGATAATGGAACCAAAGTTTCAGGGTTGGATTCAACTTACCAATTTCTATTTTGTGGTTCTGGGCAAATTGCTTTACTTTTGTGCGCCTTATATTATTATCTAACTCAGAGAGGGTTCTAAGAACAAAATAGGTAAATATATGCACAGTACCAGAATAACATCTTATCTATAATCCTAGCAGTCTATTTAACTTAGTTTTGTGTTGCGTTGCTCAAAACACCTGACAATAAAAATTTAGAGGAGGAAAGTTAATTTGGGGCTCAGAGATTTCAGTCCATGATTGGCCAAATTCATTGCTCTAGACATAACATCATGGTGGAAGGGTCTGGTAGAGGAAAGCTGCTCAGTCCATAGCAACCAGGAAGCAGACAGAGAGAGAACAAGGAGCCATGAACAAGATGTAGTCCCCAAGGGCACGCCCCCAATGACCTATTTCCTCCAGCTATGCCTGCAGCTAACACATGGTATCCCATTGAAATTATTAATCCATCAAATGAATTAATGTAATGATTATGTTAGAGTTTCCACAATCCAATCATTGCCTAAAAGTCCCACCTCTGAATCTTGCTCCATTGGAGACCAGGTCTTCCAAACATAAACTTTTGAGGGGCCATTCCAGATTCAATCCACAGCACAGTCACTATAAGTGCAATTATTATCACTAATATTTCATTTTCCCAATGCATATAAGGCATTTGAAACACTACTGAATAACTACTTTTGTTGTTATTCACTCAGAAACTGGAGAATACAACTAGGTGCCTTCCTCTGTAAATATAAAAGATGTATAAGTCAGTGTCTCTACTTAGTGCTTATAATCAGTTGCTGACTCTGAGTGAAAAAAAAGACATACTAAGGAATACAACTTTTATTTTAAGTCATATGCTTTACAGAGCCTTTAATTACTATACTTTCCCCTATAATTCAGGCTTTATCAATGGCTTTTTGTATGTATTGTCTTTAGTATAAGTTTGTCATTTTATAAATATACAACAAAAGAGTTAATGCTCAACTATAAACTTTCAAGTCTTCGCCTTGATGATTAAGAGTAACATTTTAAGGATTAAGAGGGAAGATTTTAATGAGGAAACCACAGATCAGAGGAGAACAGAAGAGAAAGTAAGAAGTTGTTTTTTCCTTAACACATGAAGAGAACATTACCTTTTTTTATAACGTGGGGAGTAAGTATATGATGCGGTGGTGGTGGGGGGTAGGAGCAGAGCTTGGTAAAAAAGAGGAGATGAAGAAGAGTTTAGAGATTAGTGAGGGTTGTCTCCCACTGTCCTCTACTCAGAGCCCATCCTGTGCTCTGGGGAAAGATGATAGGATTGCAGACACTTTTTATGAGGGATCCCAGATCATAAAGACTTGTATTTCATGTCCCAGGACAAGATGTACAAACAATTAATCCCTCTGAGAGAAGCTCAGAATGTAGCCAGAGTATGGATTAACTAGAGGAGCAAGGAAAGGCTGAGCAAAAAGTCAGATGTGTTCTGCTCTCCCTAAGCTGAGGGAAGTTTTAAAAACATATTGGTAGTCTCAAGATAAGGCTAGAAGTAAGAAAGAGAAGGCCAGAGAACGGAAAGCCTTTGTAACTGTAAAGAGAAGGACTTGAGTATGTCAGGGGAAAACAAAGTAAGTCATGTAGGATTTGGACATCAGCTACCCATGAAGTGATGAAAGGGGGAAATGGTGACAACTGGCTGACCCCTCCAATGACCCTGGAAACTTGTGAGGAGAGATGAGGGTTACAGACCAGAGAAGCCCCTCTTCTCTACATCTCTTTCCCACTGATTGCTATAGTACTATCTATTCCCCTTCTTTTATGTTTTAGATATGAGGTATCCTCCAAAAGTTCAGATGTGAGACAAGACAAGAACGTTTTAAAGTAGCTGGGTATGGTGGTGCCTGCCTGTAAACCCAGTGGCTCCCGAGGCTGAGGCAGGAGGATCGCAATTTCAAAGCTGGCCTCAGCAAAAGTGAGACACTAAATATCTCAGTGAGACCTTATCTCTAAATAAAATACAAAATAGAGCTGCGGATGTGGCTCAGTGGTTGAGTGGCCTTAAGTTCAATCCCTGGTATCCCCGCCCCCCCAAAAATAAGAATGGTTACAGGTAAAATTATTAGATCATGAGAGTTGCGAATGAATCAGTGGATTAATCCACTGATTTAGTTTTAACTGTGTGGTAAGAGTAGTCAGGTAGAGTGAGGATGGAAGAAGTAGGTCACTGGTGTGCCTTTTGGGATTTATATTTTGTCCCTAGTGAGTGGAATTGTCTCTCTGCTTTCTGGTTGCCATGTCCTGAAGTACTTCCCACACCTTTCCACCTTGACGTTTTGCCTCACGTTGGGACCAGAGCTAAAGAGTGGGTCAATTATGGACTGAAATACTGAAACCGTGAGCCCAAACAAAATTTTCCTCCTTTATGTTGTACTTGTCAGGTATTTTGGTGACAGTGATGAAAACTGAATAAAATGAAAATTGGTACCTAGAAGTGGGATTGTAGCTGTAACTAACCTGACCATGTAGTTCAGAAGCATTTGGAACTGGTTTGCAGGAGGAAGTTTTAAGTGTAGAGATGCAAGTTGGGAAAACTTTAGAATGTTGTAGCCAGGACTTAATGGGCAATTTTGATGAGAGCTCAGAAGAGCAGAATTCTGATAGGACTGCAGATATAACTATGGGCTCATGAGGTTTTAGAGGAGAAGGAAGATGCTCTTGGAAATTGAACTACAGGCCATTTGTTATCTATATTTTGCCCATACCCTTAGCTGTTCTGTGAGGCTGAATTTAAAGGCGATGGAGTAAATAATCTGGCAGAGAAAATTTCAAGGTAGCACAGCATTCAGGTGGTGGCATGGACAGTGCTTGAAACAAGTTTATTGTGTTAACCAGGAACAGTAATCAGAGCAGAAAGATTTGAAAAACCTGCAGTTTGACCACAAAGCGTAAGAAAACTGGGGCTAAGGAAGGAGTGATTGTTAAAGAGAGTACAGCCACGAAAGAGATGCTGCTAAGTATTTTACCCAGAAGCAATAGGAAAGATGGCTTGAGGGAATCTCAGAAATGGCAAAACCATACCCATCTCAGGTTCAAAGGTGTAAAAATAGAAATGCCTTTGAGAAGAGACTATAGGGGCATCCTTTTTTGCACAGGGAGGCCTGGGAAGTTGTTTCACTTTGCAGAGCCATGCAGGCACTCAGAGGCTGCTGCAGCTTTGATCCCAGGAGACCTGGCTCCTGTTCAAGATGGTGACAGATCTTGGCATCAATCATGTGGTGCTGGTTCTGCAGGAATGCAGGAAGCTGAAGTTAGGGTATCATGGAGGCTTCCGTTGAAATCAATGGAAGGTCTGGGAGATTAGACAAAGTGTAGCAGCATCAGAGTTCCTATAGGCAAACTCTGACAGGGTGATGCATACAAGATGTGAGAAGGAAGCTGAAGCTGCAATGGTGACCCCGAGATTAAGAGTTGCCAGTAACGTGGAACATCTGCTAAAGGAAGCAAGTAGAGACAAGAGAGAGCCCCAGTGCGCTAAAAGAGCAACACCATAGGGGCAGAGCCACAGGAGCCCTTTGAGGAGAACATTATGATTCCATGTGACCCAGACGTTGGATATAAAGCTATAATGTTTGTTCACCCAGCAGTATTCCAGTCTCACTCTCGTCCCATCCCTTCTTTCTATGCTCTTATTTCTCCCTTATGGAATGGAAATGTTTACTGTCACATTATTTCTTAGACATATGTGACTGCTTTTCATCTTTATAAGGGAAAGCATTCAAAAGTTTGCTTTGAGTCTCTGGTGAGTATATGGACTTGAACTTTTGGGCAATTCTGGAACTGTTAAGACTGTGGGACTCTCGGAAATGGAATTAATGTATTTTGCATTATGAGATGGGCATGAACTTTTGGGGGCCAGGGATGGGATATTATGGTTCAGATATGAAGTGTCCCACAAAAGCTTCTGTGCAAGACCATCCTAGAATGTTCAGAGGTGAAATGTTTAGGTTATGAGAGCCTTTACTTAATCAGTGAGTTAATCCACTGTGTAGGCAGGTAGACTGTGTATGGAAGAAGTGTGGCACTGGAGGCACGCTTTAGGATTTATATTTTGTCCCTGGTGAGCATGCTTTCTCTACTTCCTGCTTGTCATATTCTGAGCTGCTTTCCTCCACTATACCCTTCTACCATGATGTTCTGCCTCACTGGGGCCCAGAGCTATGGAGTCACCAGACCGTGGACTGAACCTTTGAAATCATGAGCCAAAATAAAGTTTTACTCTTCTAGATTGTTCTTGTCAGGCATTTTGGTCACAGTGATATAAAATCAGACTACAATGCCTTCTAAACCTAGATGTTACCTAAGAGAGGAAAAAAAAAAGGAGGTGGGGAAAGGATCCTGAATGATTACTGAGAAATTACAGAAAAGCCTGATTTTTAACCTGAAACTGATTTTTCCCCCCTGAATGTTAATGTGATGCTGGAGATTGAACCCAGGGCCGTGTATATGTTAGGCAAGAGCTCTACCACTCTCCCTATCCATGAAACTGACTTTTATTTTTTATTTTGCAACATTAGATGCCATTTATTTTGTTTTAGGACTTATTTTTTTAGTTTTAGATATGGAACTTTAGACCTGAGTCAAGATACATAGGCAAGGTGTGGACTTCACTAGGCTGAAGTTCATTATGATGGAAAGAAACACATTGAAAAGAACTGAAAAAAATGGTTTTCTGGCACTAAATTGTGTACCTCACTCCAAATGAGAAGAAATGTTAAGAAATAATGGAGGGATTTTCTGCTTTTAAATATAATCTTATTTTACAACCTTCTGAACTCCATTTGCTATGCAGACACCATTATACAGAAAAACATTTCTCATAGAGGTGACCGAAACCTCTCTTACTGTTCTGTTTTAGAACCCAGGTGCCAACACATACTAGCTGTGGACACATTGCCTAAGTTCTGACTTCAGATTCATCATTAGAAAGTGGGAATAATGAGAGTAATTTTCTCATAAGGTTGTTGTGATAATTGTAGGAGTTATTGGGGTCCTGGCACATAGCATGCAAGTGTAATCTATCACCAATATTTCTTTTAAATAAATTTTACTACTCTTGAGAAAACTGAGCACTGGATGTTCTAGTGCCCCTAGGTTCTTGAGTTCAGGAGAGGACACAGAAACAGAATTCAAAGTCTGGAGTAATTGAGGTTATGTGATTAAGAGACAGGAGGACTTTCTGTATAACTGTGACTAGCAATTGCAAATACCACTTTCTTGCTCCCTCTTCTTCATTACAAATAAGGATTTTATTTGGCATCTTCACTTTTCCCAGTAATTTTCTATTTTGGAGTTTCCTTCCTGGGCATGTGTCCACTCGAGTGACTTTTGGGAATGTGCTTTTGGACAAATATTCCTTATTGTATAGACCTTATTTTATCTTATTTTACCCATTTTAGGATTCTCAGTCAACTGTGCTCTTAGAAGCCTATTGAAAATCTGCCCGGGTTCTAATTCCACTTTCTGCTCCCTTCGCATTGTAAAATATTAAAGGTTTGACTATAGGTGGACTTGGGGGAGATTTGGCCTGTGAGTTATTTATATTTTATTTATTAAAAACAAATTTAAGTTAGCAGAACATTCATGAGAAGACCTGGTGATTCATTACAAATTCAGAGACCATGATTCATTACAAATTCACAGAGACCAATGTTGGTTGATGCCATCATTTTTCTTTTGGCTTCCAGCTGTGTTACCTGGAACAGAGTTCAGCAGAGCATCTGGCCTACTGTAGGCATTGAGTAAATGACAACCTACCTCTTTCTTTTATTTCCTTTCTTAATGATGATCTATTAAGGATAAAAATGGTTTTCTGGCACTAAAATTGTGTACCTCACTCCAAATGAGAAGAAATCTTAAGAAATAATGGATGGATTTTCTGCTTTTAAATATAACCTTATTTTACAAACTTCTTTTTTAAAAAAAAACATTTATTTTCCGATTGAATAGTAATTCAATTGGTTGTATGGTAATCGATTGAATAGTAATACAATCTATTGTAATAGATTTTGTTAAGAGATTCTACTGACCTTCCTTTCATCATATTTTCAGAACCTGATCTTCTTCTCTTGTTTCCACTGCTTCCATTGTGGCCCAAGCTACCATCATCTCTCACTGGGTTCTTGCAAGAGCCCCCTGTTTGGTCTCTTTCTCTTTCAACATGCTCCAGTCATGCTGGCCTGCTGGTATTCCCTGCATTGGCTGAGCATCTTTTTCCTTTTTTGTTTTGAACTCTCTGCACTATTTCCTCTTTCTGGAGTACCTTCTTCACATATGCGCATGGCTTGATTTTTCATTTCTTCCCCATCTTTAACCCATATCATCTTCTCAACGAAGTTTACCATGAATAGTTATTTAAAACTGCAAATAGAAATACTTTTCCATACCTATTGCTGAGGTTTTCTCATGGCATCCTACATTTTCCCCATAAACCTCTTTTTACATACTACATTATTTATTTATTAGATTTATTGCTATTAGATTTATTAGAACACCATATGTGTTCTCTCACTAAAATTGAGACCATTTATTTCTTTTTTGTCCCTAACTTATCCCTAGGGCTTAGAATACTACCAGAGACAGAATAAGCTGTGATTAAGTGTACATAGAATAGATAAATGGTAAATGGGCACCTTTATTGTAAAAAGATTTGAAGAGGTGGTTTCTGTTAAATATCCAAACTTTTTAAAAAAATCTTATTATGGCTGAGAAATCACTTTGCTTAGTTGTCTTCTGATAATAAATTATGGGCCACATTTTCTGAATTTCTGCAGGCAGGATAGCTGGTAAGGCATGCAGTGATCACACAGATTTGCCATGTCTCTCTCAGCTTTGACATCCCTCTTGTGCCACTGTCTCTTCTCAGGGGTAAGGTGACTTTCTGTGTGGGCCATGATCAAACCTATTTATTCCACTCAAATGTAAAAATCACCCTCACTAGTCTAATGAAGTTTGAGAATTCAGTGTTTTCCTAAATAAAAGAGCCAGGGAAAAACATTTAAAAATAGAATTAAATCTTAAAGAATTTTATCCCATAATAAGGCAAAACAAATAACAGAATGTAATTCCAATTATTAGTTGGGTGCCTGATGAAATCAGGAAGAATTACACTGGGAACAGATTTGTCTTTATTTATCAAGATTCTGTTTTATGTGAATTAAAGTTCTATTGAATCTCAAAATGATTTGAAGATAAAGCATGTCTTAATTAAAGGAAGGTTTGAATGTAGGAAGTAAAATCACTACCTACAAATTTCCAAATAAATATAAGTTTGATAGAAGGTATGAATAAACATTGCATAGAAATTGTGAAATGTTAAAGACATGAACGTAGGTGGACTTTGTGGGTATTTGGCCTGTGATCCAGGAGATCCTTGAATAAACCCACCTACAGGCCAAAGTTCTTCAGTGGTTGATATGTGACCATCTTTGCTTCATTTGGGAAGGATAGATTTCACACTTTTACTGTTGTTTCTTGAGTCATTGAGGTTTATGTTCCATTGAGAAAATGTATCCAATTTATAAGGCACAGAAATGGAAGTTTGAGATAATCTAAACATTTCTGGTTTTTGAACCTCTCTGAACAAAAATTATGTGATTCATTATTTTTTAAAATAAATGACAATTAAATATCTCAAGAAAATGACATAAATATTAGATTGATGTCATCCTATCTTGATTATTAAAAAAGATATGATAAGGTGGGGTCAAGTTTCCACGTCACTTTGAAGACATGTTAGCTGGTCTGATAAATAGAACTTGTTCATGGACAACCTCTTTTCTTCTGTCTCCTTTAACCTAACATTGTTTCACTTGCTCAGAATTTTAAAAATTAGCAAGAGGTCACAGTAGAAAAAGACAGAAAATAAATCATTCTATGATATACTGTATGAACTAGAATAGAAATCTAGGGAAAAAATGCTTTTCCCATTGATGTCTATCCTTTTAAATTAGGGCCTGGTAAAAATAATAATATTTCCTGATTTTGGCAAACATATCTAAACAGCTTCGTTATTGTATGAGCACATGAATAATATGATATATCATAAATCTGATTCATAATCAGGTTTTACTAGATAGTTTACTAGATTGATCAATAATTGCATGTGGGAAAGATGAGAGACAACTGTCTTATATTAGGAACTATAGAATTATTTTCATTTAATTTAACATTATTTTCATTTAATTTAATGTGACATATTACTAGGAATGTCCCAGTAACTATATTATTTATTTATTTATAAATTGCTTAACCACTGAGACATACTCCAGTCATTTTATTTTTTATTTTGAGATTTGTAAAGTTGGTTAGAGTCTTGCTAAGTTGGTGAGGCTGTCTTTGAACTTGTGATCCTCCTGCCTCAGCCTCCCAAGTTGCTGGAATTTCAGGCATGTGCCACCGCCCAAACTATCATATCTAATCTGTACAAAAGTGATTGTCTCCCAGGAGGCATGCGTATGCTTCATTAGAATCATGGAGATAGTAAACAAGAAGAGAAAAAATGATTTAAAATGTTATAAACAACATTATCATCTTATGTGTTTCGGTTTAGATAATTGGCCTTCAAAGGCCCATGTGTTAAAGGCTTTGTCCTCAGCATGGTGCTATTCAATGCCATGGAACCATTAAGAGGTGGGGTCTAGTGAGAGGCTGGCAGTCATTGAGGGCCTGCCTTAAGAGGATTAAAGGAACCTCAGCTCCTACCTCTTTTTCATGTGGCATTCAGTATAGATGAGTGGATTTGCTCTATCACATGCTTCTTGTCATGATGTACTATCTTGCTACCAGCTCTAAATAACCAGATTGGCCAATCATTGACTGAAACCTTTATAATTATGAACCAAGATAAGCATTTTCCCTTTATGATCTGATTATTTCAGCTATTTGTTACAGGCATGGAAAGCTAAAGCTGATTTGCACATGTCAAATCTTGGAAAAAAATCTTTGTAATAACACAAAATATAAAATAAAGCTGGCTTGATAACAGTCTAGGTAGTGGAATATGCAGAGTGTAAGAGAATTCTGGCCATCCATGCAAATAACAAAGTCAATAGCAAGTGCCTGTTGCTTACTATTTTTTGTGTGTGCATGTAGTGCATCATTTTTTTAATAGCTGGCTTAGTTGCATTTGACACAGTTCAGTCAGATTATAATCCCAAATCTTTGTGTTTATAATTCTTTATGTGCTCTGGCCTTAAACTACTATTCTTACTAACATAAACATTTTTTACTCTGTTTCATTAATATTGGCCTTTACTTTTGCAGCTCCCCTGCCTGAAATGTTCTTCTCTTAGAATCACCATGGCTTGAGCTATAGTTTGGGCCCTGAATGTCTCCAACAGGCCCATATGTTAAAGGCTTGGTTGTTTCTTGATGCTATTGGGAAGTTGTGGAAACTGAGTTAGAACCCTTATAGGAAGTCTTTGAGAAATTGAGTAGGGGGCATCCTCCCTATTCTTCTCTTTTTCTCCCCATTCTTAAGGCAAGGAATTATGTTATTGCATGAGCTCCTGACATGTTGTGCTGCCTCACCACAGGCCCAAAGGCAATGGAGCTGACCAACAGTGGACTGAAACCTACAGAACTGTGACCTAAAGTAAACCTCTTGTCTTTATAGTTGATTTTCTCAAGTATTCATTACTGAAAGTGACTAACACAGTTTAACACTTAATGACTATACTTATCCTCAAAATTTACCACGTCAGAGATGACAAAATTCTGGCCTTAATATTCCAACCTTTCTAACCCCTTTTTAACTCTCTATTCTACATTAATTTCTTTTAAGCACTTATTACTGTATCATATTTTTATTATATAGGTATTTTGTTTGTTTTTGGTTTATTTTGATTATTCTGTCTCAACAGAAATATGCAGGAAGAGGATCTTGTTCCATTTCACTAAAGCTTCAAATGATTGCTATCCTTGGCAGACATTCAAAAGATAGTTGTGGAATGAATGAATGGATGGATGAATGAATGGGGAATCCTCCTGTATTAAGGGATACCTTGAAATGAACATTTAAAATAGTATCATTCAGTTTGTCTGGGTATAACTCTTTTCTTTTTTGATTATCCTTTATTTTTAATGTTTTTGATATCTAAATATAAAAGACAAAACAAACAAACCAAAACTAAAATCATTAAAATATCTTCAATAGATTTAAGTTCAGGCTCATGCCTATTGCAAAGAATGAAATTCAATTCAATTGCTATGGTTTACATCAAACTGCTGAACAATGTTACCATCATATGGTCACATTTTAATAGTATTTGAAATAAAAACAGGCTTATATTATTTTTTAAAGCTAGATTTTTTGCTGAGCTCAACAATTGTTTTGTATTAATTTGGATTTTTGAAACATATAATCAGAAATCCTCAAGTGCTTTTTAAAAAAATTGTAGAGAATAGAAATATCCACATATTTAAGAAAACCTTAAGAATATGCACTTTTTCACAAGTATATTTAGTTGATCTATTTTTCTCTAAGGTACCTAGTTGATAACCTGACAACACAAAATATAATTTTGCAGTTTCTCATAACCTCCCTTTGTTCTTAGTTCTGATAAATATTTTTAAGAAGCAAATTGTACTTAGCCATTTATTTAATGGGTATATGATACTTTATTTTCTTAAGTTTTGGGGTTA
The DNA here is from genome assembly GCF_048772815.1 of Callospermophilus lateralis. Classification (NCBI taxonomy): domain Eukaryota; kingdom Metazoa; phylum Chordata; class Mammalia; order Rodentia; family Sciuridae; genus Callospermophilus; species Callospermophilus lateralis. The sequence continues at coordinate 110,709,680 of NC_135312.1, read as the reverse complement.
AAATTTTTCAATAATCTTTTTTAGCTAAACAAAATAAATGAACAGAATAAAGCTGTTGTGATTTGGTAATGCTTCTCTCTCAAGAGGATTTATAATAAATTAAACTAAATTATTTATAGAACAACAGGAGAAAAGATCAGCTACCCAAAGCCTTAAAATGACAGCTCTTATCAGAATTGAACACATTTAACAGATAAATTGGGAGCTTTTTAATGCATTGACCCTAAAAGGCCACAATGAACTTCAATTTATTTTTTATTGTGTTCTATCTCAAGTATCTATAGTCAAACTCTTAAATAAAATTAGGTGTGGTAGAAAATAATTTTTTAAAAGATATTTTGATATAACTTTTGCCTTGGTTTTGATATGAGGTGACCCCACATCTCATGTATTAGGTGATGCAGAAATGTTCAGAGGTAAAATGACCAGATTATGACAACTATGATCTTATCAGTACCTTAGTCCATTTGATCTTTTAGTAATTTTAATAGAATACTGGGGCATAATTCTAGCCAGGTGGGGCATGGCTAGAGGAAGTAAGTCCCTGGAGGCATGTCCTTGGGACTATATCTTGTACCTGGTTCCCCCCCCCCCCCCTCTCTCTCTTCTTTCTAGATGCATGAGCTGAACAGTTTTCCTTTGGCAGGCACTTCTGCCACAGAGCAATGGAATTGATTGATTATGAACTGACCTCTGAAACCGTGAACCAAAATAAATTTTCCTTCCTCTAAGTTGTTCTTGTCAGGTACTTTGGTCACAGCAATGAAAAGCTGACTCAAATAGCTTTGAAGAATAAATCTCCTGAAAAGTATTTCAAGGACAATATCAAATCGAGGTATAGAATTAATGTTGTATTTTCCAGGGGTTATAAGTAAAATATTAATTGAAAGCTTGTGAACCTCTTCATCTAAAAGTCCATCATTCACTGTGAGGGTATATGTGAGAACCGTAAGAGTAGTTTTTTAAATTAAAAAAAAAATTTTTGTTGTGATAATTTTCAGGAAATCACTTTGGAAAAGTTTAAGATATAATCTGTGTCAGTTTGTTCCAAAATATGTGAGTAGATTTTACATATAATTTTCACATTTTGTAAATATTCATTTGCAAAGCTTATTTCTCTGCACTTTGGGTTGTGAACATATAACAGTATAACAAATCTATACATATATATTCAATATATACATTGAAATATTATGATGAACAACTGACTTAAACTTATGACTCAACTAGTTTTCTACTGAAGTAAAATGAAATATTTATTTTAATACTAAAATAATATTTTCCAGAGAGGGGGAGGGTGCAATGGGGAATGATTGATCAATGAGTATGAAGTTATAGTTACATAGGGGAAAGTGTTCTGGTATACTATTATACAGTAAAGTGACCGCAGGTAATACTAATGTACTGCACATTTAAAATTGCAATAAGCAAGAATTTTGAATGTTTTAATGATAAAGAGCTGATGATAAAAGTTTTAAGATACAGATATATTTAACCTGTTTTAAACATTACATAATATAATCTTGTATTGAAACCTCACATTGTATCCCATTAACATGTATATCTTTATTTTTTTTTTTGCTAAAATAAATTAAAAAATAATGTTTTCCTTTTATAGTTCACATTTTTCTGTTTAAATTTTTCTGATTTTCAATAGCAATAAAGGAAGGCAAGATTTTTTTAATATCAAAATATTATACCAAAAAATTTAAGGAAAATAACTTATAAAAGTATTTCTTGGAACATACATTTCTCTTGCTTCATTTTCTACTAAGAGTAAATGTATCACATTTATAGCAAAAACTCATATCAAGATAGTCTGAGACATAGTGCTTGATATGCAGAAAATTTGTCCTGCTCCTTCAGGCTGAATAGGGTGTTGGTGAGGTTGTGTAGGTGTAGTCTAACCTTGTACTTGATGCAAATAACCCCACAACATTCACGTCTTGCATGTCTGACTGGCCACTTCATACTCTTAAGTGTTTTCTCCCCTCCCTCCCTCCCTCCCTCCTTCCTGTATAAGTATTTATATACAAAGCACTATATAAAGCCTTTCAGAATCCTTATAAGTACAAATGACTCCCAATCTCCCAATCTAAACATATCTGCACCTCAGTTTATATAGTATTCATGTTCCATTCCATAAGATTTTTGTGTCATCCAAAGCTCTAAAAGTACTCTGAATTCTAGAAGGAGGAGGTCTCTCATTCTTTCAGTGAATAGCAGGAATTCCTATGATTTCTCCTCTTACCACTCCAACAAAAAAATAAAAATGACAAAGGAAATCTTCCAAATCAAGGATGTGTCTCAGTAATGCTTTAATGTATCTGAAACGCATTGAAACTTTTTATTTCAGTGACCCAACAAATCCTCACAGTGCCTACAAAAGATCTCAAGGGGGCAGTATGGCTCAATGCTGCAACCACCAAGGAAGGATATGAAATGTTGCAAACTTCCAAATGATTTTTGTGGATTATTTTCTTTCTAGCTATTGAATCATTTCTAGGAAAAAGGTCTCTAAAGGAAAATAAGGTTTAGTATTTTATCATTCCCTCTCTGTCCTCTTTTTCTGGCATAAGATTCATGGAAAGACAGCCCTTCAAGATACAGCACTCTACTTAGGTTTTAGAGTGGAAGGAGGAGTTGAATTTAAAACTGGGAGCAGAGAGCACTGGCTTCAGAGGAAAAACCTTGATTGGGAATTTGTTTTCTTGTTGCCAGCCTCATTGGGGAGGTGAGAGGTGAGAGGAGGAAGCCAGGCATTCCTGACATTTGTGGATTGGACTGTTGGCTTCCTCTTTCAAATGTTTAGAGAAAGTTTAGAACTTTGCATGATTCAGAAAGACTCTTCAGTATATAAGTATTTGTTGTGAAGTCATTGTGCGTCCACCCTGAGGAAAAAGCATTGTAGGTACCAGGATCCTGAGCAGAACTAGGTCAAGTTCACAGAAGACATGTAGTACACAAAGATCTAATTCTTTGTGATACATTCTAGAAATTCAAACATGAGTGGGTATAGTTGACCTACCATTATAATATGGATACGTGGGTCACATAATTTTTTTCAATACTGTTATTTTAAACTTTCAAGAGTTTTTAAAAAAGCATAGCCTTAGCCTATGGGCCAATTGAACATGATAGGATTCCTTGTATTACAGGGGTTTTCCAAGGAATCATATGATCAGTTCATCTAGCTGGAGATTATATTGCAATTTATTAAGTAATAGTTTTTAATATATAAGAATAAGAAATGTAAAAGGGCTTTGTAGACAACTGATGTCTTTTTGGTATGTATGAATGAAAAATACTTTCTATAGCATGTTCTAGTATAAGCTTAAAATAGATAAAATTAATTCTCAAGTATAAAAAGGAAAAGGTTTGAAATTTGACTGCTTTGAGATTTAAAAGAAGTAAAAAGACAGGGAATCCTACAGATGACAGCTAAAAGCTTGATGTTTGCAAAATTGCTTCATCTGTGAGGCAAAACTCAAATCAATGACATTATTGTCTCCCTTTATCTCAAGAGGTTATTGCTAGTTTTTGTATCCCCTAGGCTTTCTGCTTTTTAATTATTATGCATACCATTCAATCTAACTGTAAACCCTGAGAAACACTTGTATTTTTTCATATTAGTATAAGATATTTGATTTAACCAGACACAATTTTACTCTGGAACTAGTGAAGCTTAGCCCCAGAATCTCTCTAGGCTTTGCGGGAGGTTTTAAGGTATTTTAGGTGTTAAAGTTAAGCCAGATTGCAACCAGGATGCATTTTTGTGTAAGAAATCCTGGTAACTGCCTACCAAGTTCTCTGAAGAAAGAGATTTTTACATGTCTAAGTCTTCTGTAGTTTATTGGGATTTTAAAAAGTCTTATTCTAAAATAAGTACACTTTTGTGAATTTTGCACTTGTAATTTTTTTTTTTTCATTTTCATAAAGATGTTCTCTCAAATTAAGCTTGAGATTGGCACAATCTGAATCCATCCTTGACTGGAAAAAGCAAATGTAAAAATATGCAAAAATCTCACACCAAATGCAAATGTTTGCTTGCTCATATAGTACTCTAGAATAAGGGAGCAGGTTGGTGGGGCAGCCCATCTTCACACCATTGTTCAGAGCCAGGATGCTAGACATTCTGACAACCTCAGTATGATTTCCAAGACAATTGTGGGCCATTGGCTTTCTCGGCCATGAGGAGGAGAAATGCCTGGAAGGAAGGATTTAGTGGACCATACTGGGTCAGTCACATGGTTATTACCAAATTCAGGTAAAACAAGAAAATATTATCCAGCAGGGTGCTCAGGAAGGAGATAAAAAGAGATTTGGGGTGAGACTCTCCAACAACAAAATTGACTCATCTAAAGATTTTTGTAGTAAAAACACACAATTTGTATGGATGGGGCTTCTTTGAGCACATAACAATTTTGATGAAGCATGAAAGTTAGATTTAAAATCTTACTCTATCTGAATATTTATTTAACAATTGTTTGCTGAGCATGCATAAAACTTTATGCTTACTTAGAATCTAATGTGGATTATTGACAAAACAAGGAGCAACATCTAAACTTCAGAATATAAAAAAATTGTTGGCGCCAGAAAACTGCAAGATTCAGAGCCTCTTAGTATCTTTCAGTAATTGAGGCCAGATGAATACCTGGAACAACAGCAGCACTGTGGGTAATTAATCATTCACGCATTATTGAACTGGGGAAAATACCTTGTGAAATAGAAATTAGTTGAGTGACATCTTTTAATACTTTTGCTTAAAATCAATGTGCAAATATTATAAGAATTGATGGAGCATCTCATGAAGTCACTGCAAATGGAACAGGAGGTTAGAACACACAGGGAATTCAAAAGAAAATGACTTTCAAAGGAAACATTAAAGTTCTTGAAATGAGAACTATAATGTTTAATTTATAGAATTTTTTGCAAATAAAATTAAATGAAATAATATACATACATGGTTTTGATACATTGTAAAGAACTAGACAAATATAAGAAATTTTTTATCACTATTTTTAAGTACTATCTTAATTTTTTCATTTTGAGTTCCTCTAAATCTAAATAGTATATAAAAAATGTCCAAAAATATATTTATTTGAAAATGCTTTTATAATTTGTGACCTTTTTGTTTTTGCTTTTGTGTATTTTGGTCTCAACTAAAACTCTGAAAATTGTAATTGTCAATGGAAAATATGATTTGGTATGTTTGTTTTATACATGTCTTTCCAGAAAAGTAGCTAATGCTTAGGTAGCACAAATTAAGCCTGAAAGCTAAATTCATACTCAAGGTAAAAAATATATATATATCTTTTGTACTCCAAGGTATCTTTTATTTCTCCTTTTAAAAAAATCTCATCAAATAAAGATATTGAGCTGAGTGTGGTGGCTAATCCCAGTGGCTTGGGAGGCTAAGGCAGGAGGATTATAATTTCAAAGCCAGCCTCTGCAAATTAGCAAGGCCCTAAACAACTTAGCAAGACCCTGTTTCAAAATAAAAAATAATAATGACTTGGGGATGTTGCTCAATAGTTAAACACTCCTGGGTTCGATCCTTGGTACCACACATACACAGAAAGAGAAAGAAAGAGAGAGAGAGAGAGAGAGAGAGAGAGAGAGAGAGAGATTGAGCATTGTTAATTAATCTATTTGCCATTTTGAATTGTACAAGTTTTCTAATAGAAAAATTAAGTATTCTCTAAGTGTTTTTATTATAACCTGTAAGAATGCTCAAAATCCTACAATATTGGTATAGCATAAAGTTTTAAATAATACACAATAAATCATCAAATACCCAAAGTAACAAATATGTTCTAAGTATTAGCTTAATAATTACAAAAATACTACTAATAATTTTATTTATGTAGATGCTCACAAGATGCATAAAAAGAGACTTAGTGATTTGTTTTAATTGCTAGTTATACATGTGGGTAAGAAGATGTTATATTGTCAGCATAACTTGAAGCTGACTGCCAATGCCTGATCTTTTTCTTTCCAACTAATTTTATCTAAAACTTCAGATTCTCATCTACAATGAAAAAACATTAACTAAAAGGCAGTAACATTTTTTAAGTCTTAAGATACTAGGACATTCTGTGCATTGGAGTAATGCTATCCTGATAATTCCATATTTATTTTTATTTTTTGTTACTGGGGATTGATCCCAGAAACCCTTAACCACTGAGCCACATCCCCAGTCTTATTTTTTACATTTTATTTATTTATTTATTTATTTTCCAGTTTTTTTTCTTTTTTTTATTGTTGGTTGTTCAAAACATTACATATTTCTTGATATATCATATTTCACACTTTGATTCAAGTGGGTTATGAACTCCCATTTTTACCCCGTATACAGATTGCAGAATCACATCAGTTACACTTCCATTGATTTATATATTGCCGTACTAGTGTCTGTTGTATTCTGCTGCCTTTCCTATCCTTTACTATTCCCCCTCCCGTCCCCTCCCCTCCCCTCTTCTTTCTCTATCCCCTCTACTGTAGTTCATATCTCCCCCTTGTATTATTTTTCCCTTTCCCCTCGCTTCCTCTTGTATGTAATTTTTTACATTTTATTTAGAGATAGGGTTTCACTAAGTTGCTGAGAGTGGCTTTGAACTTGCTATTTGTTGGGATTAGAGGCATGTGCCACAGTGCCTGATTCCAGATTTATTTTTAAGAAGCTATTCAGAAGTCTATTTGTAGCATAGTTCAGAAAGTACTTCAAACTTTTATATGAAGGTAAACAAGGATTTAAGATAATATTTTTTGATAAGAAATGCAATGATGCAAAAACTATAAAACAGAATCCTTGTCTTTGAAGTGAAGGAGGTGGTGGGAAAGACATTACCAAAGTCGCCAATTAGCACAAAATCATTAGAGAACAGGTTATGTAATAAAGGACTTAGTAAGTGCCATAGGTACATAGAAGAATCACTGTGGGCTTCTTTAGTATGGGGGTGATTTGGTATGTATATGCTAGCTTTGACGTAGTAGTAAAGTTTGCTTCTGTACAGAGAAGAGGAACAGTTCATGGAGTAAGGCTCAAAAAAGAAAAAAGAGGGAATAAAATACTAAAAGTAAAATTATAAACTATTTTTAAGATAAATGAAAGGCTCCTATCAATAGAGCAATGAAAACATACAATGTGTAAAACTGGACCACATGGGAATGGCCAGCGTGCGGCAAGCTGGGCATTCTTGCTTGAAAATCATGGAGTTAGACCTCTGCTTCAAAGATGATGAAGAAAGATGGAGTAGACATATTCTTCTTCATTCCTCGCATAAAACCCCCAAATATATATAAGATACAACATAAGACTGAAAGAGAGAAAGAGACCTACAAACTAGGGGCCTGTGGATCCAAGGAATAACCTAGCTTTGAGTTTCCTGGTTTTCTTTTTCTCTTATGTATCAGACTTGGCACTGAAGAAACTGCCAATGGAGAATTAAGAACTGCAAAAACTAAATAAATCTCCAATAGATGTTTGCTCTTCCAAGCCAAAGGACCATGAGAGAAGTTGTGCAAGACAAAAATCTTTTAATAACAGGTCTACTCCAGATAAACACAACTGAAAAAACTGTGCCCACTCCACCTCTATGCCTGCAAAGGCAGTGGGGAGCTGAACCCTTCCCCAGTGCAAGACTGTGACAAAGCACCCACCCTCCTTCCTGGGGGAATGAGAGAGCTGAGTAAGGAGGGGGTACCTCCATCCTTATCTTTAGCAGGGCCACATGGTGTTAATAGTGTTGGTAGGTACAGCGTTAGTGGAGTTATTGGTAGAGGCCACGTAGGGAGCATGAAGTCACTTCCTTGTTCTTGCCAGAGTGTCATCAGTGGAAACTCAGTGGGGAGCTGGAATTCCTGAATGTTAACAGAAGCTGAGTTAAGGAACCTGAACTCCTGGGCATTTATGAAAATTTATATTCACTCCCAAACCATACAACACTATTAATAGTAACTTTATTTGTAATAACTAACAATCAGAACCAATCCAGATGCCCTTTAGCAGGTGAGTGGCTGAAATGTGGTTTATTTGTATCTTGGAAAACTGTTCAGTAATGAAAAGGAAAGAACAATTGATACAAGGGACAATCTAGATGAATCATGCAGAGTTATGCTGAGTGAAAAAATCCAACCTCAAAAGGCTGTAGCCTGTAATTCCATTTATTTATCAGTCTTGAAATAACAGTACTGTGGAAGTAGAGAAGAATTCAGTGATTAGCGGTGTAAAGGAGAGGGTGAGAAAAAGAGGAAAGTGTGTGTGTTGTTAACATGCAATTTTAAGGATCCTTGTAGTGAAGGACCTGTTTAGTATCTTGATTATATCACTACCAATACTCTCCTTGTGGTACTGTGTTGTTTTATTTATTATTTCGCATTGCTACAGAGTTCCCATTGGGGGATATCCATTGGATGAATGGCTCATGGGATCTCTTTGTATTGTTCCTTTCAATTTCAGGTGAATCTACAATTATCCTGAAGTTATAATTTTAATTTGAAAATATGATGTTAATTGGGGATTTATTCTATTTTCCAAAAAGCATCAATTAAAGGATACATTAGAAGTACAAACCTGGAGGAGGACCAAATAACCCCAAATTAAATTATCAGCCATTAGTCCCTTTCCTCTGAGGAAAACCAGCTCATTATAGGTATTTAAATATTTATTCCACTAATCATAATATTTTATAAGAATAATTTACTAGTGTAAGTGACATTTGCAGAGCTACCACACCAAATCCTTTATCAAAAGGAGCTCAAAATTCCCACCAACCAGACTTCCCAGGAAGTGCTCAAAGACCAGGAAAATGGGAATACTTATTGTAACACTCAAATCATGATGGCTCTCATCTCTTTTACTTCTAGCAGCAGTAGCAGAAACAGAAAACCAATCTATTAGCATGATTTTACAGAAACATTGATTTTTCACCAACAAGGAGTACATATGAAACACTTAGTTCAAATGCCATAATTGTAGTGTTGATTCAATCTTAGAATAAATATTCCAAGATGGTTACCATTTGGCTAATTGTATGTGGATTAAAGGAAAGGAAATAAAAGCTGTGAGAAGTCTTGTGACATTTCAGATAGATAGTATTCTTAGGTATACATTTCTGTATTATATACTTTAAACAGCAAGTTGGTTTCCTGATTGCCTCAATTATTAACATTGATGAAAACATTATGTGGACAAAATTGTGTGCAAAAAATCATATGATATTTTAATAACATCAGGATAAATATATGTTTAATTGATAACAAATGTATGTAAGAACAATGACATATAGAGTTAAAATACTTGTTAATAATAAGTGGATTTTTTTATTTTTTAGTTTTTTTTTGGTGCTGAAAATTAAATTCAGGGCCTTGGGAAGGCTACTCTAAGCACTATGCTCTACCACTAAGCTACACTTACAGTCCCAAAGTGAAAAATTTATCTGAAGAGGTACAGCATTTTATCAGAAGGGTTCCTTAAGGAGACCAAAGTAGACAACATAGGAAAAAAAAAGCGAAATGAATTATGCATAGCCCTAAATACTAAGAAAAACAATATTAAACTTTGGCATACTTCCTTCTTCAGTCAGTTTTGAAATGCAAATATTTTTGCTTTCCTTTTTAAATATATTTATGACCATATGTTTCAGACAATGTTGCATCTTTGTTTTCCTCCATATAACATTTTGGCAGACCCAGTTCCACCATCTTTTGCCTGTCCTCACGTTGGTTCTGCGTGGTAAGGGCTGACCTTGTTGCTCAGTTCTGTTTATTGAGACCTGAAGGAGAAGGCTGCAGGAGGTTATGGAAAGTACATACATACCATCATCTTTTCTATAGAGGTAGTAAGGACAGTTACAAAAAATAAAACACCATTCTCAGATTTTTTGGTTTGAAAAAATACTTATTTTTAATACAATTATTATTATTTATGTTAATTCTATAATTATAATCTATAATCTGTTTACATTATTTATGTTAATCTAACAAGTTTGAAAATTTTAAAAATATTCTCTTTTTAAATTTTGAACAGTGTATATGTTATTCAAGAAAAATTAAAATGGGTGCCACAGTGTAGATTTATTCTGTGTTAATCAGCTCTTTGTTGCTGGGACAAACTACATGAAAAAGTCAATTTACAGGAAGGAAAGGTTTATTTTGGCTCACAGATTCAGAGGTTTCTTTCAGTCTACACAATTGTTTCTGGGCCTGTGGCAAGGTGGGCAGCACGTGATGGAGCAAAGATGCTCATTGCATTGTGACCCGGAAGCAAAGAGAAAGAGAGAAAGGGATCTGGGCCTCCATATTCCCTGCAAGGTCATGCCCCTGATCAAACTTCCTTCTACTATGTCTCTTCAAATTTCTTAAAAGTTTTAAGGTTTCTGTCATCACCAATCATGCCATAGGCTGGCAATCAAGCTTATAGCACATGGGCCTTTGGGGGTCATTTAAGATCCAAACCATAACACACTCCAAGGCCAATGACTAATAGCTGCGAATCCAAAACTTAAAAGTCATCCTGATTTCCCTGAAATAGTAGTTGTACTTATAAACAAAACACAGAACATAAGATTTATGTCCTTGTCAGAATGATTCAGTGAAATTAATTGGCTAAATATACTCAGCTAAACAAACTCCAATTGCCTTAAAAAGAATGATAGTGTATATGACAGCCAATCATGAAAAAAGTCAAAATACTTTTCCTCTTTCATGCTTTATAAACCATGCTGTAACTGCTGTGTTGGCTTCTTACCACCTTGAGTATGAGGTCTCCTGCTTCCTGAATTGTTCTTTAGCATTAAAATACACTTTTATAATTTTTATGACTTGATCTCATTTTACATTCGATACTTTGTATATATCCTAAATGAAAAAAATTCTTTGCAGTGATCAGTGATACTTTTTAATTGACTATTTTTTTAGTGTAGTTTTTGGTTCACAGCAAAATCGAGTGGAAATTATAGACTGACTCCATATACTTTACCCTCTGTTCTCACAAATGCAGTCTCCCCCATTATTAGCAATCTCCGCCAGGGTGAACCTACACAGCATTCTCAGCCAAAGTCCATCATGTATAGTGGGTTCACTGCTCATGGTGTACATCCTATGGTGTTGGAAAATATATAATAACCCATATCCATAGTACCATACAGAGTAGTCCCACAACCCTAAAAGTCCTCAGGGCTTTGCCTCTTCATCTTCCCTTCCCTACAATTGATCTTGGTGTTGGCTCCACAATTTCCCCCTTTTCAGAATATCATTATGCAATATGTATCTTTTCAGATCCTCTGCTCAATGCAAGATGCATTTAAGCCTGTTCCGCGCATTCTCCTGGCTTCACAGCTCATTTCTTTGTAGCTCTGAATAGTATTCTGTTGTCTGGATGTACGAGAGAGTATCCATTCACTGATGGAAGGACATCCTGGTTGTTTCCAAGTTTTGTCAGTTAAGAATACATCTGCCAGGGGCTGGGGATGTGGCTCAAGTGGTAGCGCGCTCGCCTGGCATGCGTGTGGCCCGGGTTCCATTCTCAGCACCACATACAAACAAAGATGTTGTGTCCGCCAATAACTAAAAAATAAATATTAAAAAAATTCTCTCTCTCTCACTCTCTCTTAAAAAAAAAAAAAAAAAAAAAGAATACATCTGCCAGAGACTCCATGTGCAAGTTTTGTGTGGACAGTTGGTGATTCTTAAATGAAAAATTGTAGAAATTATCAAAAAAATGATCAAAATCTGTAAAAAATAATATTGATTAGTACATTTATTTTCCCAGGCAATATTTCTATTTTTACAGCCTCCTTTACTCTTTTAAAACAAAGTAGGGAATGTGAGGGAACAATTTTACATTAAAGAATATGTCACCCTTTCCCCAAGCAGCTTTTTCTGCAGAAGTATAATATGATTCTTTGTGGCAGGAAACTCCTTCCCCTTGAATCCTCAGCTGAGTCAAATATCTGTGATAAACACTCAGCTTTCCTGTCCCTCTTCCAAAAAGAGGATTCAAAATGTGGAACCAGAAAGAGTCTTAGCAGATACATCATCTTTCTCATTTGGCTTGTCAATATGGAAACTAAGGCTCAGCAATGCTAGGTGACTAAAGTCACACACAAGGCTAACATATTCCAAACCGAATCACACTTTCCCTGGTCCCTCATCTCAAACACCATAGCTTGAAATAGCTTTTGTTTTAAAATTACATCACTGTTTTCTGAAATTATGATAACATTGACCTTAATTTCATTTCAATTTAATAACTTTCAATGATTCCTTCTGGGTAGAACTGCACACAATTACTGGTTGTATGACATAAATTCCAGAGCTATCATTAACTTGAAATGATGAATAAATACAGGATGATCAATTCTAGAAACAGAAGATGTGATGGACAAATTACATTTTATACTATGCACATGTATGAATGTATAACAACAAATCACATTATTACATGCAAGTATAGTGCACCAATAAAAATGTGGGGGAAAAAAGAAACAGATCATGATGTGTGGATTTCGGAAGGTGTCAATATCCATGCGTATCTATGTGTGTGCAGCTCTGCTGCTGCCTGTGAATTTCACAAGCTTGGAAGTCACTGTGAATTCCCAGGGATAGTTACCTCGTGCCACCATTTCCTGGACTAGTAGGGTTTCCATCTGTCTTGGTTTTCTTCCATGGCATGATAGAGACTGAAATGATTTCCTCTGCAGAAACTGTGTTATATAAAGAAATCACATGCAGTAGTCTTTCAAAATTCATGCAATCTTTATCATTGAAAAGAGATAGTGTGTTGAAAATAAAATTATTTAATTAAAATAGGGATAATAATTCCAGCAGAAGATTCCTTCCTATATGAATCAATTTTATCTTTGTTATCATGTGTTCATATATTGGATTCCTAACGTGGAACAAATTCTCACAGAGACATGTAATTGATAATGAAGCCAATAAAATAAGAAAATGTGAAAAAAAATAGAATACATTTATTTCTATAAATGGAGAACAAAAACCTCAGAAATATATCTCTTAGTGTTTATGTGGCTATGGCAACAACTTTGTACACATGTGGCTGAGCACAAACACTAGGGAAATGTTGACTATGCCACACTTACAAGATATGCACTTTGACAATCAGACTTTCAATTTTCTTGGTGTGACTCAAATAGTTTAATTCAGAAGACAGTTTTATTTGAAAATTTAAAATTTTAGTGTCTGGTGTGTGTGTGTGTGTGTGTGTGTGTGTGTCTTGGATAAAGGGGAAAAAATTCTAGCATGACATCATATGTTCACTAAAATCAGTTATTTTGAAGAGTTGGAAAAAAAATCCTGGAAACTTTATTTAGCCAACTGATCTTCTTATACTGCATCTGATAAATTACTTGGTGCTATTGTGGGCACAACTTTATAAAAATAATTGGCACCCCTTCCACCTCCCCTTGCCAACACACAAATACTCAGAGAAACTCAATATTATCCTAGGATGAAGACCAACACATTTTCTCTGAGATTATTTGTACTATTTATATGACCAAAATTTATTTTTTGATAAATATTCTTGGTTATTTTTAGTAATAAACAAGCTCATTCTGTTCTCTACAGAAAATCTCTCTTCAGAGCTCTGATAAGTCTGTTTGGTAGGTTCCTCATATGCTGAAATGGAGCAGCAACAATTTTCCCCCAAAGTTAGATCTAATATAAGGTTATTACATTGGGACCCAATGTAGAAAGATCAATTGTCCAAAGAACAAATAAGATTTTTTCTAAGGCAGTCTCCTCCATAGTTGTGATAGAATTATAGACATACATTGAGTACATTTTATTAATGTCTTTCTATCTTTCATTATCAATAATTATGTATGTCTTTATTTAATATAAATGTGAAGGTGTGTAATTTTTTCTAGAAGCAGAAACTGATGTTGCTGGTCCACTGGGTGATGGTTTCCAAGACAACTGAGGATCTAAAGCTTGAGTCAATTTAGTAAGATTCTGTCTCAAAATAAAATTAGAAAAAGGGTTATGGATGTAGCTCAGTGGTAGAGCACACCCCAGCATACAGGGGCTCTGAGTGTAATCTCTAGTACTACAAAACAAAACACCAAACAACAACAACAAAAAAGCATTATTTAACATTTTAAAAATTCTGGAACACTAATAAAATTAAGGCCAAAACAATGTTAAAATAAAATCTAAAATTTTTGTTCTTTTTCATTCATTCATTCATTCATTCATTCATCTGAGTCTTTATTGTCCAATTACTTTAAGAGAATTACTCTTTTAGGTATTGCAGATCAAATGTAGATACAAAAAAAAAAAAAAAAGAAAGAAAGAAAAGAAAAGAAAGAAAAAGACAGTCTTTGTCATCTCAGGAACTGACATTCTAATAAAATCCAAAATAAAAAAGGGGATCTCCTGAATTTAGAAGGCAGAGCAATGGAGTAGAAGAAAGGGATCCAGAGGGAGTTAGGAGGGGAGGGCATGGGGAGAACTAGGGGTGAAATCTACGCTGTTGTGCTTTGTTAATGTGTGACTATATGACAATGAATCCTGACTTTATATATGTATATGTATATAATGCATTAATTAAAATAATAATGACAGAAGAGGGACCAGTAAAGTAGAGCAAGTAGATCGGAGGAGGAAGGAGATGAGGGAAAGGAAAGATACTGGGAAATGAGGTTGATTAAATAATGTTATCTGCATGTTTGAAAAAGGCATAATGAACTTCATTATTATTGATAATTATAATGCACCACTAAAAAAACCATCCAGAGACAATCATGGCTAGGGCATTAGCTTGTCAGTCTGCTTTGGTATCTTCTGAGTTTGTGTTCCTGGGAATCATACTTTGAATATGTGAAAGCTTCGAAGTAACTTGGAGCTCAAAGAGTAAAGCGCACCAGTTGAAACACATTTATTTTATAATTTACCAAGGTCTGGACCTAGCAATATTCATCCTTAAAACAAATTTTTTGTCATCAAAGCAAGATAACATTTTTTAAGAGGGAGAGAGAGAGAGAGAGAGAGAGAGAGAGAGAGGAGAATTTCAACATTTATTTATTTAGTTCTTGGCGAACACAATGTCTTCCTTTGTATGTGGTGCTGTGGATCGAATCCGGGCTGCACGCATGCCAGGCGAGCGCACTACCGCTTGAGCCACATCCCCAGCCCCCATTAAAGGGTTTTGATGTGAGAAAAACTTTAAGTCATCAGAGCTAAATTTGGTAATCTCTAATTTTTTTTTTTTTTTTTAACTGTCCGGATGCCACTATGTCAGTTCCAAACAGGTCCCCAAAGTGGGGAAAACAAGGACTGAGTATGACTATTAGTAAGGCAGTGGAGAAATGTGTAGATTCCATTCACAGAATATGAGCCCTCTGGTACCTAGCAGTCTGAAGAACCACTGTGTATGTGTGTGTGTGTGTATTTCTTATCTCTCTACACCAGCCCTTGTCCACCTCTAACTTATACCTGTGAGTCTTTAATGTAACTGTGTAGGTTAAATGAGCTGTTTGTTCTTATTTACACATCTTTCTGGTCAGAAATACGCAGAGAATTCTGGCTATAATGTCTTTAAGTATCTGAGAATTTAAAGAATAGACAACTGAGAATAAATCAGTCATGCATATGTGCTGAAATCATGGTACAGTGACATCACCAGGCAAGAAATGAATGAACACCAAGACACTATTATCCTGCTAGCCTTTGTTTAAAATGCAGTTGGGGTAGAGATGGTGATGATAGCAATGGCCAATAAGAAAGGAAGAAGAAAAGATGGGGTAATATTTAAAGAAAGGAGATAAATTAATAAAAGAATTTATTAATTAATGCATTATACACATATACATATACATATACATATACATATACATATATAAAGTCAGGATTTCAGTTCCCCAGGGGGAAAGTTCTCTTCCCTCTAAAGATTTTGGAATAATCCTAAATACCTTCATTCTCTATAGTTACCACATTGCAGAAATCACGTTCTTAGGGACCTACGGAGCTTATAACTGGGGATATCCAATTATCTGGCTTCAGGAAATACAGGCCCCCTTGAATGTATTGCCAAAACATATGTGGGTAAATGTGTGTTTTAGGTCTCTTTAAAGTTAGTTTTATGTCTTTCATTAATTTCACTCGGGACACACCAACAACCCAAGTTCAAAACTTATGCTGCTGATAAAACACTGTTTTCAGAGAACAGAAATATAAACAAAAAGTCCAGATGCCCTTCAGTAGATGAATGGATAGGGAAACTTTGGTATATATACACAATGGAATATTACTCAGCATTAAAATAGAATCACGGCATTTGCAGGTAAATAGATGGAGTCAGAGAATATAATGCTAAGTGAAGTAAGCCAATCCCCCCAAACCAAAGGCTGAATGTTTTTTCATTGATATGAGGATACTGACTCATAATGGCGATGGGTGGGGGGCGCATGGGAGGAAGGGAGGAACTTCAGATAGCACAAAAGGGAAGGAGGGGAAGGGAGGGGGCATGGGGGTAGGAAAGACTGTGGAATGAGTTAGACATCGTCACCCTAAGTACATGTATGAAGACACAAATGGTGTGAAAATACTTTGTGTACAACCAGTTACTTGAAAAATTGTGCTCTATATGTGTAATATGAAATGAATTGCATTCTGCGGTTATATATAACAAATTAGAATTTTAAAAAATTAAGAAAAAAAATGCAAAAAAATCCAATATAGATGGAGAGTGGTACAATATTACTCATCTAGATATTTTCAGAATATAACTTTTAGAGGAATCATTGGATTAAAAAAATTGCCTAGAGACTGCCCTTTGTACAAAACATAAACCACTCCTTAGATCCCCTGTTAAGAGCTCTCAGAGTAAATGCAGTAACTCAGAGCAGTGGGTAGGAGATTACAGCCACTTGAAACCTAGAAAATTAGATAAAGGATGATCAGATCAAGTCCTTTAGTCACTCTGTGTTTTTATGTTGTAAGCTACAAGTTGCTGGGCACCCACGATGGATGTGCCAGTTACTGAACTACACACTATGTGTACTTTAACTTACACATTTCATTTTTACATGTGACAACATGATCAGAAAAGCTTCTTCCTGCTGTTTGTGTGTTTATCAGAGGCCTTAAAATTCGAGGACAAGTAACAGTCACTGGCAAACAATTCCACAGCCCAAAAGCAAAGTAATGGATCATTATACTATACACACTATGCAATAGCAAAACCAAATCTGCATTAACCAGAGAGGCCAGTGATTTTAGTGGGAATCATTTTGGAGCAAGTTTATGTTGTGACATTTTTCCGTCTCCAGTCTCACCTCCGTGGATCTCCACAGAAGACAGTCCTGGAGTTCTTTGCTTTCCCTTGCACCGAGTGACAGACAGGCTTCAAGGCTTCTTCAGAGCTACCTAAGCCTAGGGAGATACAAGATAGAGCTTCTCTAGCGAGGAGAAATGCAAGATAGAAGGTTATGTGGTACAATAAGATAAGAGGATGTCATATAGAGAGCAAGTCACACTCTCAACCATGGCAGAAAAACATGGGCTTTTGCCACATAAAATAGCCTGGGGTTGTATTGACAGGGACTCTGGGCAAGAGGACTGTGTGTGGAGTCCCATGAAGGGACTCAACTAATGAGATCATCAGAAACTCAACTCATGAGTAGAAACCCACAAATGCCATGACAGAGAAGCATGGCCTGCCACACCAGAACCATAGTCTTAAGTCTCCAATGTAGAATTAATGAGTCTATTCCAGACTTCTGCTCCCACAGGTGGCAACCAATACCATATTACAATTCTATCAATCAGATGAGACTTATTTTTTTTTCTCTCTCTTTAATGTCACACCTTATAATCTACTGAACAGGAAAGGGGGTGAATTGAGCAGGAGGGAAAACAGGATTCCACCATGTCCCTTTCTCTTCTGCAAGCTTCTACTCCTGAGGGAGGGTTGATGGGGTAGAAAGTCAAAGAGTAATTGGACAAGGGGTAAAGTTTTGTTATAATACAATTACATTGGACTCTCATAATTACCTAAAAGTAATGTGATTAGATATCTTAATTGGCATAGGATAGCCCCGGATTTTACCTGATGCCATCATCTAGATAATAGCAGCCACTTTCAAGCGTCAGATGATTTGAACGATGTGATTACACAACCCATGAAGCATTCAAAAATCTATTGCACCTACTTGGACATTTCATTCACAGATGGAGGAGCAAGTGAATTTTTCGAGTACAAAAGGGTGGTAGTGAAAAAGATTGTTTGCTTCTTCTCTGTAAAGTCAATGAAAGAGGACACCTAGTGAGAACAGAAAGGAAATATATTCATGGTATACTGTGGGGAAGTCTTTATGATGAACTTTATGACTATCTTTCTAGATCATACATACAGTCAGTGGTCAAGGGATCATTTTTATAGTCTTGCTAGGTAAATGTTACCTTGTTTACTGTTACATAGATACCAAGATCCACTGGAATGTAGTTGTTTACATTACATTCTAGTGAACCACAACAGGCAAAACCATGTAAGCAGAATGAGTTGCACAATTTTTGTCTAAGAAAGTTATTTATATCTGGATACATTTCTCATTATATAAGAATACAAGAAAAACTAGGGAAAATGTTGCAAAATAAATTCTTACCCAGATAAATTATATTTAGAAAATATTCATTTCAACTAAAATATAGTTTGTGTGTATGGCTACTTTGCTGAAGATGACATCATAATAACTGGTTTTGAAATTAAACTATTTATATGATGCATTAATGGAAAATACACAAATATTTTAGTTGCATATTGCATAGTAAAAGTACAACCTATCCTAGATACTAGTAATTCCTATCAAAATAGTCTAAGGAAACAGGTGTGGAATAGATTATATTCCATTTAAAACATTGCTTGCTTTATTGTTTTTAAATAGGCTTGTGTGAAACTGCACCCACTGGGAAAAAAAGTGAAATCAGAATGAATCATATACCCAAAGGTCATTGATCTAAAAATACAGGTCCTGTGAAATGGATAAACATATTCTGCTTAGTGAAAGCCATCTAGTGAGAGGATTTAGAATCCTTCCAAACCATTTAAGCTCCCCATGTTGTTAATTAATTTATCAGTCACAGGGAAGGCAGTCACTCTCTGGTGCCCTGCCTTCCTGGGGAAGCAGAGCAGATAAAAGGTGATCCAGCTGTGGAGGGACAGAGATCAAGGGGCTTCACCTCTCCACAGGAGGGAGAGAGCAGCATGTGTGCAATACTGACAGAAAAGCTGAGCCCTTGGTTTCTTACATTGAAAGGAAGATTTAGCAAGCCCTTAGGAAGTGCTGCTTCTTAAGGTGGTGAGCTGGTAACACCCCTGGCCCAGAGCAGAACACTGGTGAAAGCAGAACAGGTTTTTGTAGTCACTTAGGCATTATATATAGTTCTGGAAAAGAATGGAGAGCCACCAGGCATATCTTGTGTAGATATCTCTACAATTTGGTGCAGAAGGAGAATGATATCAAGAGAAGCAGAGTTCTCTCTGTGTTGCTGGAGTAAGTCAACAGTATGTACTAACTTGTCAAGTATTTTTAACTTAATTTTGCTTTTTTACTGAGCCCTTACCTTACCAACTGATATAGGTGTATATTATAGAATTTTGGAGAGCTTGACATCAAGCTCACTGAGGGACTGCTGGTATGGCTTTCATAGTGGTGCTGTTGTGTGAGAACAAAAAAGAAAGAAAAATGTATTTTCATTATATTTTGGCAACACTGCTCATTGATAAATAAATATATGTATATAACCAATGTTGGGAGCAGTGAGATCTGGATACAGCCTGTTTATGGACATGCTGTCATGAGAATTAAAAACAATAAACAAACCAAAGTCGGGCTGACCTTTATTTCCACTATGTGCTGACAGTTACAAACATCGACAGTAATCAAACATATTTCTCTGCCAGAACAAACCCTTCTTCCACTCACTTCTTTCATGCTGGGATGTGTGTGTACATACATGCATGAAATACATGAAAATATGCAAACACACTGAAATATACAGTCCCGTGTACACATCTCACTTCATTGAAAGGGGGCTTTTATGTAAAAATTGGTAGAATACCCGTCTCAGGTTGATGTATAATCTGGTGTAAGTCTCAGACTAGTCAGCCACAGAATCCTAATTACATGTCATTGAGAAGATAACCTTTTTTAAACGTTATTTTTTTAAAAAAAGTCTTTCTGTAGGGCTGATTTCTCATTTAGGAGAAGTAATCTCCATGTAATAGATGAGAATATCAAGGAACGTAGATTTTCCCACTGTCACAGAGTAAGTCAGTGAAACTGAATTCAGTTTCTCTGAATCTAATATTTTCCTGTGATCATAGTAAAATATTATTACTTCGGTAAAATATATTTTTACCGATTCAGTAAATGATGTCTTTTTATTTAAATTATATTGATGTTTAACTTTATGAAAGCAAGTTAAAATTCACCTAGTTTTCTTTAACATATACAATTAAGGGAAAATTCTTTTAAATTAATTTTCTTCAAATTTATATTGAAGTTTTCTTTGTACAGACATGTGAGACTTATCAAATTGTAAATAACCAAAATAACTTGTGATTTGTCTAATTTGTATCTTTAGACATAAATACAATAGTATCATAGTCACAAATATATGTACTCCTGCGTGTGTCTATGTGTATATTTGTGCTGCCTAAGATGCACTTATTCAGCCAACAGCACATGTTCTCTGCATTGTTAATTTTCATAGAATGGGAATAAGAAAATCTCAGAAACATGTTTTCACAGAGACTGTCAAAAGATGATTTCTGAAATACCTAGTTAACAAATTTAAATATCAGAAATTTACAGGAAGAGCAAATTCATCTTTAATATTGAGAGTTTTTTTTTTCACTTAAAATATGATCTGTTTAGTTTTAGGAAAATCATGGGAATCATTTTGTTTTTAAAAAATCACGATCTTGCATAATATCCTCAATGAATGTGCTCCATCAAAGTATATAGTCAATGAGAAAAATGGACACATCGACAAAGTCTGATTGTCTTTTGCTCAGTGCACTGTCTCCTATGTGGGAACATGGGAGAAAGCCACCGTAACCAATGGGGTGTTATAGATAGTGCCCTGAATGAGGGTATGAAGGTGAGAATTCAGCTAAAGAAAGAAAAGGGTAAAAAGAAAACGGTGACTCAGAGAGAGGGAAGTGTAGTGGATGATGTCATGAGGCACCAAGTGCATGGTAAAGGTGAGGACTACAAGTTGCTTAAGACTGAAACAGGGACTGTAGAGGAGTTGACACTCAGAAACAGAAAGTAAACAGAAAAGGCATCTGAAATTATTTTGAATCTCAGGTGTGGGGGAGTGGGGGGAGATAACACAAAGGTTGATAGTTCTCCATTGTGTATACACACCACATTTTCTTTACCCCTTCATCTGTTGAAGGGCACCTAGTAGAGTATTTCTCAGCCATTAAGATGAATGACTTTATGACATTTGCCAGCAAATGGATGAGTAGATCTGGAGACTATCATGCTGAGTGAAATAAACCAGTCCCCAAAAGCCGAAAGTAAAATATTGTCATTGATACGTGGAAGCTAACACACAATAAGAGGGGAAAGGGGAAGAATAGTTATTCAGTAGATAAGACAAAGTAGGATAAAGGGAAGGGAAGGGGATAGGAAAAGAAAAGACAGTGGAATGAATCTGAAATAATTTTCTTATGTACATATATGAGTACACCACTGTGAAACCCACCATCATGTATATCCACAAGAATGAGGTTCTAATTAGAACAAGATATAACCCATGCTTTTATAATTATATCAAAATAAGTTGCAATATCCTATATAACTAAAAAGAACCCATGAAAAAAGGTTGACTCTTTTCAAACAAAATCTCATTTTTTCTAGGGTCAAGCTTACCTATATTTCAACCTTGCTCAGCAAAGGGTGCAGCAGTATCACAGAGTTTCAGAGATGGAGTCTGCCAAGCAACCAGCGCTGGCTTCATTAGAAAAGGTTCGATTCATGAGTAAATGCTAGGGAGTTTTAAATTAAAGAGACAAGACTCTAATTACCTTTAAAACCAGCTCCAGGACGGCTTGTCATAGCTCCTGCTCTCAGCCACCTAATGCAGTAGCGAGGTTTACTGAAGAGGCTAGCCAGAGAGGGAGAACATGCCAGCGAGTGGACTTTTATTGGGGAACAAAAAATTCCAAGGAAAATTCCATCCAATGAAGGTTAAGGGGGACAGCATCCCAAGGTTAGGGACGAAGACTGGGTCTTCGGGGCCGTAGCCAGACATGCCTCTGCACAGACAAGCCCTGGGACCTGGAGAAGGGTGGGGAAAGCTCTGACACAGCTGTGTCTAAGTGCCTCTCACCCAGCCAGGGAGGTAACTCAAATCACGTGCGAGGATGGCCTCCCACAATGGAGCATAAGCAGGGTTAGGTGCCTTGTCTATGGATGACCCCCTAGGAGGACAATACTCTGACTGATCTTATGTTCCAAATTGTTGAAGATGGCAAAGCCTCTATGGACATGCTTGCTGATAGCATTACACTTGGTCTATATTGCCAATTATCAGGTTATTACTTCTAGATCTAGTTGTTAAAGAATTCTGGACAATTCTAACTAAATGGAAATAAATTGAAGTATTTTAATCTGAATTATATTAAAAAAATAAAGAGACTTTATTTTTGGCAATAATGATAAGGTTGGGAAGGAATCTGTTAGGATATTACTGTAGTAATCCAGATTTGAGATGACGAAGACTTGGACTAAGGAAGATAGAGGTTTATATCTAGCCTTTTCTTGCTTATTTTTTTTTTTTTTGGTTTTGTTTTGTTTCTCTTTTTCTCTTTCCCACCCTCCACTCCCTCCTTCTTTCCTTAATTCTTTCTCTTCTTTTTAAATCTGCAATGTAGGGTAACATATTTATTCTAAATAAAAAGGCAATAACCATCAGTATAAATGGGAAATTTACAAATCCAAATTCTTTTTTAGGTAAATGTCTAAGAACTGGTGATTGATGGATGTTATGGAGAATGACAAAAAAAAAAAAAAAAAAAAAAACCCTCCAATGACTCATCAAACTATGACGTGGGTGATTGGTTAGATACTGTGTAGGGAATTTAGAGAAGGAACAAGGTTAGGAGGAACAAAAGTTCAATATTAAGCATGTTAACTTTGATTTATCATAAATCATGAGGAACCCAGGAGGATATGTCTAAAAGCTAATTCCATCTGGAATTCAGACAAGAAGTCTAAGATGTCAGATTCACACTGTCATTTTTTTTGTGTTTGAAGAAATAAAAATTTCTAATATGCTCCACAAAGAATATAGTCAATGGGGAAAATGAACATATCAATGACTTTTGTACATCTTTTGCTCAGAGCGCTGTCCAGGAACACTGATGGATGGCACAGGTCTTCCCATTGGTGATAGGAAATACCAATTAATGGATGAATGGAAGAAAAAGTGATAACATCACAGGATGAGAAATGGCCAGAGAGAAGGGAGGAAAGCAAAATAGCTTGGTAGAAACCACCAAGGCTGAAGAAGGAGGAAAGTTTGAGGTTCAAAATTCTACAAAGAGATTAAGATAAGGATTAAAAATAATTCAATGGATCATACATCAGGGAGATTACTGTTGACTTTATAAAGAGCAATCAAAAAGACTTGGTGACACAAGTCTTATCGCAGTAGATTGAGCAACACGTGGATGGAATGGACACCACAAATACAGATAATCCTTCCAAGCTGCAAAAGATTGGGCAGTAACTATAGATAGATGTATCAAGAAAGATATGATGGAGGGGGGTGGGACTGAGAATAATTTATCATATTTATACTATGAAAGATGAGAAAAAATTAAGGATCTGGAGGGAGAGGTGGTATACAGTGCAGTGAAGTCTAAAGATGTCAGAAAAAAGGGTGGATAAACCAAATTTGGGCAGGAAGCCATGCCTCTTCCTCTGTAAACTGTGGAATAAAGGATTTGAGGTTTCTCTTTGGTGATTTCTCTTTTCTGTGACATAGAAAATGAAATGACTTCTAGTAAATGAGGGCAAAAGGTGATGGGGTAGTGGATTTGGACTGAGACCTCTGAAAACACGTGACAAAGCAGACCCTTCCCCCTTACAAGTTGGTTGTTTCATGGTGATAGAAAACAATCAACACTCCTGCCTTTTCAATTGAAATTTAGTCCAGGCAACTTTATTTAAATATGAAGGTATTGCCTACATATATTACTACACTATTTAAGTGGTCTTTAACTGTTGCTATAAACTAAGTTTCTCTAACAGGTCTCCAAAAAATAATATTTAATCCCATCTGAATGTGTTGGCTTGACTTCTTATGAAAACAACTAAGCTGTTGAACTTGAAATAATGACAACATAGTTTTACTTTTCACAAGTGATGGGTTTTATTTAGGTCCACTTTGCCCTTAGGAGAGGAAAAAAGTACCACAGGCATGCATATCTATTTGAATTTTTTTTTCTTGGTTTTCTTAGTTAATCTACTGCTCATGATGCAAAATCGTTTTATCTGATGAATAATTATTAGAATGCACAACTTCATAATCAGAGGGAGCATGGTGCTAAATTTAAACTTGGAAAGTGCTTTACTATCAGAGAGAGATTCTATTTTGTTCCCTTACTAATAACAGAGAGTGACATGTCTTTGCCACTAGCTGACGTTTCCATGTTGCTTCTCTTGCCAATAGCCACAGGGTTGTGTGCTGATCCTAATAAAGGGTGACACACATTGTTAATTATGTTGATATGAATTCTCTGATTCCCACTCTGTGGGCAGGAGCTGGGGTATGGGTATTTCTTGTAGCTTTAGCTAGCTATTTACCTAACTGAATATTATGTACTTGCTAATTTATGTGAGTCTATTCACATTTACTTTTTATTCAGTTAGTGTTCTCTGATAACTGTACTTATGAATATATCTATATAGGTATGCTTGTTTTGTGGTTAATGAGATAAAATCAATACAGGTGATTAAAATAACTAGCTACTGAGCATTTCTTTGACAGTTGCAGTGCTAATTAAATTATCTCTTATAGAATATAATCTTCAAAATAAGTCTATGTTTCAAATCTATTGATGTGGAAGCTAAGAAATTGGAGCCAGTCAAGGCAAATGGTAGAGCCAGAGATGATCCTTATTCTTCCATATTTTATTGGTTTATTATAGTTGTACATAATGATGGAATTGTCATTAAATATTCATACATGAACTCAATATAATGATATAATTAAGCCAATATCCTCCCCAATATTTCTCCCCTCCCTCCTGCCTCCCACACTTTGTTCCCTTTCCTTTACTGATCTCCCCTTGATTTTCATGGGATCCACTCACCACCTTTCTTTTCCCTTTTTCTCTCTAGCTTCCTCATATGAGAGAAAGCATGACCATTGACTTGAGTTTGCCTCAGTTCACTTAACATAATGATTGCTAGTTCCATTCATTTGCTTGCAAATGACAAATTTTATTTTTCTTTATGGCTGAGTAAAACTCCATTTTACCACATTTTCTTTATTCATTCATCCACTGATGGACACCTAGGCTAATTTTCACTATATAGTTTTCTTGTTAGGTGAAGAATGCATGAGTACTCATGAGTAAAAAATGGGATTTCCTGATATCAGAAAGAAAACAGGATGAAATATAAATGAGTTCCACATCTAGCTCATTTTTGTTTTAGTTGATCTAATAGATAAAAGGAACATTAAATTGAAAGTAGAATAAGAGTCATTAGAATACATCCTTAAAACAAATAGATAATTTTTGTCCTAATCCTCATTATCACCTTCAAATTATTAAAACAAAGCCAAGTTACTTAACAAAGAAAGACAATGATACATGGTACTGAAGAAACTGCAAGCTCTCTCATGTATTAACTATGTCACCTTGGTCAAGTTTGTCTTAACATCTCTATGCCTCAGTTTTCTTATCTGTTAGCATAGATAAGACAAGGGATGCTGCAATTTGTGGTGGCCTTTTGTCACTATAACAAACACCTGAGATAATCAACTTATCAAAAGAGAAGATTCATTTGGGCTCAAGGTTCAGAGGTGATAGTACATAATTGACTGACACCTTTACTCCTGGGTCTATGGCAAAGTAGCACATTATGGGAGGGAGTACACAGCACAGCAAGACTGCTGACCTCATATCCAGGAAGCAAAATAGGAGAGATAACAGTCTCACTATCATCTTCAAGAACCCACCTCAGTAACCTGAAGACATTCTGCTAGGCTTTACCTCTTAAAGTTCCTGTTACTTTCTAATATTGTCATACTAGGGGTAAAGCCTTTATCATGTGAACCCTGAGGGGCACTTAAGATCCAAACTACAGCATAACATTTCTATGACTTAGTACTTACAATGTGTTTAAAATAATGCTTGGCACTGTAAGGGATGGCTAAACTTATTTTCTAAATCATTTCTAAGTTTGTGGCTAAGGTCCCTATAACACAGGCACAATAACGGGATAAAAACATACAAATCTGCATAAGTTTTGTGTGATATGGAGGTTTCCTAAGAAATGAAAGCCCAAAGTTAACTCTAAGAGTGGCTTTTATACTAGGTTTTATGAAGAATTATGGGAAAATATGATAGGGGACAAGGGAATGTGAGCTGAATGTAATAAACTGGGGAACATTTAGTAAGATCTGTTCATTCCAACACCATGATCAGAGAGAAAGACGTTCTTTTCCTCCAGGATGAGGAAGATCACTACTTACATACAAGTGTTTTGACATCTTTTAGGGGAAACTTTAGGAAAGAAGTTTTGGCAAAGGACAGAGAGAACTTGTTTCTGCTATTTTTTTTAAAGCTCCATCTACTCAAAATATCCAGTATGTCATGGTAGCTTATTTTGGTTTTAGCATGTCTTAAACTCCATTAGCATGCAGGAAGTGTGCCACTAAATGTGAGATTTGCAGCTCAGTAGCTTCCCATCACTAACTGCAAAGAATTTGTCTTTAGCTTTGACTTCTCCATCAACTCCATTTTTGTAGAATTAAGAGTGACGACATGGGGTTTCACTGTGGCTCAGCTTTGTTCACAGTATTGACTCTGTCTGCAACACTCTTCCCGCAGCCTCCTGTTCCATACAAAGATACTATATTACTCTTTCAAACATTACTTCCAGTGTGTCTCTTCTGTAGATTTTCACTGTTTCCCTCATTTGCTTGCTGAAAGGTTCCTGTGGCTGTAGTAAGAGGCTATCATAAACACAGTGGCTTTGACAATGGAAATTGATTCTCTCAATGTTCTGGAAACCAGAGCCATGAAATTGAGGTGTAATTAGGAGCACATGTCCTGTGGAGGATCTAGAGGAGAAGAATTTCCTTGCTTCTTCCAGATGCTGATGGCTCTAAGTACCTCTTGGTTTGTGCAGGCAGCATCTCGTCATTCTCCAAAGCCAGAATCCTCAAATATCTCGCTACTGGACTTCACCTGTATAACCTCCCTCAGGGGTATTTGTGACTAGATTGAGAACCTACTCCCTTAATCCATGATAATCCACTCACAACAATATCCTTAATTCAATCATATTTGCAAACTCTTTCTATCCTTAGAAGACAAGATCCATAGCCAGAATTTAAAACTTGATACTTCTGGGTGACCATTATTCAAACTACTGTATAAGTGATCCTACTTTGAATCCACAAATTTGTTGACATTTTTCTAATGACACCAGTCTCAGTTTAGTTTTTGTAAGTATATATGTCACATTTGCAATCACCTCATAGCTGAAAAGAAGGCAACTGTTCATTTATTTGCTTTTAAAAGATCCTTTGTAGTAACCAGTTCAGAGATTGCACATAGCTTACCTGCCATCAACATTTAAACATAAAATATAATATTTTTTTTACAATTATAAGCATTACTTATAGTGACTAATATTGAAAATATCAAAACTTCTCATTTGTTAGTGTATACTAAATTTGTGCTTCTGTTATATTTTGGTGCCAATCCTTGTGATCACCAAATCAAGAAAAACTCATTATTATTTGCAAGATACCAAAGCCTCTTACATATATACAAATAACTATAAACAAATGCAAGAATACTAAATATTCAAGTGAGAAATCCCAGATAAGGGCTTCTTTGAAGGTCAGATAGTAATTCAGAGCCCAGTTGTGCCTAAAGATGCTTCTATGATAGAACTCATATCCAATTTGCATATTTCTCATCAATAACTACTTTAAACTTGATTGAGATTCTTTGAATATTATTAATCTGAAATGCATGTGATATATAATTAACTTAAAAATTTTAGTGACTGTGATCTTAGCTAGTTGAGATATTATGCTGGATAAGTCTCTCCATTTTTTAACAATAAAATATAATTATGTTTGTCTACACTTTATTGTTCTTTGCAGACATGATAGGCAAGCATCTTACATCTTCGTTTGTTGATTTACTTATCCTGCTCTTAAAATAATTATGCTCTCAAAAGAGAGTAGGATTCTCTTACAATTTCTGCTCTTCCTCCTGCACCCACCCTCAAGTACAGACCCAACTGGCATGAAATACCTTTGATCTTTTTTACTATTATATGGTAGAAATAGTCCCTCTGATGTGGGGAAATAACCATGGTCACTTCCCTCATGCTGAACCTTTTATAATTCTTTTTATCCCAAAGTCTGAAGGTATGTTAGTTCTGCTTGGAAAAGGTGTGTACTTACGAGAATTCCAGTCTAGTTACCTCTATATTTCCATATGTGATACCAGTATGTCCCCATAACTTCTTTCCAAATGCATAAACCACAAGGATACCTTTTCACCATTGTAGAATCATTATGTCTTGACTATTACTGAACATTATTATATTTCTCCCTTCTTTAAAAAAAATCTTGCTTTCCTTGTCTCTTAAGAAAATAAAGCTCTCACATGGGTGTAGATAATAATAAAACAATCCTCTCTTTTTTTGGAGTATTTTTTAACATTCTTGAAGACCCTTGAAATATATGGTAAAAAAATTTTATCACTCCATCTCTGAAAGTAATTTGTATTTGTTGGCACATAAGAATTGCTACATGATGCACTAAATATTTTAGGTGCCATACTAGGGGTTACTGTTGTTCTATTTATGTTAAAGATGAGAATACTGAGCCTTAGATTGTTAAGTAAATTCTTAAAAGTTAGGAAATGGCAAAATAAAATTAGAAAGAATTTTCCCACACATCATTTCATTTGGCACTTTTTTTAATACCATAAAGATACAGGCTTATACAAATAGCATCCCTTTTCAGAGGTTACAACATAGTAGCATGTGTAACATCAGTCTCATTATAAGAGAGAAAAATGACAATTTGTGTTCTGGGAGGCAACTATTGGAAACTACGAAAGGAATTTTTCTGTAAATAAAAAGTGGGAAATGAGGAGCTAGAAGAATGGGTTAGTGGATTCAAAATAAGCAAGGGAGAACTTGCTGCATATTTGCATACTCATGGGAATGATTCAGTACCACAGGAAAGCAATGCTATTTAAGAGAAGGGGGGGATAAAGTAAGAAAGAAGAAAGGGTTTTAATAGGTGAGTGGAGGGGGTAGCTAGATAATACCTCCAAAGGAACAGGAAAGAAGTTAGAAAATGTGGCCAGATAAACATGGGCATAAGAGCTCCTCTTATTGCTATAAATATCTTGGTGAGACAAGAAACAAGACCATAAGCTGAGAATGAGCATTGAAAATGATATTCAAACAGCTTGAGAAGGAAGGGGGCAGTATGAACTGTACCTAAAAGGATGAGAGAGTGAGGGAACCAGGGCAATATACTAGGACCACCGCCTCCATTAAAGACGTGGTTTTGGTTATCATGAATCTAGATGATCATGAGTTTAGCAAGTATGTGTGCTTCCTGGCTGTTATAGCCACCTGTGTGAATTCTGGTACAGAATGGAAAGAAAAATGATTTAACCGGGGTAGCATTTTCACCAAGCCAATACGACTCAGCTATGGTGGGACAAACGGGTGGAAGATAAAAGCAAGGCAGTGATAAATCAGCCAAACAAGGGGAAATGAGGACATAAAGGATTGATTACTCAGATTGGGAAATTGAGGAAGTTTGATCAAAAGACTATTTAAAGATGTTAGTCAGATTTTAGGATTCACAGTAGCATAGAATCCTGGGATTACCAATGGGGTATGGCCCCAAGGATGAAGGAGAAAGAGGAAGAAGGTAGAAGCTAAAGACATAGCTATAATAAGCAGGTCATCTGACAGGATTCCAAGACTTCCCACTGGTCAGGAGGGGATTCAGGAACACAATAAACTGCGCTCACGTCCTGCTCTCCATTCCCTCCATTTTTCTGAAATTACTTCTGTTAGCCAAACCCATCAGGAGGGCAGTTTTATTTTATTTTTCTTTTTGTTTGTTTGTTTTATACACTCTATCTAGGAAACAGCAAGATCAATAGTGGGAAGTGGGTCAGAGTGAGGAAGGGGGAACAGGTTATTCAATACAGGGACGATGGTTGGATAGTTTTTGTTTTGGATTAAATTGTGTTCCTTCCAGCATTAACGTGTTAAAGCACTAACTTCCAACACCTCTGAATGTGACAATATTTGGAGACAGGATCTTTACAGAAGTAAATAAGTTAAAATTAGGTCATTAGGATAAACCCAATTCAGTATTATTGGTATTATTAGAGCAAGTTTGGACACAGTACGAAGAGAGAAGACAATGTGAAGACACAGCATGAAGATGACCATAATTCAAAAAGAGAGTCTGAAATAGATTTCCCTCATTGACCTAAGATGAAAGCCATTCTGCTGACACCTTGATCTGGGACTTTCAGGCTCCAGAACCATGAGAAAGTAAAGTTCTGTTGTTTAAGCCACCCAGTCTGTGGTACTTCTTTGCGGCATCCGTAGCAAATAATAGAGTTGGAAGGAGAAACTGTTTGATTGCTGGGAGCCATCAGCCAAGTAGGTATGACAAATTCCTTGCCAGCTTACTCCCATGCTGTCTAGTGGAAGGACTTCTGAAAGGTGACCTTGCTCAAGGACCAGGGCAGGATCCGGGTTTAGGGTGTTCCCCCTTTAGAATAGGGCAGTTTAGCATAATAGGAGAGTAGGGTGTTTCCCCTTTAGAATAGGGTGGTTTAGTAATAGGAGATTAGGGTGTTCCTCTTTTGGAATAGGGCGTATCCTGCTGCTGAGTTCCTCTTGAGTGCTTAGGGTCAGACAGTATATTTTTTGGGAGACAGAAGCCCATGCGGATTGGATTTGGGCAGAGAACCTGGATTCCCCCAGAACGTGTTTGTAGACGGCCGGTGTGAGTTCGGGAATAAAGAATTGCTGTTTGAATCTACAAGCTGTGTGGAGACTCGTGATTTGTGCCCAGCCGAGAGACTGCGGCATCTGGTGGCTCGTACGCGGAACGCCTGAAGCTTGGGGGTAAGTGAAATTGTTCAGCCCCTGAAGGAGAGCAAAAGAATGGGTGAGCATTTCAAAAAACAATGTGTTCTTGTTCTAATTTGTTTTGTTTTTATTTCAAGTTGCCTGTTCCTAGAACTTTCTCAGGCAAACTGGGGAAAATGGTTGACTCAAAGTTTGAAGTTGTTCACCTCCGAGGAAGAGAAATTGTTAGAGAAAGGAGGCAACCCAGTAAGACCAAGAACAATTAGGGCATATGTTGATACAATACAAAAATATAGCCCATGGATTTTTAACGAGAAGTTGTTAAATATATCAATGGGACCATCATGGTATCCTGTAGAAGGATTTTTCTTCAAGAAATAGATGGCTAATTCTGTTTACTACATTTGTCTAAGATCTTGGTTTTTACAGACATCTGATTAATTTACAAAACTAGAGTGTTAAAATATCAACCACTAAATATGAAATCAAGTACTCTTTACTTATTAAGTTCCATAAGGTAATATGTTTAAACATTATGTGTGTCTTCATAAACTGGTGAATGGAAAAAAGTTTAATTATTGCTTTGGTCTGTGTCTTTGCTGAAACAAGGTTACTAAATGTTAAGATTCTATCAGGTGTAATTTATATACAAAGAGTATAAGAAGTTTCAGTTGGGTTTCAATTACAGTATTATAGTACCATAAATAACATGAAAGTCTTTCATCTTCTTACAGTGGAGTAATTTGTCTAAATCAGAAATTTTATAAGGGTTTTTTCAGAATGTGAATTTATAAAAAGGGTTAATGGCTAAAAAAGAGATTAAAAGATTCAAGATGTAAAAATATATTTTAATATGGAAGGTTAAAAGAAAAAGAAATGTTTCTAGATGAGATAATCTCTGTGTGGTAAAGTAAAAGTTGTGAAATGACATTTAAAAAGATTTTGAGGAAACTAGACTTACTTTAAAAGTTTGAGAAGGGAAGAAAGAAAAAAAAAAAGTATTTGTACATGGCAGATTGAGACAAAGCTTCTTAATGGAGTAAAAAAGGCCTTTGGTTGAAGGGCAGCCATGTAAACTAATATTAAGCGATTTAAACAAAATCTAAGCCTCGTTTAAAAGAGTAAAGCTGTAGGTGGTGAAAAAGTACATTTAAAAGTACAGTATAGATGATAATTAAAAGGCTTTAAAAGGTTAAATTGAAGGTGGTTAAGATGCCTTCATGACAGAGGAAAAAAAAAAAACAGGATAATGGGAAGATAATAGGATAAAAGATATTTAGATAAAGAAGATTAAAAATTTTAAGTGGAAAACTTTAAGACAGAAGTACAGAAAGGTAAGAAAAAAGAGAAGATGTAGGAAGATAAAAAAGATAAGAAGACAAGAATTTTAAACCCACAAAATAGGGAACAAAAGAAAACTAGGAAGAAAAAAAAAAAGCAACTAAGGGTGAATGTACAAACCTTAAGAAAAAAAAAAAAAAACTAGAAGATAGAATTAAGATAGAAAATGGTTAAAAATGTAAAGTAAAGGTATTTCAGATAGAAAATGCAAAAAGCTAAGACAACTATTAGATACAGACATTCAAGATAAAATTAAAACGTGCTTATTAAAGCAAAAAGAGGGAATTGGAAAGGGGTATATATCCCCCAAAGATAAACTTAAAATAACACTTTTTACTCTAAACTTTTTAAATTTGGATTCATCAGGACTTAGTGCTGCAGAAAGGCATATGTATCCAAAAAATGTGCATAAGCCTAAAGTTCTTTGGAAAGATATTCTAACAGGACAATGGAAAGGTCCAGACCCAGTGATTGTCTGGAGTCGGGGCTCTGTTTGTGTGTTTCCACAGGGAGAACAGCAGCCGATTTGGATTCCAGAAAGACTAACTAAAACGATTTCTACAGATCGAAAAGAAGATGATTTGACTCAAATCCATAACAGCTGATATCCAGAACTCCAGCTTGGCCATTCTTACATCTGCAACAGTGATTAACAAGGATGCTTTTTTCAATATCTATTTTATTATTGCATTTTTCCCACATCATAAGGTTCTATTTTTATTTTTTGAGCTCATACAAACCTAGGTTAATGTTTTTCTGATCAGTTTTATTTTTTGACTGTGGAGTTTTTAAACATTGCAATGGAGATTTCACCTAGGTAAAGCTACAAGGCCTTTATTATTATCTTATGTGTTGTACGTTTGTTTGCACATTTGTGTTTTGTGTTATATGTCTGTGTGTGCGTATGTCCATATTTCATATATGAGGAGCGCTCATGAGAAAATGGATCCGAATTATTTACTTTTTATTCACGTGATTTAAATGGCTTAATTTAAATTAAGTAAACAGCTGTTAAGGATTCTTTTTAAAGGTGGTTAACAGATCTGCTTGTTTACTAATTTAAATCAGGTAAACAGCTGTTAAGGATTGTTTTTTTAAGTAGGTTAACAGATCTGTTTGTTTACTTTCACCTTTCCTTTTCATTATATTTAATAATTCTTTTCAGGATAATGTCTTTTTAGCATCATTGCCAGAATTCCTATCTTCATCCCAATGAATATAACTCAACAAGTATGCTCAATCAAGGAGCCAACTTACTTTGGGAGGCAACGGACTTTGGGAGGAGACGGACAGATTGATAGATTCCTCCACTTTGAACCGCTTGCAGAACTTGCCTGGACTATGTAACTACGTTTAGTGCAGCTATTGTGGTAATGCTGGCATATATTTGCTGATGGTGTCACCAGTGATCTTTGCTGATGGTGTCACCAATGATGCAATTTTTCCAAAGGAACTGTCAATTGGCTTGGTGTCGTGGCATTTCTGTATCCTCCTCCCTTCTGCTAGTGATGGTCTAAATTTGGGGGCCAATGGCTATATGCTGGATCGGCAGTCAGTGACGGGTATGATCCAGTTGCAATGGTATCAACCTAAGACAGGAGGCTGACGCCTAAAGGTCAGTTACCTAAAGGTCAGTTTTCCAATGACGGGTAAGAACCATATGTTGAATTGGACAACCTACCAGGCGCGGTCCTTAAGCCACATTAACCTCACTCCCCCACTGGCACCAAGGCCAAATTTGGGGGCCAACAGAGGTGAGGCAAAGAACCTCACCCCCCCACTGGTGCATAGACCTATCCACGAGTATGGCTGTATGCTGGACCGGTAGTCAGTGACGGGTATGATCCAGTTGCAATGGTATCAACCTAAGACAGGAGGCTGACGCCTAAAGGTCAGTTACCTAAAGGTCAGTTTTCCGATGACGGGTAAGAGCCATATGTTGAACTGGACAACCTACCAGGCACGGTCCTTAAGCCACATTACTTGTTGTTTAATTAATCAGAAGGGGGGAGATGCTGGGAGCCATCAGCCAAGTAGGTATGACAAATTCCTTGCCAGCTTACTCCCATGCTGTCTAGTGGAAGGACTTCTGAAAGGTGACCTTGCTCAAGGACCAGGGCAGGATCCGTGTTTAGGGTGTTCCCCTTTAGAATAGGGCGGTTTAGCATAATAGGAGATTAGGGTGTTCCCCCTTTAGAATAGGGCAGTTTAGCATAATAGGAGATTAGGGTGTTCCCCCTTTAGAATAGGGCAGTTTAGCATAATAGGAGATTAGGGTGTTCCCCCTTTAGAATAGGGCGTATCCTGCTGCTGAGTTCCTCTTGAGTGCTTAGGGTCAGACAGTATATTTTTTGGGAGACAGAAGCCCATGCGGATTGGATTTGGGCAGAGAACCTGGATTCCCCCAGAACGTGTTTGTAGACGGCCGGTGTGAGTTCGGGAATAAAGAATTGCTGTTTGAATCTACAAGCTGTGTGGAGACTCGTGATTTGTGCCCAGCCGAGAGACTGCGGCATTTGATTATTTGTTATTAGTAATGCATTAGTTATTGATAATAAGGTTAAGTGTGTGACCAAGAAAATGACTGATTTATCAATTAAAGCAGATTAGACACAAGAGAGTAGGAAACTGACATTCAGGAACTGAGAACATCCTTTGAAGAATGTTCTAATAATCCTAAACATGTATTATGAAATTACCAACAATAATAAAATTAGGGATTAGGAAGACTGACAGGAAACCAGGAACTGAAACCCAAGACAGATTTACCAAAGGAAAAATGGGGGTGGAGCCTGGAGCTCTTTGGAGGTCCTGGGGGTGGGGGAGAAAAATGATAGTAATAAGAAAGTAGAGCAGTACTACAGTTTGATTACATCCACTTCAACACTGGTGGCTTGGTAGTGGAAAGGGGAGGGGGTCTGAAAAAGACAATGATGAATGAGGAGGTCCTGGTTTAAGAAAGAAAACAAGCTCTATTAGAAATGGCTGCAGAGAAATAATTCACTTATTCTTTAACAAAACAAAGATTTATTGAGAACCTGATCAGTGTTCAGCACTATTCTAAATACTTGGACTGTATATATGAAGAAAAAGCAGATGAAATTTCTGTTTTTGTGTGTGTGTGTGGGTGGAGATGCATCTCTTAATAAAAGAGATGTCAATAATAACTATGTAGGATTTTAACACATTGCAAGTTTCATTGGAAAAAGTAGCACAGGGCAAAGAGAGTAGCGTTAGGGGAGGTTGAGAAACAAAAATTAGAAAATTAAGTAAGAGTGGAATTATAGACAATAACTAGGAATAGTAAGTTGAACAAAGAAGGACTCTGTTGGATAAAGTAACTGAACCTATATGTTCATGAATTTAGCAAGTATGTAATAAGCTGCTGAGTGAGATCACCTGGAGTTGGGAGAAGGGAAGCTGGCAGTTGTCTGTAAAGATGAGGTCCATAGGAGAGGAAGGAATTGGAGGCCATCCAGAAGTCTTGACTGACAGTGGAGATGAGCCCTACAGCCCATGTTCCAAACACTAGTGAAAAAACTTCTCTCAAAAACCCATTATTCTGTGTCACAGATCCTGCTGGCTCTCTAGTCGTTATTTCACCCTCTTTTTTGTATTTTTTCTGTTTTTTTCCCAAAATTTCTAGACACCTAGATTCTCTCTTTAGCCTGACTCCCCCTCCATCATTATAATCATTTATTCTTGGCCTCAATTATCTACTCTGTTCTGATGAGATGCCAGAATTTATATTTCATCACTTTAAAAAGATCTGAGTTGACCTGTATTTTAGGTACTTCAGGTAAAACAAGGTGAATTCACTGCTTTTTCTCAAAACCAGTTTCTACTTCTTTACTGAAACACCAATGGTTTTTCCACTGAAACTGGCTGAGGCCTGGATATACCAGGACATACATTCCTTAAATGAAAAAGTGCTTAAATTATTTTTCAGGAAGTTTGTTCTGAATCCATTCAGGGAGATTGAGTGAAACTAGTTTTTTCAAGAATGGATATGAGCAGAAGCAGCCAGATTACCTGGTTGTTGATTTTTTGACATCAGAAGCTCAACATCTTCCAGGAAAGAATGTGATAACTCCCCTTAAAAAGAACATGGAATCTGTGAAGAGGCATGCTAAGTGTTCAAGACAGTCCTAAGACTTCTTCTTCTCACTCTCTAATAAACAAGTAGTTTCTCTCCTTTCTCTTTTTATTAATTCTCAGCTATTGACCAACTGGGAGACAGGTTTGAATCTTACCTCCTGTCTCCTTGACCATGGACTCTTCTCAATAAATGCTTTGCTTTTTTGGAAAAACTTGGAATTTTGGTATGTATGGGTTCCAGTAATAAGCCCTTGCTTGAATTCACTTTCTATCCAATCACTCAAGCTAGAAGTTATGCTGCCATTTTGAATTCTTCCATATTCTCTTACCAACAGCCCCATTTTAGTTTATCTTTCCCTTCCTCTGATTAATTAATTTAAAAATCATCCCTTTTATTTCCCTGCTACACTCTTCTCTCCTTTCTTACTGAAATTCTTTAGAAAAAGCTCTGATCAGCTTTCATATGCCCACAGTACAGATAAAGGCAACTTTTTAAAGAGCAGGTGGTACTATTCAAATATACTACTATAATTACTGTCTTCTTCCACCATGAACTGGACAGCCAAGAATAGAACTATAGTGTCTTAAACACTAAACAATTTAAAGCAATATATTAAATATTTTAAATATAGAAACACTAAAGATAATGTGTTGATTTTCTTGGCAAATTCTTTGTTTGATAAATATAAGGATATAGGATTATATAATTTTGAGATCTGACACCAAGCATTTAATTCTGTTTATTTAAACTCACTTCTTTAGGAATTTATCTTTCCATGAAATCAACAAGTTCCAGATTTAGAGTAAAAGGATGTAAATTGAGATAGGTATTATGACTGGAAGCTAGGTGGTTTATAGTTGGACCAACTGTTTAGAAATATCATCTTTTCTAAATGTACTTTTTTAATCTAATGATTTATGAAATTAAATAAAAGAAGCACTTAGGCTGATAAGCACCCAAGGAGAACTGTGCAAACATCTCCCCAAGGTTGGCATTGTGAGCATAAATTACATTTTTCAAAGCACTCAAGTTTGGCGGCACCAGGCATTATTGGAAAGTTTTCAAAATATGGCTTTAGATTTCACTTCTCATTTACCTTAAAACAACATCAAACATTGCTGGAAATGGTCTCACAAATAGACCTTTTACCACCATGAGTAAAAGCATACAACCTGAGGTTGCAGTCTGGTTCTGAAATTTCTCCTGGGAAAAGAGTTTACATATTCTAGTATAGTCGGGTCACTTTAAAATGGAAAGAATTTACACTTCATTACAAGAGTAAGATTTTTCAGTGGCATTAGCTGCTAATTTTTACTGCTACATTTGTAAAAATGTATCTCCATGAGATTTCTATCTTTTTGTTCTAATAGATGTTGAGAGACCTGATGAGATATAGACCTACATAAGGCAAAAATAAGAACTAAAATGAATACATTTATCTTTCAATGGATAAGGACATCAGTCTTTCTCAGTCCAACTTGTACTATCATTGCATTTACAATATCATAAGGAAACACTGGTCATAGCTTTTCTTATCTTTCTAAAGCAATCCAGATATTTTTGTACTTCAGGAATTACTATATCAATGTTCCAATCAGTTTTTCAACATTTACTTCCCATATGCTTTTGAATTATACATAAGTGGTTTCAAACCACTTAAAAACTAAATCTCTTTTTTTTTTAATTAAAAAAAGAAAAATTGAGAAGAGAAACTGGAGTCATTGAATATGTATGATCTTTTGAGAAATTTTGGCAGTGAGGAGGATAGAAAAACAAGTGGTTGGTTGAGAAATAAGATTTTCCTCATTTTTTAAGATGAGAGAAAGAACTGCATGCTTATATCCTATTGGAAATTTCCCAATACACAGAAAAAATTTAGAGAAATTGAAGAATTGCTGGTGAGTAGGGTCTCATGAACAGATAGTAGAATTTGCTTCAGATGAAAACACAGATGGTTCACTAAAGACAGAGCCATGGGTACACATGCTGGTAAGTTGGAGATACAGAAGGAAATCTGGAGATTCTTTTCTGATTACTTTGATTTTTTTTTTTTTTCAGTTCTAGAGGAAAAAAAGTTCTTAACTGAGACTGATGATACTGAAGGATGCTTTGGAAGTTTGAAGAGAAGGTATTGGGAGAGACATGGAGGAGAGTGTGAAAAGGCACAGATGGGAAAATCAGTGACCTCAGGCAGTTTCATGGTTCCTTTCAGGATAATGAGCAGCAAATATGGTTTCCTGCTTTTCACCAACTATGGCCTACTGTTCAGGTGCAGGTGAAGAATATTTGGAGAGTTGAACTAATTATTTGCCAAGTGAGAGAAAAACAAGAGTTGCAAACAATTGCATAGGAGAGATTTTAATGATAGTGGAATTTAAGTTAGATAAGGAACAAATGGAAAAATATAAAAATGAGCCCCCAAATACTAGGATAGACATTTCAGTAGGTTTGTGCTGGTTTTCTGTTCTTGTGACTAAAAGGCTCAGGGGTCACTCTAGGTAAACTGGGCTAACTGGGCTGTGCAAAATAACCAAACAAGAGACACAAATACCTTTTTCTTTGGGGTCGCTGTGACGGCTCCTCTGACCTTAAGGGTCTGCAGAGAGAGAGAGAGAGAGAGAGAGAGAGAGAGAAAGCGCATACACGCTCTGACCCCTTTTATTTATTGAGGAGAAGCTATTCAAATGAGGCAAGGGATCAGGTTTCAGGGGGCTGAGTCTATCTTCATGAAGTCCACTATCAGCAGATTGACTGACATCTGGGTAGGCCACACCCAAGGGCATAGTAAGAGATGGGGACACACACAAAGCACTTCCATGGAAGATTCTATTCTAAACAAGGATAGGGGTTATATTACAAAGAAACAGGTGAGCATAGCTCCACCCATGGGACTGTAGCAAGACACGCCCAAGCACAAGACACTGTCCCTGGAATCCAAGAAGGGTGGGGAAAGTCTAGCTAGCAGATTGCTGCCGGACTCCTCAGCACCCAGCCAGGGAGTGTGACTCAGTCATGTGCAAGGTTGGTCTCCCATAGGTTTGAGATGATTGTTAAAGTCAGAGAAGTGAAGAGGATGTTGAGGGAAAAAAAGATGGTGATGGTAAAAGAGGTGGAGAGCGTTGAAATTATAGACAGATTGCATGTATTAGTCGTGGCAAGCTTAGAGACAGGAAGAAGACACAAGTTTAGAGGAACTTTAGAAACTGATAATACAGGGAATTGGAAAAAAGTATCTATGCATAAATCAACAGTTAAGAATTCAAACAGGATCAGGGAGCCAGGAACACACATTTGAAGTACTGGAATTGGGATATAGTTTTCTTATACAACACAACTGTAAGGGACAAGATTAAGAATTGGAGAATTTTTAGAGAAGGTAGCTGGGATGGTCTGAAAGCCATCATGAGGAGCAAGTAGAACACCTACCTAACTCTAAGCTTGTTGGTAGGGGGCACCAGGGGGAAAACAATACTGCAGTCAGCTCAGGCCCTGGGAAGAGCACAAGGATAGCAGTTTCCCCAGGGGAGAATCCTCACAGAGAAAACTTTACTACTATGTTCAATAAAACCATTAACCCTTTAAAGCTGAAACAGCAGTTTTAATTGTTTTCTTCTTCCATAGCATCTACGACAATGATTGCACTTAGCAGGAAATCTTCACTGAATGGGCTTCATTTAAATGCATTATTATTTTTTAAAAATATTTTATTAGTTATTGATGGGCCTTTATTTATTTGTTTACATGTGGTGCTGAGAATCGAACCCAGTGCCTCACACATTGGAGGCAAGCGCTCTACCACTGAGCCACAACTCAGCCCTTAATGCATTATTAATTTACTTATTACATTGTTTCATCAATAGCTTGTTATATTGGAATCAAATAAAAAATAATGTGAAAGTATAAAAGACTTGGGTATTTATTTATTCACTGTTAGAAATATTTGGAAAGCACTGAAACTGCAAAAGAAACTAGAATATATGGTTTTAGGGAATTTATGATGAACCATGTTGCTGGAATGATTAAAATGACAAGGCAAAACTAAATACTTTGTAAAGTAGGACATGGGGTTAGTCAAGCTTTCCATTACAATAAAAAATACCAGAGATAATCAAAGTATAAAGAGAAAAGTTTGAGGTTTTCAGTCCATAAACAATTGGCCCCATTGCTTAGGGCATGGGAAAAGGGTGGAGCCTAGCCAAACCATTCACCCCATGGCCAGGAAACAAATGAGAGGAAAGGCATAGGCTTCCAAAATCACCTTCAAGGGCACACCCCCAATTACTGAATTTTCTTTCAGTAGACCCCACCTCTGAAAAGGTCCACCACTTCCCAATGGCATCAAGCTGGGGACCAAGTCTTGAACATATGGCCCTTTGGTCCATGTGGACACTGTAGCAGATATCTTTAAATTTTCATAGATGGTAAATGGGAGGTTGACATAAGATTGGTAGAGAATAAATTATTTTATATTAAGTAAAATAATTTAAGAAATGAGCTACAATTTTTATTTATTTTTTTATTTTTTATTGGTTATTCAAAACATTACAAAGATTGCAGAATCACATCGGTTACACATCCACATTTTTACATAATACCATAATAGTAACTGTTCTATTCTGCTACCTTTCCTATCCTCTACTATCCCCACTCCCCTCCCCTCCCATCTTCTCTCTCTACCCCATCTACTGTAATTCATTTCTCTCCTTATTTTTTTCCCATTCCCCTCACAAACTCTTATATGTAATTTTGTATAACAATGAGGGTCTCCTTCCATTTCCATGCAATTTCCCTTTTCTCTCCCTTTCCCTCCCACTTCATGACTCTATTTGATGTTAATCTTTTCCTCCTGCTCTTCCTCCCTGCTCTGTTCTGAGTTGCTCTCATTATATCAAAGAAGACATTTGGCATTTGTTTTTTAGGGATTGGCTAGCTTCACTTAGCATAATCTGCTCTAATGCCATCCATTTCCCTGCAAATTCCATGATTTTGTCATTTCTTAGTGCTGCGTAGTACTCCATTGTGTATAAGTGCCACATTTTTTTTTATCCATTCATCTATTGAGGGGCATCGGGGTTGGTTCCACAGTCTAGCTATTGTGAATTGTGCTGCTATGAACATGTGGCAGTATCCCTGTAGTACGCTCTTTTGAAGTCTTCAGGGAATAGTCTGAGAAGGGCAATAGCTGGGTCAATTGGTGGTTCCATTCCCAGCTTTCCCAGGAATCTCCATACTGCTTTCCATATTGGCCTCACCAATTTGCAGTCCCACCAGCAATGTACAAGAGTACCCTTTTCCCCACATCCTCGCCAGCACTTGTTATTGTTCGACTTCATAATGGCTGCCAATCTTACTGGAGTGAGATGGTATCTTAGGGTGGTTTTGATTTGCATTTCTCTGACTGCTAGAGATGGTGAGCATTTTTTCATGTACTTGTTGATTGATTGTAAGTCCTCCGCTGAGAAGTGTCTGTTCAGGTCCTTGGCCCATTTGTTGATTGGGTTATTTGTTTTCTTATTGTTTAATTTTTTGAGTTCTTTGTATAATTTTACAAATTTTAAGGATATTCCATATAAGTGATAACTTATTGGGTATAAAATCAAGCAGTGACTTTTTTCTTTTTCTTTCTCTATTTTGGTACTGGGGATGGAATCCAAGGCCACACAGCTGCTAGGCAAGCATTCTACAACTGACCTACATCCCTAGGCCAAGCAGTGATTTTGGTGAATTTTCACAGGGAAATGGAACCAAGGGTAACCTTTCTAAAATTTTTTCCATGGTCCTTCTTAAATATTTAGGTGAATTGAATAAATCTATATTTTTTGTAGTATGTCAGTGAGAAATATTTAAATTCATATAATTGCATTTTTCTTTCATTGAAATCCTAGAAAAACTGAATTCAGTTTATACCTACTCTAATACTTTAGGTGGTACCATTGTTCACTTGATTGTTATCACAAAGTGTAATATATATGTGGTTTATAAACAACACAAATTTATTTGTTACAGTCCTGGGAAGTCAAAGATAAACACAGCAGCAGAACTAGTGAGTAGCAAGACCCTGTTTCCATAGTTATAGTTTCTTTGTATCCTCAAATGGTAAAGGTGACCATAGAGCTCCCTAGGACCATACTGTAAGGACGATAATCCTCAATATACCTTTATCTCCAAAGCTTCTTATCACCCAATACCATCACCTTGGGCATTATGATTTCACACTTGAATTTTGAGAGGACATAAACATTTAGATAAAGCAGATTATATCTTCAATAATAGCCTTTAGTGGATGACAGGATGAAAGAGATGTAAATATAGAGACATAATTCAAAGACCTTCATGTGTAGATTTGGGAAGAGATAAGGAAACAAAGAATAAAACAATTTTAGTTCATTTTTTCTGTCTCTTTTTTTCCTCTGTCTTTTTAAAAAAATAGGATCCATTAATCATTTCAGAAATGTAATATAGTTTATCTTTATAGATTAGTTTTTGCATATTCAAGATACTCTATCTAAAGTTCTGTTATTTTGTAAATATGGTTTTGTAAATATGGTTGAATGATGGCCTTTCCCACATCCTAACTCCCTATGGCAAACAGTCTTAAAATGGGAAGATTATCCTGGACTATCTGGCTGGGTCTGATTTAATCCTTAAAAGAGGGAGCTGGAGATTCAGTTGGGAGGGAAGGTGGTGTGAGGACAAGCACAGGGAATGGAGTGAGGTAACTAGGAGCAGAGAACATGGAAGCCTCTAGAAGCTGGAAGAGGCAAAGTACAGGTTCTCTCCTGTTTTGATCCTTCAAAAGGTGCCAGCTTGCTGTAATCTTGTCACCTTGCTTTTAGTCTCAAAACAGTCACTTTTGCCCAACCCCCAGAGCTATAAGGGAATAAATGTATGTTATTATATGCCACTAAATTTGTGACAATTTGTTATAGGAAACTAAATATTGTATTTATTTTTCTTAAATCAGAAAGACATTGTTTTATTAAAAATAAGAAATGAAAATAAGAAAAATTCTGTTTTTTTTAAATACTTCATATTAAAGTTAAAAATCCATGGTAAATTTCTCTACACATGCCTGTCTGTGTCTGATGCCAATCTGACCTACAACTGAATATGTACTGAATAAAAGGATCAAAGTTGTCTACGTTATTATTACTGTTAAACTATTTAAACATCTTTCAAAAATAATTTCAATAAGGGCAAATTACAGTGATTTTTAAAAAATCTTGTAATTAAATTGGTGACTTTCATCATTTGTTTTCTAGATTAGATTTGCATGCAACCATAACACCAAGGAAAATCTAAAAAATAGCATAACTAATGACTTGTCAAGTCTTTAAGAGGTGATATCTGTGTAAGCCTAGAAATGATTCGTGATCATAAAACGGACAAATTTGACTCCTTTAAAATTTTAAAATTATGTATACCAAAAATCCAATCATTAAATCCCAAAACAAGAAAGAGAAAACCAAAGAATAGGAAAATATACAACAAAGAGAAAATGTACTTCAAGTGTCAAAATGGAGAACAAAATGTTTGGGGTAAGGGACCTTGCTAGGGATTGAACCTTGTGCATGCTAAGCATGTGTTTACCACCAAGCTACATCCCTAGCTCCAAGAAGAAAAACTGTGAGCATGAATGGATAGCCATGTTCATGTATTCACTAAGGACATACAGAACTGGCAAAAAAAAAAAAAAAAAACATTATTCATGGGTATCATGGCAAATTAAATGTGGTTTCACCTTTGCCAACTACAGTAAACAAATACAGGAAACAGAGTAGCTAATGTAACTTATTAGTAACTATATATATATATATATATATATATATATATATATATATGTTTAAGTTTAATGGCAAGTAGTTAGTATAACCACCTTTTTAGAATTCAATATTGCAATAAGTATTAAGAACAATAAAAAAGAAAATACTTGACATAGTAATAACACTTCTGGAAACCTACTCTATAAATATAATGATAATCAAGGAAAATTATATGTATAATAATGTTCCTTTTTCAATTTAAACTTATTGTGAAGGGTATGTATGTATGTATTTGTGTCTGAGAATGCATATTCATGGGT
Source organism: Callospermophilus lateralis (assembly GCF_048772815.1). Taxonomy (NCBI): domain Eukaryota; kingdom Metazoa; phylum Chordata; class Mammalia; order Rodentia; family Sciuridae; genus Callospermophilus; species Callospermophilus lateralis. The sequence goes on along the minus strand of NC_135312.1, from coordinate 110,664,778 downwards.
GTGCAAAGGAAAGGATACTAAGACAAGGAAAAAAGAAATAACTGAAAAGTATTAAAAAATAAATTGGCTCTTTTTCATCAGTGGAATAAATTGAACAAAATAATAATATATGTATTGTATGAACTATCAATATATATTTTAATTAGCTCATATGCAAGTTAGGAAATATAATTGACTTACATTGTTTTGTCACAAATACAAAGAATCATATTAAAATAGAAAATTCAAAATATCAAATTCTGTATTCACATAATTCAATACTGACAAAGCACAGAACAAAAACATAATTGTTGTACATTGTATAATAAACATTTAAGAGACAAACAAATAAATTTGAGAAAAAGACATAAAAGTAGTACCACAAGTTTATGTGTTTTGTACTTTGTAATCTAGAGCCAATTGGACCAAGGGAAATAATCAAATTTTAATGTAACACAAGAAGGTAGAAGACCATTGAGTTTTAAAAAGTACTTGTATTATAAGGACTTAAAAATTCAACATCTAATTAAAAAACAAATTAGAATAAAAGATATATAACTGAGAGTGTTGTAGAGATGTAGTAAAACTGAAACTATATTCTATTTCTGAAACTACAACTTTGGAGAGCAATCTGACACAATCATCTTAAAATGTACATGCATTTTTAGTAATTTATTCTAACACTACATATCAACCAGAGTTGAGAATTTTCACATAAAGATGCTGTTCATCATCATATTCTGAAGTTTAATTCTATTATCAGATGCATGCATTAACTGAACAATTATTTTAAATTTAAAAAAAAACTCATAGAATCATTAAAAATTAGTGTATGTATATATGTTTATATAAAGATTGCAGAACACACACACTTAGAAAATAGGACATACTTTAAGTTATTACTGGAAACAAATTGCTGAATGTATTTGTTTTGGGAGATATACATTTCAAATTTAGGTATCCTTGGCTTATTTTGCTTTCAATTTTGCCATAATTTTTGCTCACTTATATGTAAAAGGACATCAATCAAAAATAATATTAAAAATCATTATTCAAGTGTGAATGAAAAGATATTTGATATTTAATCCACTTGTTGCAACCTCAAACCCCTACATTCTATTTCTACACAAGATATCTTATTCTATTTAAGCAATTCTATTTAAGCAAAATAATTCTTTCTTCGTTTTAAAAATTTGTCAGTTTCTATATATAATTTGTTTTATAATAATATAATTAGTTGACAAATGGACATTTTAGTCAACTTTTAACTGTTTATAATGAAATTCATATCACAATCTATTTTTTGTTGAGTTAAAAAATAATGAATGACAAGGTATATTTCAGAGTTGTAACTAGATCCTTAAAGATGACCAGGATAATATTTTGCAAAGTTAAATATGCAATGTATGAGAAACATTAGTGAGAAGGCCATAGTTCTCTCCCATAGTCTCAGAGAACATTATTTCTCACAGATCAAGAGAAAGGGCTGAGGTTATAGCTGAGTGGTAGAATGTTTGCCTAGCACACACAAATGCACAGAGCCCTGGGTTCCATCCCCAGTGTGATGAAAGAAAAAGAAAAAGAAAAAACATCCAGTGGGGGAAAAGCTCTGCAGTTCAACATCTTAGACTTACAAGAGAAACACCCTGAAATGTCATTAAAATCAGACATGCCAGACATTCCATGTGAACATTAAACAAGTTTTTGAACTATCTAATTCACAAGCATTTAGTGCAGTAATTACAAACAATATCTACTTCATAAGGTTGCCTTACTTACAGCAGAGAATCAAAGAAAAGTGTGTGTGTGTGAACACTTATGAAGTTGAGTGTGCATCTCCTCAGTGCCCATGTCAGCAGTGCCCAAATAGAACTTACCTCCTAGTCTCTATCACTTTGGGTCTTCAATGGCAGAAACTACACTGTCATTTATCACAGAATTACTATCTGTCTTGTCCTGGGCTGATTCCACTGGAATAACAACAACCAACTCTATGATTTTTGTCCCAATTCCATTAGATGTCCTTTACAATGGTTGCTCTAGTAAAATGTTTGTTATTGTATAATGAAAAGTTATGAAGAGCTTCTTTTCTTCTCTCTCATCAAAGTTATTTACTTACCCTACATAACTGTGTGGGAATCTACAACCTAATTAAACATGTTCTTAATTAATGCAGGTTTTTGGAAAGCAAGATTCTAAAGTAAATAAAATATTTAGCACAACAGCTGATTTTATACAACAGCCACATTTTAGCTTTGGGCTAACACATTTGTTTGACAGTTAATCATAAAAATGAAATAAGTATCCAAGTTATTAGAAATATCACTGTAATATATTGAATTTTCATTTCAGTAGAATGTTTTCTCTATGTTTTAAATTATTATTATCAACAGCTCAGTTGTAGAGCAACATTCTTGGTGAACATCTCATATCAATGACTTCTTAAATGGCTATTGAAATTCTAATACTCATTCTGGAAAACTGGAGTTATAATATTGAATCATAATGTCAGAATCTGAAACTGGAATCATATTTATACTGGTATGTATGCATTTCTTTATAATATAATTGCTTTTCTCTTTTGCCAAATATTTTGTCACGTGATTTTAATGATTAAATATATTTATGATTATTTAACTGTTTCTTGTTAATGAACATTAAATGTGTTTCCAGTAATACATAGATAGCTATGATTTTTCTCTTTCTTTTTCCTTTTCACAGTTCTAGGGATTGAACCCAGGAAATGATATTTCCTCACACATGCTAGGGAAATGCTCTACAACTGAGCTGAATTCCCAGCTCTAGAAGTATATGCCTTTAGATAGCTGTTTCCAAATTACACAGAATTTTTTTTAAGAATATTAAAATGTGAAAAAAATTATCATTTTCTATCTTAAAAGTACCTATCCTCCCACCTTGAGTGAACAAAAACAAAGAGAAGAGTAAATCTGCTCTTCAATTCATTGCACGTTATTATCATTATTATGAACATCAGGAAGAAGCTAATCTGGTTTTGGTTTGGTTTGATGCATTCTTCATACAAAATTTCAATCTCATTTTCCCCCTCCATAGAAATCTATTATTCTGATTTGATATTTGTCTTTGAATATATGCATATTTTTTATTTTGGAAGATGATTTTTTAAATTTAGATATGACAATGGAATGCATTACAATTCTTATTACACATATAGAGCACAATTTTTCATATCTCTGGTTGTATAACAAGTATATTCACACCAATTTTTGTCTTCATATGTGACCATCACATTCCACCATCATTTCCAACCCCATGCCCCCTCACTTCCCCTCCAACCCCTCTGCCCTATCTAGAGTTCATCTGTTCCTCCCATGCTCCCTGTCCCTACCCCACTATGAATCAGCCTCCTGATATCAGAGAAAATATTTGGCATTTGGATTTTTGGGATTGGCTAACTTCACTTAGTATTATCTTCTCTAACTCCATCCATTTGCCCGCAAATGCCAGATTTTATTCTCTTTTATTGCTGAGTAATATTCCATTGTGTATATATGCCACATTTTTTTTTATCCATTTGTCTATTAAAGGGCATTTAGGTTGGTTCCACAGTTTAGCTATTGTGAATTGTGCTGCTATAAATATTGATATGGCTGTGTCCCTATGGAATGTTGTCTTTAGGTCCTTTGGGTATAAACTGAGAAGAGGAATAGCTGGGTCACATGGTGGTTCCATTCCAAATTTTCCAAGAAACCTCTTTATACTGCTTTCAGTATTGGCTGCACCAATTTACAGTCCCACCAGCAGTGTATGATTATACCTTTTCCCCCACATCCTCACCAACACTTATTGTTTGTCTTCATAATAGCTGCCATGCTGACTGGAGTGAGTTGAAATCTTAGAGCGGTTTCATTTGCATTTCTCTAATTGCTAGCAATGATGAAGATATTTTTATATATTTGTTGGTTGATTATACATCATCTTCTGAGAAGTGTCTCTTCAGGTCCTTGGCCCATTCATTGATTGGATTATTATTATTATATATTTTTTGGTGCTTAGCTTTTTGAGTTCTTCATATACCCTAGAGTTTAGTGCTTTTTCTAATGTGTGAGAGGTAAAGATTTGCTCCCAAGATGGAGGCTATCTATTCACCTCACAGATTGTTTCTTTTGCTGAGAAGAAACTTTTTAGTTTGATTCCATCCCATTTATTGATTCTTCAGTTTAATTCTTGAGCCAATATTTTGTTTAAGACTGTGTATGCTTCATGTTGGTTGATTGATTTATTAACTAAATTTATTTATTTATTTATTATATTGTATTTATTTGTTGGTCACTCAACTCTATGTTTATAATATCCACCCATGTTTATGTATATACATTATATTTAATGGGTATGTACATCAGATTTATTGGCTCTGTTATCTGGAATTCACAATGTCAGCCCTCTGTGTCTGCAGGTTTGGTACCCATGGATCCAACCAACTATAGATCAAACACATTTGGAAAAAATGGCATCTGTACTGAACATATCCAGATATTTTTTCTTGTTATTCCTTAATCCATATAAAAACTACTTATATAGCATTGATATTGTATTATTTATAAATAATCTAAAGATGTTTTAAAGAATATGAAGATTTATGTAGATTATATGTGGCATTCACTGGGAATTCTCGAGCCAATCCCCTGAAGATTTGAAGGACGATAGTATCTACCACTGCTTTAGTCAGTTTTGCACTGTTATGAGCAAAAGAACTGAAGAGAACAACTTACAGGGGAAAATGCTTATTTCATTTCAGAAGTTTAGTTCATAAATGGCTAGCTCCTTAGCTCTGGGTCCAAGGTGAGGCAGAACATCATGGTGAAAATCATGGGAAGGAAAGCAGCTCAGAATATGGCAACCAGGAAGCAGAGAGCTCTGCTCACCAGGAACAAACAATTGTAGACCCCAAAGTCACAACCCTAGTGACTTACTTCCTCCAGACACACCCTACCTGGTGACAGTTAGGGCCCAGTAAACACACCAGTGTATTAATCCACTGATTAAGTTACACTAATTGTAATAAATCACTTCTCCTCTGAAAATTCTTGCATTGTCTCACACATAAGCTTTTTAGATACCTCATATCCAAACCACAATAATTAGATTTTATTTTTCTTGATTCGTTTAGTAATGAGCACTTTCATTATCTCCAGCCTCCAACTACCATAAACAATGTTCATGTATTTTTAATCTTACAGCTATAGTCAACAACCACAAGGATCTTGAACCACATCAAGAATTTCTTATGGGACCTATATTTCTTATTTATTTGTTAATTATAAAATATTTTATTTCATTTTTTTTCTCATGCATTCTTGTATGTGTGTGTGTGTGTGTGTGTGTGTATGTGTGTGTTGCTGGGATTGAACTTATGGCCTTGTGCATGTAAGACAAGCACTCTACCAACTGAGCTATATCTCCAGCCCCCTCTCACGCATTCTTGATACCAATATCTCCATTTTTTAAAAAAGTCACTTTTAACATAGTCTTCCAGAGCTACTTCTTCACTTCTGAGGATACTTCAGCCTATGAGTGATATATTAATCAATACACATTTCATTTCAGGAAACCATTTGTCCCTAAAATTGTATAATTGTGATCTCTACAACAAAGCCTTATTTTACAAACTTATGACCTCCAATTTTCGCAATTATAAGGTAATTTCCTAGGCATGAATGTATCCTGGCCTCTGTAATAGAGACCTCTAGAGGCATTCAATACCAATGTGATCAAAGTGCTACAAAGCAGGCTCTTCAAAATAAAGTAAATTGAGAAGGACATCAGATTATGAAGGATCTTATAAGGAATTACGTACAAGATGCCTCCCTCTTTTCTGAAGGGTGTTTTGGGGGAAAGACAAATTTTATCTTATATTCAATCTTTTTCAAAACAAGAAACCTATATTTCTGAATTGGTAGAGTGGGCCACTGAGCACCAGGTATTTTTTTAATTTGACTAAGTACTGACAGATTTGATTTTCAGAAAGGCTTCATCAGTTTATATTGAGAGAAACAAACAATGCCTGAGAATTTCTGTTTCCCAGTGGGTAATATTTTGATACCTTGTTGTTTCATGACTTTGTGTTTTTAAAATTTATTTATTTTTGCATTACAATTCTTAATACACCATTATACAATAATTTATCATATCTCCATATCTCTGATTATATATAATGTATGTTGACACCCAATTCACATCTTCATACATGTATTTTGTATAATGATGAGGATCTCCATTCATCATTCATACTATTCCCCTTCTCCCTCCTTTTCCCTCCCACCCCTATTCCCTATCTAGTGGTAATCTTCCTCCCTTGCTCTCCCTCCCAACCCCATTTTGAGTCACTCCCCTTATATCAGAGAGAACATTCGGCATTTGTTTTTTTGGGGATTGGCTAACTTCACTTAGCATAATCTTCTCTAATGCCATCCATTTCCCTGAAAATGCCAGGATCTTATTCTTTTTTATTGCTGAGTAATATTTTATTGTGTATAAAATGCCACATTTTTTTTTTTTTTATCCATTCATCCACTGAAGGACATCTAGGTTGGCTCTGCAGTTAAGCTATTGTGAATTGTGCTGCTATAAACATTGATGTAGCTGTGTCCCTGTAATATGCTGTTTTTAGGTCCATTGGGTATAGTCTGAGAAGAGGAATAGCTGGGTCAAATGGTGGTTCTATTCCCAGTTTTCCAAGGAATCTCCATACTGCTTTCCAAATTGGCTGCACCAATTTGCAGTCCCACCAGCAGTGTATGAGTGTACCTTTTTCCCTGCATCCTCACCAGCACTTCTTGTTGTTTGTCTTCATAATGGCTGCCACTTTTACTGGAGTGATATGGTATCTCAGAGTAGTTTTAATTTGCATTTCTCTGATTGCTAGAGATGGTGAGCATTTTTTCGTATATTTGTTGATTGATTATACATCCTCTTCTGAGAGGTGTCTGTTCAGGTCCTTGGCCCATTTATTGATTGGATTATTTGTTTTTTGGTGCGTATCTTGTTCAGCTCTTTATATACCCTAGAGATTACAGCTCTATCTGATGTGTTAGGATGCTAAGAGCCATAGCCAAGTAGGAATGATGCATGGCATTTTTGGTTGAAAGGTGATGCCAGCAAGCCATTGAGATGATATGATTATATTAAGATCTGTATTCAAATGGATATTAGACCCCTGCTGTCCACCTCGGCCTGCTACTTTGGAGCTCTAGGTGGGACTCCCAAAGAGTTCCCATTGGTTAGGAAAGTGCGGTAGGAGGGAATTCCAGAGAAGTGATTTCCTGTTGGTGTAGTGTGGCCCAGGAGAACGATGCGTGCTTGGGTAGTTTGGCATATTTCCTGGGGGAGTGCGTGGCATTGGTGTGAGTTTCAGAAATAAAGTTTGTTCCTGCTTGAGTGGCTCGTGATTTTGTGCCCAGCCAGACTGCGGCATTAGGGGTAAAAATTTGTTTCCAGGATGTAGGCTCCCTATTCACCTCACATATTATTTCTTTTACTGAGAAAAAACTTTTTAGTTTGAACCCATTCCATTTGTTGATTCTTGGTTTTAATTCTTGTGCTATAGGTGTCTTATTAAGGAAATTGGGGCCTAGCCCCAAGTGATGGAGATTAGGGCTTACTTTTTCTTCTATTAGACGCAGAGTCTCTGGTTTAATCCCCAGATCCTTGATCCATTTTGAGTTAACTTTTGTGCATGGTACATGTAATTGGGATTGAATCCAGCAAATACTATACTCTTAACTACCTCCCTATCCCTGTTCACGTGCTTTCACATTTTTAAGAAATATTTTCTGAAGTTTATTTTTAAAAAAATTTAAAATTTTATTGTACATTGCTTTTTACTTTGATAAACCTTGGCAAAATATATATCTTGCAAATAATGCATTTCTGCCTTTATTAATTTAATAAAGTAATGAAAATTAATATTGACAAACTTTGTATACTAAACACATTCTTGGCATCATAAACTCTCTAGATATAGTTAGTTAAATAACTTCTAATTTAAGAGATTCAGAATAGAATTAAGCAGAGAGAAATATATTGGATAAGTATTTCTTTCCCCACAAATCAACAAAAATATCTTTTACTATTTAACCTTGCAACCAACCACATAGATCAATGCTGAATCTCAGATACAAGATAGATTAGTAAATCTCATTATTTTGACTTCTACATTAAGCATGGTTACTGGACTGGAATTTTAGTTGAAATCACCTGGCAAACCTATCATTTTTATATTACTGTATTGGTTTTTATACTTCCCTCGCATGGGAAAGCATTATGGGATGAACTGCATCTCATCTCAAATTCATGTATTGAAGTCCTAACTCCCAATGCTTCAGAATGTGACCTTGTTTGGAAATAGTCTTTTCAAATGTAATCAACAAAATTAGCATGAGGATATTGTACAGTAGAATGGGACCCTAATCTGATCTCCTTTAGAAATGAGAAATTTGTACAGACATGAACACAGGGAGAATATCATGTCAAGATGAAGTCAGAGTGATATTTGTGGGAGCGAGGAAATGCCAGATGTTGTCAGCAAACCATCAGAAGTAAAGGGAGAGTAATAGAACAAAATTTCCCTCCGTAGCACTCTCTACCCAGCTGACAGCTTGACCTCAGACTTCTGGCTTCCAGAATTAATAAGACATTAAATTTCTATTAGTGAAGCCACTCAGTTCGTGACTGTTTGTTATAGCAGCTCTAGCATACTAATATAAAAAGTAAGGGAGATTCCAGGTTTTTGACCATGTTCATTGTTGTTAGTGTCTATTAGAATTCTGTATACTAAACTGGACAATGTCAAGTACTGTTTTAGATTTTTTTTCTGAACTATTTTACATGCAGCTGTTCTGTCTTTGCACCTTCTTTTGTATCATCAATTTGAACAGCTGGAATCTCAGATAATTTCACAGAAACTAAAGGATTTAGTCTTAAAATAGATTATTTATCTAAACAATTACAGAATACAAATGAAAATTTTCCTGAGATTTTCTGCTCTATGCAAAAATAAATAAATAAATAAAGTTAATTTTCTCTGTGCTACTTTTTCTTTTTGTCAAAGGGAAATGAGGGAATTTTATTTTTATAAATCAAATCAAACTTTTCTTATGAAAGTTTTTAATAGGCATTATTATTTAAGTTGATTTTCAGGTTATTTTTTTTTCTGTTCTTTAGAATTCTTGTTTGTGTACTTTTTCTGCCATTGTTTATTTTTCTTTCAGATTTTTAGATTAGAAGGATAGATGTTCTAGAATGGTTTGCAGGATTTTAGTTTATAATGGGAGACATAACAGATGGTTCTCTACTTATTTAAACAAAGATGATTTTCATCTATAATGCTCACATGTGAAAATGATGTATTTTGGGCAAATGCTTTGCAGTAAACAAATCCCAGAATTCTCTAGTGGCCTGAGCTTTTATGAAAACTGATAATGATAAGTTGCCATGTCTGGGTAGAAAAAGAGAGAAACACATTGATAACAAGAAAAGAAAGAAATGAAGAAATGATTTTCCCTAAAGTTTCTTTGAAATCCCCATAATTTGGATCTGAAACTTTTTTTGTGATAGGAATTTATATTTTCAGGAAACTAGAGGTCTTCCCTTGGGTTCATCCTCTCTTTAAGATAACAAAGGAAAACAATAACATAAATGACATTTCCAAACAATCCCTAGGCTTCTTGGCACATATTTAATTTTTTTTCACTGTCACTAAGCTTTTCTGTCCTACACTTTGTGCAAAATACTTTTCATAAACAGTGTTAAAATCCCATTACAGCAGAACTACTACGCAAAATGTAACTTGAGGGGCTGGGGTTGTAGCTCAGCGGTAGAGCGTTCACCTAGCACGTGCGAGACCCTGGGCTCGATCCTCTGCACCACATAAAGATAAATAAAATAAAAGGTATTGTGTCCAACTACAACTAAAATATTTTTTTAAAAAAATTTAACTTGAATGAGTACATTTCAAAGGCAATGTGTAATTAAATATTCTTCCTTACAGTTCTATTAATGTAGGGAGAAATGTAGATTTAATGAGATTTTTGTGTGATCCACTAAAAAACTTTAGAGTGTAATATGCTACTGACTTGACTAATTTTTAGTTGGGAGCAATATACTGCATTGACCTTGGATGTAAGCAGTAATAGTATCTCATTTGGAAAGTTTTCCATAACTGTGTTACTGGAATTTGATTTGTAAGTAGTACTTCATTTAGAGCGTCTCCCATAATTTTTTTACTGGAATAATTTTTCAATGGGAAAACATAATAGCCATATCAATAAACAAGAATCATTTTACAAATTGACTTGTGATTAGACCACCTGTGCATTTTAAGATTAATAAATAAGATAAAGGAGGAAAAAAATAATTTTTGAAACATAAGAGAAGCAATATGGTCTAATAATTTTTAATCAAAAGTGGCCTTCATAGAAACACAGGATACAAACTTTTTATATTTTAACTACATCAACAATTGTGAAATTACCAGTCATGGGCCATGTTTTAAACCTGCTGAGGACTCGCCAGTTCTCCAGGACTATGTTTAATGTTGTGGAACTTATATTTTATGGCACATTCTTCTTCTGTTGGGTGTTTCTCTCATCCTATGATGAATGTTGGTTACATCCAGATGTACCTTTGCAGAGTCCACCAAAATCAGCAGATGGCCATGCAGGCCACAGGCTTTCAGTCAGTGTTCACAGAATAGAAGGTTGGGTGGAACAAGCTGAATGCATCCTCAAGGGATCAGAGCTTGCATTTTAGTTCTTCCCTATGGGAACATATCTTTGAAAAGTAACAGTGGAGTCAATAGTTTTAAGATACCCTCAAGTTTTGTGTGGTCCATTTCAGAGTGCATCATGTTACTGACTTAACTAATTTTTAGTTGGGAATAATATATTGCACTGTGCTTCGATTTAAGTAGTTGTAACTCATTTGGAGAGTCTTCCATAATTGTTTTACTGGAATTTGATTTGTAAGTAGCCCTCATCAGCACTGATTACATTCTTCTGGAAGTCTTCGTGGAAAGAGTCCTGGTAATTTCCCCCTATGCTTTAAATATGCATAGATTTAAACAGAAGAATGGATTCTGTGTATAAATATTTTTATAATCTGTGCTTGTCTGTGTTTAGTCTCTCCTGAGGAGAGCTGGTACCAAAATTAAAAGCTTTTATTCTGAACCTAGCATTTGTGCAACCTATAACTATGTTTAAGTGTCAGTTTCCTTGAAAAATTAATTTGTTAGATCCCTTAAAAAGGGGAGGGGGCACTGAAGATTTCTCTAACTAGTTTGCAGAACAATTTCGTATTTCAGATGGCAGCTTGTCTGAAGGCAGTGCTCTTCTGTATGGTGGACTTCATTTTAGAAAATCAGTGTCTCCGAGGTTGTTTCAATACTCAAGTTCACAGGGAGAAGGATGTGGTCCAGAGGCCATGGCCTGCAGCTGTTGTCCCATGTGTATCTGGGATGTGATAAGCAGTAGACCTCTATACTGACAACACAGTCATCCAGCTTTCCTTTCACTGATGAAAAAATAAACAACACTTTCTAGCTTAGTGAAAGCAGATATAGTACTCCCTGACTAATTTCCACTTCAGTTTTAGTTATAAAATGTGAGTGAGAACTATTGGAACAGTTAGCTTAGAGTTTAAAAATATGATCACATTGAATTACACAAGGGAGTATATACATCTATTAACATCTTCTCCAAGACCGCTACATATCACGTTTTTCTGAACATTAATGGGTCTAATTCGGCCATTTTCTACCCAGTTCATCTACAGAGAAGGCAAGGACATCCTTCATCTGGGATAAAGAAAGAATAGAGATAGAGATAGATAGATAGATAGATGGATAGATAGATAGATAGATAGAGGTGGGGGATGGTAGCTAGGCAAGAGAGCACATGCCTGAACTCCGTGACTTGGGAGGGTGGGGCAGAAGGATTGCATGTTGGAAATCAACTTGGGCAGCTTAATGAGACTCGGTCTCAAAATAAAAAAAAATACTGAGGTGTAGGTTGATGGTAGATCTCTGCTAAGTTCAATTCTCAGTACAGGAAAAAAATTGAGGAAGAGGAGGAGTGGAAGGAAGAAGGAGGAGGAGGTACAGGAAAGGGAAGGACAATAACAACAACATGGTAAAAGTGATAAATAGAGGAAGTAAATGGAAGTCTCACTAATCTGCCTATGTCTGTCTGTCTGTTTCTCTCTCTCTCTCTCTCTCTCTCTCTCTCTCTCTCTCTCTCTCTCTCTTCTTTAGTTTAGAAAAAGTTTCCTGTATCCTTAAATACAAATGTCTTATAACATTTCTAGGTAAATTTTTTTTTCAACTAAATATTTACAATTGTGTTTTTTCCCCAAATGCGCTTACAGCTCAGTTTTAGTAATTCTGAGGGTGCTCAAAATAACAATATTTTATTGTTTCAGCAAAAAAAAGTTGATACCCATAGATTTTTAGCAATCATAGATTGCATGATTTACTCTATAACTACATTTAACTCTACCCCTCCAAAACACATTTTGACCATACTGTATATCATATAGCCTTTTAGAAGCGAGGAAAGGATACCCTTAATTTCTAGCCCTAGAAAGTTAGTTCCCTGAGCTAGAATCACGGGGAATTGAGAAGGTTGAAATGTGGACATGCTATAAACCTGGACAGAGATTAGTGCCCTTGGGGAAATTTTGTTAAAGAATTGGGCACCATTGTGTGTGTTTTAAGAAGGATTATGGCTGAGTGTCATGATTAAGGATTGGTTTAATAAACCCTAATCAAGGCAAAGAAAAGAATGAATAGAAACTTGGTTTGTTGTCTCTTTATAAAGTACATAAAAATTCTTATATGAATACACGACCAGTGCAACTCCACATCATGAACAACCACAAGAATGGGGAGTTGTACTCCATGTATATATGATATGTCAAAATACATTCTATTGTCATGTGCAACTAAAAAGAACAAATAAGAAAAAAAGAATTAGGAAAAAAAAGACCGAGTCTCATTAAGTTGCCCAAGTTGACTTAAGCAAAATTCTATCAAAAATCAGAACAAGAAAAAACTTTCAATATACCCACAAGGGATATATCCTAAGGTATTGGTATTAGGATTGAAGACTTATTCCCATACTGATTTCTATGTTATATTTGTAAACAGGCATCATCTTTTCTTACTAGATCATCCTTATAAAGATGATTAGCTCAGCCCTCTAGACAGTGTTCAAGCACCAGGATGATTTGAAGGGTAACTCCCCACTGGACATAAGCATCCTTCCTTAACGTCTTTTCTCTTTCAGCATCTCATCTTTCAGCAACAGATGATACTTTGGGTGTAATATGGATACATGTATGACTAACATTAGAAATTCTTCTAATTTTTAAGTTAATATGAACATGGCTATATGTTCATCAGCTGTCTATCACTAAGAAAAATATGTGAAATAAACAACTTAGAAATAGAAAAGATTCCTACTGTTTTAGAGGTTTGAGCACACTGTCAATGATGGAATTGTTATGGTGGAGCAAAGCTACTTATCTAATGATGAGAGAGAGAGAGAGAGAGAGAGAGAGAGAGAGAGAGAGAGAGAGAATTGAGTTCCACAGTCTCCTTGAAGGCTGAAGGCAAACCCCCAGGGACCTATTGATCCCCTCTCTTAAAGTTTCCATCGCCTCCCAATGGGGTCAACCTAGGGATAAAGACTTTAAGACATGTGTCACCAGTGGACATTCCAGATCCAAAATTTAGCAGGCAATCATTCGCTCCCTCAGACCCTTTCATTGCTTGCTAAATCCACTGAAAATAACTAAAATTCCTCTTCTCAATGACTATACTGCAAATATTTGAGGGCAGTGCTCCTTTATTTTCTTATTAAATCCACTCGTACAGATTAAATATCTTCATCACAGTAATTTATTTTAAATATACAATAAAACATTTCATCTTCTATGTCACAAGTTCCACTCTTAGACCATTTTCCCCACTGTGAAGTTTTTGTGGCCTGAATTTAGGGCAATATATTCAGTCATGGATTTTTCTTTAATTTCATTCCTTTTGTTTCAGTCTTTCATTTCAAGCTGTTTGTTCAGTGATGGAAAATCTACAATTTACTTCCTATAATATATTACAGTAAAAATCGCAAAACTTCCTGTGGATTAGCAGTAGGAGATCATTATTCTTGATTTCCTTGGCCCTCTTCGGAGACAAGTGCACTGTTGGTGACAGCACGTGTCATGCAACATGGAAAAAAATATGATTTAATTATTGAAAATGGGTAAATAATCAAAGTTCCTTGTGTGATGTCATGATTGAATCCATTGATGCCCATAAATGTAGGAAGAATTTTGGAGTTTTGAAGCCTTTCCTTTTCTATTTTTATGAAATTTTAGAAGAATTATGATTTCTCATTATTTTAAGTGTTTGTCTTGCTGGTCTGACTCCCAAAATTGAATTGTGTACTGAAGAATCATGGGATGGCTCTACTGGGTTCTGACTCACGTCCTAAATTAGGAAACGGCTCTGAATGTTGTCTCAAGGGTAAGCTCTGCTTCTGTATTTGAGCTACAAATTAAGAGAGAGACTTCGAACAAGATGCTGGGGCGTGAAGAACATTTTCAAGGACAGAAGTGTAAAAAGGTAGAGCTGTTGTTGATAGATCCAAAATGAGATGTAAATACTCACCTACTGGCAATTTCTCCTTCACAGGAAAAATGTCTGTCAAAAAAAAAAAAAAAAAAGAAAGAAAGAAAGAAAGAAAGAAGGAGATCTGCAAAATAACCTCTTGGATTCAGGCAGACCCCAGGGAAAAGCTTTCATTTTTCTCATATCTCACTTTCAACATTAAAAAAAAAAGTTTTGCTGTCCTAATGTTATTCATATTAATGAAAACATCTTGCCAATAGTCATAGTAGAGTTTCACCTGCTTTTTTCTGAGAATTGGAATGCTGTTTTATAAGAACAAAGGTGTTTTTGTATCCAAGCATATTAGTGTTTAATCCTGTCTTCAAAATCAAGCAATGACCATTTTGAGCTAGAGGTTTAGATTCTCAGAACTTCAGATTTTCTCTCTGTAATATGGGCTTTTATTTAAGCATAAGAGAAAATAACATACACAAAGCACGTGACAAATAATTTTACAGGGCAAGTATTTGTAAACCTTTGTCCTTCATTTTTAAGTTCAAACCTTCTTGCATCACTATCTCCTGACATTTTACCTCTAAATTGAGGAATCCAAGAGATTTGTCTAAAAGGGATTGTAAAAACTGTTGACATCCCAGATACAATATATAGCAGGTGATCATTCTTTCCCTCAGAGTGGATTTATTAAAAAAAAAGGTTTGTCTAAAAGTATTATCAGTCTTGCTACAATATTTGATGAAGACTAGGCTTAAAGACCCAATTACATTCTGCTTGATTCTTGTTAGCAACTTTTGATTGTTTTGTTATCATTTATTTCATTTTGTTTCTTAGCGAGCTAAAGGAAATGCCCTTAAAAATTAAAATTGTTTTGCTTGACCTGCAGATTTAGTATTATTGAATTAGATGCTATTTAAAAGATGGAAAAGACTGTCACTCCACAGGCAGGAAAATGATACAGTCAAGAAAAGGGCATGATGATGATGATGGTGGCTGTATGTGAAGAAGGTGACTGACCAGTCATTGAGGGGACTCTCTATGGGAAATAGATCTGACAGTGACTTAATGACATCACTTAGTGCAATAAAGAGGAAAAATGGCTGCCTAAAAGCATCTTTATACTGTTGGGTTTAAGTCCAGAGAAGACTAAGCCTGCGATTGCCTTCAGAATGATGCTCCTCACAAATGTTCAAGTAAGCACCAGGTGTGGTGCGCACGTCTGTAATCCCAGTGACTCAGGAGGCTAAAGTAGGAAAAATAGAAGTTTGAGGCAAGCCTGGGTAATTTAGCAAGACTCTGTGTCATAATAAAATAAAAAGGGCTGGAGGATATAACTCAGTTGTAAAGCATCTCTAGGTTCAATACCCTGTGCCAAAAAAAAAAAAAAAAAAAGAAAGAAAGAAAGAAAGAAAAAAGGAAAAAATGGTCAAATAAACCAGAAGTTTCTTTATTCTGCATCTTGAGAGAGATAAAGATGAAATTAGATACTGATGGGTAACAAGTGGTATTTTATAAAAGTAATTCAGTTGTAACTGCATAAGTGCTAAAGGTAATTTCAAGGCATCTCACTCCTTCTACCGTTTTCATCTCCAAAATACACTTCTTCCATGACTGTATTTTCTCTGCTCTGCATACTCCCCAAAGCGGGACCTGGCAGCCGTGAGTGTGCTCTGATCTCACTTCACTCCAGGTTCCCAGAAGACAATATCTGTCCTTGACAAAGAAGCCAATAAAGTCCTGTTTAGAATCCCAGCTTTTTCAACCTGTAGAGACATGACTAATTCGAGACATAGAAGGACTGTGGCTGCACATGGTTCCGGTGCGGTGCGTATGTTCCCAAGCATTGCTGAGCCTCCCCGTGGAGAATAGAATGATGTCAGCTACCTTGTAGGTGGATTTGAGTCCTTCCTGAATCTTCTCTTATCACAGTCCTCTATGTCTTCCTCTTCAGGTCATTCTTTCCCAATACATTTCTCTCAGGGACCAATTTAGTAAATTTATCATCAATGACTAATAAAGATTTGGGATTAGAAGCTGAGTTGTGTTTATGCATCATCAGTTTCTTAAATTGTGAAACACGAATATGCTAGGGATATATTTTTTTTTTTTATTGGTTGTTCAAAACATTACAAAGCTCTTGGCTAGGGATATTTTTAAGACTACTGGATCTCCCAATTACCAATGACACTTTTGCGAGGGCAGATCTATAGCAATCAAGTCCTGCAAGTAAAAGCTGCTCCCTTTGGTCTTTCAAATGCTCTTACCTTACATCCATTTTATAACCTGTAATGAAATTTAAAAATGCTCTGTTGGGGAATCCACTCTGCACATCAGCATTTTAATGTACTGATTCATTTATCAGTTTCACCCAAATAAGTAATATTCTTTAACTTTTTTGAGTTATAGACTTTTTTTTGGGTAGGATTTGGTAGAAATCACAGATGTTTTCTTCTGAAAAATGCACATACGTACATAAATAATTTTGTACTGAATTTCATACCATCTATGGATTACTTGGAACATCTACATGAGATCCAAAAGAAATGCAACCTCAGCTATTTCAGAAGCATGGCTAACTTGTGTCAAGGACAAGCATTTCCTAAAGTTTCTGTCATCGGAAATGAATGCTAATGTCACCCAGATAACAGTTTTGGCTGTTCACTGTCAGTTCCTGTTTTGACTGCTGGGTATCCATTCTGATAAGTGTAACTATGCCTTTTCATTGTATGATATGCTTAATTTTGAGCTTGTACTATGGTTTGGATAAGTGTTCCCCAATGACCCATGTGCTAAATTCTTGGTCCCCAGGGTAGTGCAACTGGGAATTATTGGAACCTTTTAAGAATTGGGGCCTAGTGGGAGGTCATTGCTAGCATGCCCACTGAGAGGTTCCTGAGATCCCAAGTCCTTCCTTTTCTCTTTCTCTTCTGATTTCTGGCTATAAGGTGAACAGTGTTCCTTTGCAACAGACTCCTACCATGATGCGCTGCCTCATCCCAATTCTAAAAGCAACAATAATAAATTTTATAAGTTTATTATCTCAGTTATTTGTTATGGTAATAGAAGGCTGACTAAAACACCTTGTATAGAGGAGATGTTAAAAGAATGTGTCCTTTCTTGAACAAGGATGGCAGAATGTGGTAGGCATCATGGAACGTATAAAAGAATTAAAAAGTATAACACTGCTTTCAAAATAAGTCAGCTTTAGCAAAGAGCACCTAGATCCAGCTATGTGTCTATGACTCACTCTCAGAAGGAACATGTATCAGGGATTGCACTTCAGTTTCCCATTGATTGAGAAATTGGTCACGAATTTCCCTTCCCCCACTGTCTTCATATTTTTTGTAAGTTATTTCTGCTCCTCTTGTATCTGGTCTGAATTTACAACTTACTCTGAATACACAATAGCAGAAATAATGTGCTGGTTTTGAGCCACCTCAAGATCTTGATTAATCTTTTTTTTTTTTCCCTCTGTCTCAGTCAAGTAAATATCTCAGAGAAGGTTGCTGGAGGAGGAGGCCTGGTAGAGATAAGCCAGACAGACCCTCAATATGTAAGAACATCCAGCAGATCAGAAATGATACCCAGCTAATCTGCAGCTGACCACAGATACATGAATGAGCTTTGTCATACTTAATTTATATGCTTAGAACCATCCAAACAACCTACAGACACACAGCCAAAAATAATGCTAAGTTGTGTATGCCCCTGAGGTTAATGATTTGCTGAATTAAAGAACTCATATACTTAGCTAATTGGATGTGGATTCACACCCTCAAGAGAATCTTAAAATGGACTAATTTCCTCTATAAATTTTTATATCATGATGATTGGATATGGAAATAAGAAATTTCAACCCGAGAACTGCAGTGTCAGGTTTGGCATATTCCAGTAAAACATCCAATCACAATTATCTACTCCAGTTGTCCTGCGTGCCAGGAATCACATCAGGCCTTGAAAATGTAGATAGAATCATGCTTAGTCCTTGTTATAAAGAAGGGCATCTTGTGGAGGAGGTGGGCCTTGAATTTATTTCTATCCAATGGTGCCAGTTTATTGAAACCAAACTGTCATGCTAGACACGTTTGTGTATTTTTCATTTCTAGCTAGAACTTGATTGACTGGCATTTTATTTCTCTCTTTTTTTTTTTTTTGGCACCGGGGATTGAACTCAGGGGCACTCAAGTACCAAGCCACATCCCCAGCCCTATTTTGTATTTCATTTAGAGACAGGGTCTCACTGAGTTGTCTAGTGCCTCACCATTGCTGAGGCTGTCTTTGAACTCACCACCCTCCTGCCTCAGCCTCCCCAGCTGCTGGGATTACAGGAGTGCACCACCACCCCTAGCCACTTGACTGGCATTTTAATAATGATTCTATTGGCAGTAGTTCTTCTGAGCAAGAACAATATTGTCTAACCTCTTTCAAATCTTTCCTTTAACCAGAAAGTAAATTGCAGCAAAAAGAAAAAAAAACCTAAAAGGAAAGAAA
The DNA here is from genome assembly GCF_048772815.1 of Callospermophilus lateralis. Lineage (NCBI taxonomy): Eukaryota > Metazoa > Chordata > Mammalia > Rodentia > Sciuridae > Callospermophilus > Callospermophilus lateralis. The sequence continues at coordinate 110,645,652 of NC_135312.1, read as the reverse complement.
GAACTCCCAAATATTTGATGATTTGAGAAACTTGTGGTTATTTTTCTGGGATATGATTTATTTAAATTTTGCAAGCCCTTATCTTCTTCCAGGTTTTAGGCATTTTGGTTGGTGAATCATATAAGGTCAAATGTTGCTGCTTCCCAAACATAAAACTCTTTCATAAAAGATATGGAAAGATTTAAAGCTAGGTTTTCTATCTTTGGTCCAATCTGTGCCTCAGAATGATACCTGTGATTCAGGGAAAATTATTTTAACTCTTTGATCTGGTCTCATTATTGGAGACATTCTATTAATGATAATTTGCTTGCCTCATAAACTCACAGAAAAAAAAACAATGCTTTCAAAAACTTGTGAGAATTCTGCTTCATTATAAACAATAATGCTAATTTCTCTAAAATTAGCTTGGGGTAATTTTCTATCTGCAGAAGTAAGTGGTACAGGGTTAATTGCATTGAATGCTCAGCTGGCACATTATGTAGAGATGTTACACACACACACACACATACACAAATACAATTCTGCTTACATTAAGCAGAGACACATACATGTTAAAATAACTCTTATGGTTACTATATATTTTTCTGTGACTGTAAGATGTAAGAATGTGAGAAGAGAGCGAGTTGAGAATGAATTTCCCTGTCTTTCTCAGTAATAAAACGTACACCAAAACTAGACTGCTGTATAAGTACCGTGTACTAATTGATTGGGTTAGAAATGATGGTGGTTTGTAATGAACATTATTATCCAAAGTGTGCATGTATGAAGATATGAAGTGGTGTGAATATACTTTGTATACAACCAGAGATATGAAAAATCATACTCTATATGTGTAATAAGAATTTTAATGCATTCACTGTCATATATAAATTTAAAAAATAATTTTAAAAATCCCAGACTAATACCAAAAAAAAAAAGAAGAAGAAGAAGAAAATGGCTTAGATCACTACTGTGATCTTCTTAAGTAAATACTAAAGTTCATTTACAAGCTTTAAAATGAAATGACTGACAATAAGTATGCTAAAATATTACTTTGTATTCATATTTACCTAATATGAAAGTAATGAAAATAATAGATCTGGTTCATTGTTTTGTTTTGGTCACAGGAAAATTATAAGCTGTTCTTGGCCCAGATCTCTCATCTACAGTATGGACTTGGGGCAGTGCATTATTATTTTTGCTATGTTTGGGTTTGTTTGCTTTTTTTCTTTTTTGAGATAAATGCCTATGCACTCCTAGAAAATGTTAGGACTTTGGGTCTCTGAGATAATATTTGATGTACAGATTTTAATTGAAATGAAAGAATATCACTTAAAGTTCCCCCCCCCCCCATTTTACTACTTATTTATGTATTTATTGGTACCAGGGATTGAACCAGGGGCTGTCAACCAGTGAGCCACATCCCCAGTCTTTTTTTTTTTTTAGACAGGATATCCATACATTGCTTAGGGCCTTGCTAAGTTACTGAGGCTGGCTTTGAACTTGGAATACTCCTGCCTCAACCTCCAGAGCCACTGCCCATTTTACTAATTTAAACCATCAAAGAACAAAGGAAAGAAAAAGGAAAACGCAAAAGTCCTCACATAATCTAAATAAACTCAGTATCATGACAAATGTCATTTTCATTTGGTATTTCTTAGAGAACCGATAAATCAAAAAAATTTTACCAGAAACATGTACATGTATATTTGATTTTACTTTGCTGGGACTAATTTGCTGGGAGCCATCAGCCAAGTAGGTATGACAAATTCCTTGCCAGCTTACTCCCATGCTGTCTAGTGGAAGGACTTCTGAAAGGTGACCTTGCTCAAGGACCAGGGCAGGATCCGTGTTTAGGGTGTTCCCCCTTTAGAATAGGGCAGTTTAGCATAATAGGAGATTAGGGTGTTCCCCTTTAGAATAGGGCGTATCCTGCTGCTGAGTTCCTCTTGAGTTCTTAGGGTCAGACAGTATATTTTGGGAGACAGAAGCCCATGGGAGTGGATTTGGGCAGAGTGTGGATTTGGGCAGAGAACGTGGATTCCCCCAGAGCGTGTTTGTAGACGGCCGGTGTGAGTTCGGGAATAAAGAATTGCTGTTTGAATCTACAAGCTGTGTGGAGACTCATGATTTGTGCCCAGCCAGAGACTGCGGCACTAATTGATTGGGGGAATTATTTTCTTAGACATTTAGGCTTTCCACCGTCTTTATGTCCATGTGTTAATGGAATTATATATCTCATCATGGTTAAGTATAAGAACCTGAGCTAGGTGTGGTGGTGCATATCTGTAGTACTGGTGACTCAGTAGGCTGAGGTGGAGAATTGCTGGAGCCCTGGAGTTTATCATCATCTTTGGCAACATACAAAGATGCTCTCTCAAAAAGAAAAAATGAAAGCCAAGAACAAAACAAAGCAAATAAACAGAACACCCAGAATCTGTGCTGTCTGCATTGAACAAAAATTGGACAAAATCCCAGAGTTCTTCATGTTGGTAAAACTTGCCAATGTATAGTTTTTCAACTCAATTGAGCACTTAGTACTTACAAATTATGAAGAGTTGGGCTGAATATTTGAAATCTGGATTATCCTAGAATACCTGGGGAAAAGGTAAAGGTTCGAGGTAGGTTGTAAGAAAGAGACAGCTCTCTGGAATTCTAGCCTGGATCAGTGAAACAGAAGATTCCAGAAGATGAGGCATTTTCAGAAGAAGAGAAATGAGTTAATTTTGGGCACATTGAATATGAAGTGCTTGTTGGACATTTACATGGAGATGAATAATTGAGAGTTAAATATCTAAGTGTGAAATTGAGAGGAATGGTCCAGGGAGCCCTCAGAAAAAAGTAATCTTGAGGAAGAAATGACCTTAGCTCCACTGCTACATTAAGCAAGATTCCTCTTGGGGAGACAAAGTTGGAATCAAAATCACAATTATTTCCATATCCTAGCCTTTTGTTAAGGCCACTTTAGAGTGTGTCCTGTTGTTCTCTTGGATTCTGAGTCGAAGGTGGAACTCTGGAGGGGAGAAATCTCTCATTTGCCTTTCAGGGTGCAAAGCATAAAGTTAGCAAAATCCTGAACCAAATGGTAGTTTCCTTATCCTAAGGAAAATTCTTGAAAAATATTATTAAATGGCTGTTTATGTGAGAAAAGCTTTAAGTGGTATGAAACTATAATAAGAATGATTTGGCTTAAAGAATTAGTAAAATCTTCAAAAATTAGACAGATATTCTACATATAGTTTGAGAAGATTAATGAGAAAAGCCATCGCACAGACCGGAATAACTGACCTTGATCATTCAGGTTTAGGCACAATTCTAAGTGCTTTGCATCTATGACTCATTTAATCTTTATTAAAATCTCATGTAATATATGTAACCATCATTGTTTTATAGAGGAGAAAACTGTCATGCAGAGACTTGTAAGTATTTTACTTAGGGCTAAACTGCTACTAAGTAGCAGATCAAAATCTAGAGTTTAGGTAACCTGGATATACAGATTATGCATTTCTAATACATTTTCTAGGTTTGTACAAAAAGGGGAAGTGTGCCTTCAGCATATCATAAGGAAGGTACATGTAAGTACAATTCATATAATAAATAGAGCAACTGCTATCCAAAAGCCTGATAGATCAAAGAAAGCTTTAGTGTATTTATTGATTTAACACAGGATTTTACTGTGTTCATTATGGAGAAATTATGCAATGCTAATTAGAGAATGCTCATTAAGCTGTTTTGTGCTGGCTTTTTTTTTCCACCCAGCTACTTCATCACCAGAACTTTGTGCTTATGATAGAATTAGCAGAGGAGCTCACCATTAAAGCGTGCACGCGCGCACGCGCACACACACACACACACACACACACACACACACACACACAGCTGTTGGGAATAGCCTGGTGTGGTAGCTATTGATATACTAAAGATAATTGCCACCAAGACAGCTGGACACATGAGAAATCCACTTTCAGCAGGAGGTAGTTGAATAAGAAAGTGCTGTGAGGCAATTATTGCATATGATCAGTCATAGCAAGTGTTCTTTTCTGGAAAACAAGAAATTCAGTATAATTGAATGTATTAAAAATTATTGGGTCCTTTTAAACAGTAACAACAACAATAATAGGCAGCATATATTCAACACTCACTGTGAACAATTTATTGCTCTGGGTTCTTTTAATGTGTTAACACACTATTCCCAATGGCCCTATTAGCTAGGGTTACATTTTTGCACCATTTTATAATTGATGAAAGAGAGTTTTGACAAATGACCTCAAAACACAAAGTGTTAATTTTAAAGAGGATGTTGATTAAGAGATTTTCCAGATCATATTTCTATTCCATTACTTTATTCTGTCATTTTATTGCTAAGCATATCATTTATTGATGGTAGATAAAATTTGTCCTTAGATTTTACTATGAGGGATACAGGTTTACTCTGGTATTTTGGTGACTCTTTCATGATTAAAGCAAAATTCTTGACATTACAAGCACAACATTTATTTTCTAATGACACCCTGGTATCTGATTATGCTGGTTATGTTATTTTTCTCCTGGAAATTTTACTAATTCTATGTACTTGCCAGTCAACATACTGCAACATTTTTTTTTATTCACATTGGCATTAAAAATCCACTGAAAGCACAAATTCAATACACAGTTCAAAATCCTGGGACTTCATTTAACTTTGTTTTGGTACAGAGAGTCTTAAAATCTGAATCACATGCAAAGCAGAAATAGAAAACTAGATCCAGGACAAGATAACAAAAATCTCAGAAAAGGTATCCCTTAAAACTAGATAGTCTGTGTAATCATTAACAATTAGCATTATTTTCCTGATCAGAAAGTATACCTAAACTATAATGTAGAATTGTCTTATTTTGCCTGAGTTTTGATAGCCCTAGAGAAAATATTGATATTCTTCTCTCATTGTTCTAATGTCTTTCTTTGATATTTTCTATTAAGTTATGATGACCACATATTTAGAAGCAGACGTTTGAAGATGTGACTCTGAAGGTCTAAGTTCAGAGCATTTGAACTTCTCATATTTAGTGGCAATTGCTTCTTTGAAAGAAATACATGTGAAATAAGTTCTGATTCAAATACTAAGGTATACATTTTAATATCTTCTAGTTTTATGACTGTGGTAATAACCAATTCCATGAGATTTAGCCTCTTATCAAATCTTCATACATGTAATCCAATGTGATTAACTATAGGTACAATGTTGTGCAGCAGATCTCTAAAATTTATCTATTTAGCATAATGAAACTTATACCCACTGTATTCCTCTGTTACTTTAACAAAATGCCTGAGAAAATCAACTGAAAAAGAAAAAAAATGTTTATTTGACTCACAGTTTTGTAGGTTTCAGTCCATAGTCCATTTGTCCCATTGCTCTTGGGCCTCTGGTAAGGTAGCACATCATAGAAGGAGCAGATGGCTAAGCAAACTGTTCCCCATGTGGCCAGGACAGAGCAAATGAAAAGGGCCAGATCCCATAATCACCTTGGAGGAAAGGCCCCCCATAGCTTAAAACCTCCCGGTAGAGCCCACCTCTTAAAATTTCTACCTCCTCACAATAGCACCAAGCTGAAGACTAAGGATTTAACACATGGCCTTTGGGGTCATTTCAGATCCAAACTATATACCCATTGAACAGCAACTCCTCATTTCTACTTCCATGCCCCTGGCAACTACCATTCTACTTTCCTTTATTACACGTTTGACTATGTGAAGCATCCTATGTAAGGAGAATCACACAGTATTTGTCCTTTGGGGTCTGGCATATTTCAGATCATAAAATTTCCTCAAGATTCAACCATACAGTTTCACATCACAGAATTTACTTCTTTATTATAGTGGAAAAATATTCCATTGCATGGATACACCACTTTTCTTTATCCATTTATCCGTTATAGCTATTGTGAATAGTAATGCAAAGAAACAGAATAGAGAGCCAAAAAATAAACTCATGTGTGTATGTTCAACTGGCCTTTGTGAAGGTCCAATACTCAGTGGAAAAAGGAAATTCTCTTCAACAAACGGTGCTGGGAAAACTAAATATCCATATACAAAAGAATGAAACTGAACCCTTATCTTACATGATATACAAAAATTAAACTTGAGGTGGACTGTAGATTTAAACATAAGATCTAAAACTGTAAAACCCCTAGAATTAAACAGAAAAGTGCCACAACATTGTTCTTGGCAATGATTTCATGAATATTACACCAAAAGCACAGACTACAAAAAATATATACAACTGTGATGATATCAAACTGAAAAGCTTCAGTAAAGCAAATGAAACATCAGTGTGAGGATACAACCTATGAACTGGGAGACGATAATGACATCTGTAAGGGGTTGATTTCCAAAATACATAATATAGTACAACTCAATGACAAAAAAGTAATAACCCTATTTAAAATTGGGTAAAGGCTTGAGTAGACACACATATGATCCACAGATGTATAAAGAGATCGATACTATATTATGAAAATATATCATTCTGCGTCATTAATCATTGAGGAAATTAAAATCAAGCCCACAAAGAGATATTATCTCATATATATTAGAATGTCATTTAAAAAAATGAAAAGAGAGAGCAAGTATCAGAGAAGACATAGAGGAACTGGAACTGTTGTACACTGTTGGTGGAAAGTTAAGTCTGCAGCCACTGTGGATAACATCATGAAGGATCCACGAAAAATTCAAAACAGCTATGATCCAGCAATACCGTGTTTGGGTATTTGTACAAAAGAATTAAAATCAGGACCTTGCACTCCCATGTTTCTTGCAACTTTATTCAAAATATCTAACATGTATTTTTTTGTTTTGGTTTTGGTACTGGGGATTTAACCCAGGGGTGCTTTACCATTAAGCAACATTCCCAGCCCCTTTAATTTTTTATTTCAAAGCAGGGTCTTATTATATTGCTGAGGCTGGACTGGAACTTGCAATCCTCCTATCTCGCAACCTCCCCAGTCTCTTTACAGGCATGCACCACTTGCCCAACTAAGATGTACATTTTTTTTAAAAGTTCTTATTGTTAGACAAATTCTCCAAAGAAGATTTGCTAGGTGAAAACACAAAAGAAGAGGGCTTTTGTGTTTCCTAAGTTACTTTAACCAGTTTTCACTAGTATAAGGTTTTGAAATTTCTTCAGCAAAAATATATTTTAAACATATATTAAGTGAAGCTAATGAGTTTGACCAGAATTTACCATCTTAGAGCATCGTTTTCAAATTCTTTCTGTAAAGTCATTCCAATGAGATATACGTTTGATTATACAAAGAGGTCCTTCAGTAATGAATTTTAAAATAAATTACTAGTGATTTATTTAATTATCTATTATTCATTGAACAACCAGGGGTTGAATTGGATAATATTGCAAAGTAAACGTGAATGTCTGTTAGTTAGCTTTCATTATTGTAATAAGTGCCTGAGGTAATCACCTTAAAAAGGGAAATGTTTTATTTCAGCTCAATTTCAGAGAGGTCAGTCCATGATTGTTTGACTCATTGCTTTGGGCCTATGACACCACATCATGGCAGGATCATATGGTGAACCAAAACCACTCATCTTATAGCCTGAAAGTGACAGAAAGAAGAAGAGGCAGGGGAATTTCCCCAGTGACCCAAGGAGCTCCTAGTAGCCCACCTCCAAAGAGTTCCACCTTACATGGCTTTAACACATGAACTTTTAGGAGACATTCAAGATCCAAACTGTAAGAATGTTTCAAATTACACTCAGGGTTTGTCCAAATATGAGAGAAACTACAATGCAATGAACAGAATTTTTGATCCTAAGTGACCTTGGAAACTAGAGATGGAAGGTACCATACCAGCCAGATCTTAAGGAAATCAAATTAAACTTGGTAGACATTTCTATTTGCTCCCTCAATCTTCATGGCTTTATAGCATCCTCCATAATGAGAGAATTGGTTTCTAAATGGACTACTCATCAGTTTCTGGTCATATGAGTAGGTTTCTGGTCAAAAATATATAATGGATATATATGAGATTCTGGAAAACCTGCTTTTAGAGAATCTACTTCTAGAAGGAGCACCTTTTTTAGGTTTCTTAGTTTTCCTCTTGTAACTGATCTGGTGACTCAGACATGGTGGCTTAAGTTCCAGCAGCCATTCTGGGCCATGAGGGTTTTTTGAGGGTAAGAACTGTGCCCTTGGATGAAAGGGAAGAATGATGAGGTACTAACACATCAGCTCTGAGCATCTTATTTCCATATTTTCTGTGCTATTATTATGTGCCACCTTTGCCTATATGACATTGTTTGTGAAGTTATTTAAGTATTTTATTGATTTTGATCCATCTTACCTTAAAAAAAGATTAAAACATGGATGAATGAAAATGGGATGCAAATGATATAATTTAATACAACTGAGACAATTCTAGAAAGAAGCAAATCCTTAGTTTTGTCTACCCACTATTTTTATCATTCAGCTGTCTGCTTAATTATCAAATTAAAAAACACATAATATTATGAACACAAATATATATATATATATATATATATATATATATATATATATACAGTGCTTCAATAGATTTTGTTATTATTTTCAAAAGAGTTTATAAAAAGTAATTTATTTTTTGACTTTTGTATGCCAGAACTTTTGTATATAAGAACTTTTAAGAACTCATTATGTATGAATGCAGAAAAGTCCTATAATTACTTTGGAAATCTATACTTTATAATGAGTATCAAACAATTTTTGAAAATGCCTTCAAAATTAAAGTAATATTTATTGAAAAATCCTAGGTTGTTGCTGAAAATTTATTTATTTATTTATTTATTTTTTGAGCAGATATGACTTGAGAATGAGCCTTGGGCCATAGACCAAAGAAAAATAAATATTACTGAAGAACTCTCGCAGTATGTTCACATAGGTGTGTGCATTTAAGGTCTTGTAAAAGAGCTCTGAAACTGTCATGAGAAGGGATAACATTTTTATAATTAGCATCTGGCTTTCAAGATGACTCTTTGAAGAAATATTCATTTGATTGTATAATTTATAAGTACATTGGTTTAGTAAGTTTCATTTTCTTAGTGCAGCATTTTGGTTCTCCATTGCAATGCCCCAGTTTTTAAGTTTGTAAGCTTCCATGGCTCTTGAACATGCAGCCTTCATTCTATCTCAGCCACTGGCCAAGGTCAGCAGCTATAAAAGTATCACATCAGAATCACAAAACTATCAGGACTCCAAAATGCTTTGGCTCTATTGAGCCTCCTCTCTTCACCCCTTTCTTTTACAGAAACAACCTAACCCAGGATTTGGAATTCCAGAGATAGCCACAGAGGAATCCTTGTACTTGGATTCATGGTCCTTTATGTCCTCCCTCAAACTGACTTATTCCATGGGATTTGATAGCATCTTTGGTTCCTATCAATTTTAGGACTTTATACACCCCTCCCTGGATCTGTACCACGTCCCTATGAAGAAAGGTTCCATTGTCCCATTGCATGCACTGGGTTCCCTCGTGAAGGCTCAGTTGTTCCCACACCCCGTGTGTACACTTACATGTGCTAATATGTCACAATATCAACCCTGATGATTTTTGTTCCCCTTATATGATTGAGGTCCTGTTTCAACTCTTTCTGTCTCAGTTCCATGATGGAAGTTCCATCTATTTTCTTTCCCCCTTCATACTCAGGCCCCCATCTGTGGCTTCCTTCAGAAGAAAAATAAAATCCAGATTCCTTAATGAACTACATGAAACCCAGCATGGCATGGTCTCTATCTCTATCTCTCAATCTCCCCTCACTCTAACCTCACCTTCACTTGTTGCTCAGCAGCTACTTGGGTAGACTTTTCTGGCGCTGGAACACACCTAGCTTCCTCTCAATTTTAGAATTCTGCAGATTCACCCTGCCTCACTCGCAAGCACTGGATCTTCACACAGCTGCCTCTTCTTAACTTTCAGATTCCAACTCGTACCTTCTCAAAGCTCTGTAAGTAGAGTGATCATCAATCCTGCCTTCTCATTTTTCTTCTTCCTTCCTCATATAAACTAGAGCCAGTTGGACACTTAAAAGTTATTTTCTTACATTTATCTCCTAGAAGTTGTCTGCAAATGATAAACCCAGCCTTTTTTTCTTCTTCCTATCTTTGGATTTGTCTTGGATTTTTAACATTTTTCTTGGCTTAGTAAACAAAGCTCCTGAGATTGACTGTCTGGTTCACAAAATGTGGACAGTTTTCTGGAGTTCTGAGCTATGCAGTTTATAAACATTGTGTGGGTTTGTTTATTTGGTTGGTGTGAGTAATCAGTCTATATATACCCCAGCTTCTAATATGAACTAGGACTCTTTCCCTTTACCCTTCTCCGGGCCTCACCATCTAACTCCTGGCTTAGGCACTAAGATGAGACAAAGCCTTCCAGATCCTCTAACAACCTTCTTACTCAATGAGAGAAATGTCTTTGTGGCTTCCTGCTGACTAGTCATCCAGCTTCTTTACAAATGACTCTGGTAACATGAAATTCACTGTTTCACCAGCCAGGCCATTTCAACTTCGTAAAACACTGAGACATCTTAAAGATCTCTTCCTTTTATTTATTTTACATTGTTTCCAGGAAACCTCTACAGCACGGTTCTAATTATGTCTTCTAGATGTTTCCACATGCTGGCCATCTGGTTAACTATGAAGGTCAGAGTTGAGGCATGGATTTCAAGAAGTGAGGGATATAAACCTAGATAATCAAGGACAGGGACTACTCAGAGTCACCGAGTCATGTTGTGCTCAAGAAGTCAGAGGTTCATCTTTCTCCACCACGTCTGCAGATGTCACCTGTGTTCTGCTGAGAATCCAGGAATCAAAAAAGACATGACTTCAGGAAGGAGATGATTTTCCAGATGATTAAAAGATGAGTAGGAAACATGAAATTTAAAATCTTCTTGAAGGTAACTAGCGATAGCTTCAAAATCTGCTCTGTTGTGCAGTAACAAATTATTTAGCTCAAGTGTTCTGTTTCCTAGGTTTTGAAGCCTTACACACTTGGGCCTCATTCATTTAATTAATGTTCGCCAGCAAGTTCCCAAACCCATTTCCCCTGGCTGAATTCTCATGGCATAGCTTTTGAATGCCCTTGCCTTGGAAATATCAGACATCTGTACCTCTGCTCTCTCATTCCATTACTGTGACATTTATTGAGTGCTGAAATGTACAAGCTTATATTGGTCCCTGGTGGCGTTAGGACCCAGATGTTAGTTAGTCTGTCTCCTTACTCTTCTTTAAAGGTACCTCTTTCACACTGAGCTCACTGAAATGCAGCAGAGGTCCAGTCTGTTCAGTGCGTGACTATTTTTATCTCAGGGGGAGGGAATGTAGGATGCAAGTTATACACAAGAGATAAATTATAGGCACACAGTTTCTGGTTACTCACTTAGCTTGAACAGGTTTATATATGTGAAAGAATATCTTGGAGACTTGTTCTCCCTCTACCTCAGATTGTTGATTCCTTGATTTCATTTTTTTGCTTGTTTGCTTTTTTGCTAGTTCACTGGAACATTTCATTCCATCAAACAAGGCTCAACTTTGCTTTTTATTCCCTTTAAATCCTGGAACAAGAAACAATCCTGTTCCAGGATTTAAAGGGCTAAGAATCTAGACCAGCCCTTTAATTAGAGAACCAAACTCTCCAGTCACCTGAAGAGGAGGCCAAGATTAGCCCTGTGATTTTTCCATTTATAATTTTACTATTGCAACTCTCTCTGTTTTAAGAACACTGCATTCTGATCATCATTCTCTGTAAACTATTTCTAGACACAGTCACCACATTCTGACAATCATGGGTTTTATTTCTTCTTTATACCTTTCTAAACCATGAAACTATAAGCTCCTGGAGACAGTGATTTTTGCTTTGACATCTTGAAATTCCCAATGCACAGTCCAGGGCGAACATGAGTAAATATAAAGTTTTCAATTGTTTATACTTCTGTGTCTGTGGTTTCCCTCATTAGCATCTTCCTCCAACATTACATTGGAGATGCTTTTGGCCTCATCTACCTACCTAATTTTTTCTCTCCTTCCTTCCTTCTTGATTTTTCTTTTTGTAATGGGGATTGAACACAGGGCACTTTACCACTGACCTACATCCCTCACCATTTTCATTTTTTTATTTCGAGATACAATCTTGTTACGATGCTGAGGCTGGCTACATATTTGCTATCCTCCTATTTTAGCCTCCAGAGTTCCTTGTATTACAGGCATGCTCCACTACACCTGGTGTTGACTGTGGCCTCACCTTTCTGGGAAGCATTTTCAGTCCTTTCAAGGTACATACATTATATCATAGTCAACAGGCTACAGTTTTGTCTGGTTTGATGTGATTCACTACTGCCAAAATCTCTGCCTCAATTATTACTCAAATCATTTGGATCTATCTAGCTAGAAGGAACATGCTACCTCTGTTCTTCCACCCCCCAACCCAACTCCCCATGCTGGGGATGGAACCCAGGGCCTTGAGCATGCTACCCAAATGTTCCACCACTGAGCTTAAAACCCAGCCCCACCTGTATTCTTTGACATGCATTCAATTCCAAAGTAAAAAGTTTTGAAACAGGCTAGGTAAAAAGTCACATGAGAAATGGTTCTCAGCAAAAGCCCAAAGTTCTGGAGCAGTTTGCTGGGAAACCAGCAATATCTTTAGGATGTCCCAACAAAAATCGTTATACTGCAGGAATAAAAAAATCAATAGTGAATTTATTTGGTTCCCAGTGTCTTGTCTTCATTGGGCCCCACGAGATGACTCTCCAGAAGCATATTACACCAGGTGCCAACACATTTCTCCATTCTGTCAATAAGCCAGCTCCGGGTTTCCTTATTCATGTCTGCTCTATCTCCTCTGCACCCTTTCTTCCCATACCAAGACAAAGACTCAACATTGTTGCTAAAGCAGCTTTTATTTTGGCAGCTTTAGGATTTCACCATTATTGCTTTTGTTTCCACAGAAAAAACGTCCTCCCACACCCTAAACTGAAAATGACTTTCGCATTAAGCCAAAGTTTGTGCTTCTTCTTACATAACAAATGTGTACACCACCCACCTGCTTCTGGGTTACTTTCCATCTGTTCTTCAAGACAAATTCTACTACATACGTATTTTTTTTTTAGTCATCTTTTTTTCATTTTGTGGACATTATGTCTTCATGTAAATGAGATTTTTTTCACCAACTTGGGCCACCTTTTGAGACAACTACGTTGTGCCAATTGATGGCTAGAACATCCTGATTATGAAAGGCCAATTGTTCTATCTGTCTTATTTATATGGAATATTTCTGATAAGCAGCAGGTCATGTAGATTTTTAAATAATTACTGGGATTGTAAGTTTTTTGGAAAAAAGGCAAAATGTATCTCATTGAGACCCAATTGGACCAGAAAGTGAAGGGTTATGAAAAATAATATTCCTACAAGACAGCTCCCCAGGAAAAATGGAGGGATAGTGTGACTTGGGAGGAGGGACATAGTAATTAGGCAAACATTAAACGTTTTCCGGTGTATCCTTTCCCAGTAACAGTGGGCCCCCAGGGAAAAAGCAAACTTTCATCCCTTCTTGGGTTCATCCCCAGAATCTCCACCAAGGCAAACATTTATCCCTTCCCAACGACAATGGGTCCTGAAGGGAATAGGCGAATACTGAAATGTTGGGCTCTGGACTTTTACCCTTTCCCATTGCAGATGAGTCCAGGTAGGAGAAAAGCAGGTGGTGAAGCTCTAGGTGACAGTGGGTCCCAGAGGAAGGGAAATAACCTGTGGACACCAAGTTGTGACAATGAGTTTCAAACTTTTTACAACCTCCTTCCTGACTTAAAATTTTAACCTGCACAACTACGTCCCTGACCATCCAAAGGGCATGTCCACCGACTCCAGTGATTAATTCACCCTCATTGTAAACTATGAAACCCAGACTCCTTCTGTAAGCCGGGGGGCATCTCCACACCCTGAAGATGAGCCTTCCATGCCTGATGGATTGACTTTGCTACAGAATAAAGGGAAGCTTGCCAATCTGAGGTTTGCGTCCGTCCTGTCTCCTGACTGTCATTTGTAGGCCATGTGCTTACAGAAAGTACGACAAACCTTAGGATGTCAGAGCAGTTGGGGCATCAGAGTCATCTAATGTGTTCCTAGGTTCGGATCTCTTTGACAAGAAAGGTACAGACACTCTTCCTGGAAAGTGTACGTGCATATCTCTTTGTTCCTCTGAGACAAAAATAAAATAAAAAAAAAAATAAAAATAATAACCCAAGTAAGAAGTATTTGAAGTATTTTAAAATTTTGTTTATTTATTTGTTTATTGCTAGGAATGGAACCCAAGGCTCTGCACATGCTAGTAAACTGAGTCCCACTGAGTGACATCCTCAGCCCAGGAGCACTTTATTTAGTTCTATTCTTTTCATTTTAATTACATGGAATCTAAAAAGTCTTGGAAGTCAAACTGATTTACTTAATATCCTAGTTATTTAGGCCTAGAAATCATTTTATTTATACACTGACTTAGAGTAGCCAGACTTGAAGGGGATGAAGGAGGGAAAATAGGTTTCATTCCATGTTGAGTGGCAAAAGATCACTCCACCTCAGGTGACAAAACCCCTGCCCACAAACTCAACTCCTTCACTGCCAGATATTGCCTTCTTAAACTAGAACTGGTATAGCCAGCTTAAGAGATTTCCCCCAACTTCAAAACATACACAGAGCTCTGAGGTACTGTGGTCTGGAGACCCCGTTTTTTTGTAATTGACACTCTGATTTTAATTGACATCACAACTTTCAAACTCCATAGGCTTTGGTCAGATGTTAATATAAACTTTCTAACACTGAGAAACCAGCATAGGCGTACCAAGTCCTGTGAGCTCAGTAACCATTCTGAATTCATAACACTGAGGAGGGATGTTCTCAGATCAAATATAAAAATTCCCCAACCCTGGGCAGGGTCTCCTCTCTTGAAGTAGTCAGGTCTGTACCGGGGCATATCTCCATCTCACTAAATAAACCCTATATGCTTTCCTTGTGTCTCCCACTAAGTTCTTTCTACCAGGAAGATGAGAACCTAGGAAACCTTATCTGGTAACAACTGACATATATTTCTTTACTATAATAGATTGTCACTATTTTTAAAGTATGTTTGAATATTTCCACTTCTTTTTTATTGTATGTTTGAATATTTCTAACTTTTTTTTTTGTACCAGGGACTGAACCCAGGAATGCTTAATCACTAAGCCACATCCCCAGCCCTTTTTTGTAAATATTTTGAGACAAGGCCTCTTTAAGTTGCTTAGGCTGTTGCTAAGTTGCTGAGGCTAGTTTTGAATTCACAATCCTCATGCCTCAGCCTCCCAAGCAGCTGGAATTATAGGTGTGTTCTATTGTACTTGGCTGAATATTTCCACTTCTTTATTGATCAATACATATATGATAGCATTACATTTAATTGCTTACATTTGTCAGTAAGTAAACTATGTTCCTAGGGGTTAACTGGTCTCTAAGTTAGTTCCCAAGGGAGGAATATTCAGAATACTTTTTAAGCTTCTTTAATCATCTAGCCCCTTGTGAATCAATGATTTTAGAATTTTGTTAGTTATTTACTACTGTTGTTGTTACATTTACAATTATTATGATTAACTCACTTGAATCAAATGTATGAAAGATGAAAAAATAAAATAAATTAAAAAAAGAATTTAAAGAGATAAGCCTTCAAATTGATTTATTAGAAGGCAGCATTGATTTTTCTTTTCTCTGAAACTGTCCACTCTATTTTTCACTATTGAAGCACATAAAATATTACAGGAAGAAAGTATCTAGATAAATACTACAAGAAAGATGAGGTGAAATTAGAATTTTCACAGCTTTTCTCTGTTCCCTTTTGTACATGGTGTAATTCCTGACTTTCTAGCACAAAGTTGGGAATGATTTAAAATCATGTTAATCATTTTAATGTTTTCTGTTGTAGAGGAAAATGAAATCGTTGAATTTATACTAAAAATAAATCTAACAGATTTGCTGGATTGCAGGAGGTTTGAGTATAAACAACAATCCTCTTGGAAAGCTAATCCTGCCTGGCTTTTGACTTTCCTCAGAGATTGTTCTAATAGGTTTTTTAAGCTGCATGTTGGATAATTGTTTCCACAACTAGCACAGATTGGTTTTCTCAAAAGAAAAGATGAAAATGAAAGTTCTATCCAATTAAAATAGAACTATTAATAGTACTCTGTGTGGGAAAGGAAAAGGCTTATACTTTAAAGGCCTGAACAATTTATAACAGAGACACAAGTTTTTGCAGCAACTGAAAGAGTTGGGTGAAAAGTTTAAGGTTTTATGAGAAAATGAGAAAGCACATCATTTAGCTGTGGTGAGAACATTAAAGCCCAGGCAGAGCGGGGCAGGTGCCTTCTGCGTAGGTTCTAAATTTGTAATGCAGGAAAGATGGTTCAGTAGGCAAAGCCCTGAGTTCACTTCTGAATTTTGGTTATGGCACAGAGGAAAATATCCCATTCCCCAAATATTTATATATGCATAAATATTATAGTATGTATATGTATATTTATATACATATATACATGTGTGTGTACACACATATATATATAATATATTTATATGTAATATATGTGTATTTACATATAATATATTTATATAGAGATATATTTATGTAAAATGGCTATGTATATATGCCTCCACATATGTGTATAGGCATATTTTTTATTTTATATATCTATATATGTGTATAGGCATATTTTATATATATTATATAAATGCATAATACTATATGTTAATATATTTATATAAAATGCCTACATATAAAATATGCTCATACATATGTATATGTATGTAGACATATTTTGGGCTGGTTATTCAGAGAAACTGCAGACTTTTGTAGATACAGAAAAGGCTTTGAAAAGCTGCCCTTTTGTGCAAAGAAGTCTACATCTACTTACATTAGTAAAGAGCAAATGCATATAGGAGCATTTCCATCTGAAAAATTCTACCTCTACTCCCTCTTACACTTAACCATTGTTTATTTCAGGAGGGATCTTTTCACAAAAAGAGGTTGGGGGTCTGACAGTTGGCCCTAACAGGGATGATCACATGACCACAGATGACTGTTACCTTGAAGACTTGTCTGCATAGCAAGGTAACCTGGCTTACTGTGCACATCCTCTCATCTGCCTTCTGTAGTCTGTGCCACTTCTCTTCACCCCGGGAGTCCAAGCCCCTGTCCCTTTAAGTTCGGTATAAGGCATAACTCTCTCACTCCTCTTTGAGTCTGATATTCTTATGGTTGGCATGCAATATATTTTATATTATTTCCCTGTTATATATTATTATTTTATTTCATAATCTACAATTATTAAAGTTTCAGAGGAAAAAGAATAAATTTGAAACTTCCCTATATTTATTTATACCCTACAGGCAAGAGAAAAAAAGATGAACACTGTATGATTAGGCGTTCAGCTTTACGATGCTCTTAACTCTTCCTTGCTCTTGTACATCTTCCTGTAACTAAATGATTCATTGCTGTGTGAACAATGTGCTTTGCAATTTCTGACTGTTAAACAATCTATCCATTTATTATATTTTGGCTCAAGTCAAGGCAAATATCTATGTGCATTTAATTTCAAACTTTACAATTTAGGATTTCAATAAAGTAGGTGTAGGTGCTATCATGAGTCAATGTACTTCTATTCTAGCAACCCACTATTATATCTTTGTGCAAACAGGCTTGAGGTCCAAGAAGGACAGACACACCAATATTAGTTTAGACATCATTATGTAGGTGGTTTCTCAATGTGGTTCCCAACCACCCACATCAGAATCTTCTGAAGTTTTGTTTGTTGGACTCTTTTTAATGCAAATTCCTAGTCGTATCAAAAAGCCCCCAAAATCAGAATGTATGAAAGCAGCTGCCATGAATATATAATTTTAAGAACATACCCTGGGAATTTTATTTTTAAAAAGTAAGAATATTGCTTTATGGTAAAAAGTCAGAGGGATAGATGAGAATAAAGTCCATAATGTGGATGAGCTTTTATGTCCTCCATAAAAACCATTGACGTTTCTGGTGAGTTGTAAGGGTCACAACATAAGACCAGCAGGCTTTGTGTAGTGGTTTTGTCATCAGCATGGATTTCAAAGTGTCAGAAAATAAAAGTATTTACCCACCGAGACCCACTTTAAAATGTATTGAAAGGAACAAAGCATATCCCTAATAACTAATTTTAGTGACACATCATTCAAGAAGTCTAAATTGCCTATCAAAGTTGACTTTCCTTAAAATTTAGAAATTATTAATGAAGTCTCTGAAATAATGACATCATTGAAGTACAATATATAAAGTTCAAATGCACATTGAGTGTTTGCCAAGATAAAACATGAACATGTATTGAGCTGTGAAACAATCATAGTATGTTTCAAATGACCAAAGTCTCAAGAATATGATCTCTGACCCCAAAAGGAAATATGTGCACTTTATAGGAAAAGTGCCTACTATATAGGTACATAATTGTAGAAGGATAATGTATATTTCTCTGCCTTGCCCAGAATACCATCAGGGAATGCTAAAATCAGTGGGTGAAAGGTGGATGAGGACCAGGATATTGACATAGCTTCAAAATATCTCTCCCAGATTACTTGCTACTATTAAGGGGAAACTATTAAATTTAAAGTGGTGAATGTTGGCAGATAGTGTAACAGAATAATCTGGAGAAGCATTTTTTTTTAAACAAAACTATTTACAGCAGTTCCCTTTGGAAGAAGTTTTTCTGAAAGTCACTTGCTCCTCTTCCCCTCCTAAACTTTTCCCTAATCAACCCCCCAACATTGTTCAAGTCTCCTTCTAAATTATTTTTTAAATTTTTTAAAAATAGCTTTTTTGTTGTAGATGAACACAATACCTTTACTTATTTTTATGTGGTGCTGAGGCTCGAACCCAGTGCCAAGGCAGGCACTCTACACTGAGCTGCAGTTCTAGCCCTGGTATTCTAAATTCTAAAGAAAGCCCTCTGCAAATGTTCCTTCTCTCATCAGCTCAAAAGGCAGCATGTTGCTGGGAGTGGTGGTGTACACCTGTAATCACAGCTATCTGGGCTGAGGCAGGAGGATCACAAGTTCTAGACCAGCCTGAGCAGCTTAGTGAGTCCCTGTCTCAAAATAAAAAATAAAAATCCAAAGAAATGGGAATGTAGCTCAATGGTAGAAACTTTAGTTTCAACATTCCGTACCACAAAAATAAACAAATAAATGTAACTCATTTATCTGAAAAGAAAATGCAGATGCTGACCCCAGGAGATCAAGATTCCCTATATTGTAAGGGTGCAACAGAGTCTTGGACACAGAGGAGATGTTGCTTTTGAAAGGGGGTAAAAGAGGATGATTCCATGAATTTCTTGTCCTTTGTCCCTGTGTTCCCCTTTCCCTCTCATAAAAGTTGTTTGCACCCCTGAGCCCCAAACATTATGGAACCTGGGCTATGGTTGGTGTGTGGGCGGTGAGACGAATTCATCAAGACAGAGAAGAGCTGTTAAGAGAGTTCATTGGAGGACATACACTGTGAGGGAATAGTAGTACACATCAAAACAGCCGCACACAGACTCCAAGAGGTTCTGAGCTGGCTTATATGCACTTCTGAGTTCCTTGTTCACCTCTGGTGGAGTTTTTGCTAGGAGTAGTTTATGCTAAGCAGGGGTGATTGACAGATTTCTCTGTCTTGCCCAGAATGCTCATTGTGCATGTGCCAAATGCTTGTTCCTAAGTTTTAAATCAGATGCATAAAATGTGAAAGTAACATGTATGAGGCCTTAAACAGGGACTTTTGCTTCTTATGTTACTTTGTGTCAAACTTGAGGATCTCTGCACATGCTCTTTGCAATGATTGAACAATCATTTAAAAAACAGTGTCTTGCTGTTTACATTTTGGGGGGGGGAAGTTAGCTCTTCCAATAATCTCAATTGGAGTGGGATGAAAGGGAAAACCTTAGGGTCACCTCAGCTCTGCTAATTGAGGTGGGTTGGGGCCTGAGACACGGGCACATAATCTGTCCAGTCTCACCAAAGATGGAGATTTGAAATAGAGAAGGTCTCATCTATGTTCCTCAAGATCAGCTTTGAATAAACATTTTTTTTTTCTACTTCACCAACTCACATCCCTAGCTTTAGAGGAAAAATGAGCAGTAGGCCCTTTAGTTTCTGATAACAATACCACATAAGTCAAGTTAACAAAGTTAACATATCCAAGTAAAGGGCTCAAACACCACCATATTTCTCTTACAATGCATCAAGAAGAACTAACAAAAAGAAAGCCTGGCCATTCTAGGAGCTGGTGAGGACACAGGGCAGATGGAATCCTTCTAGTAAATTGTTAATTGTTAAAATTGCTTTAGAGAACTGTATTGCAGTATCTAAAGCTGATCATATAAATTATTTTGTCCCAGCAATTCTTATGTTCACATCTCAGCAAATATCCACCAAAAGATCTGATAAGAATGTACATAACAGCTTTTTTTTCTTCATAATATCCCTAAACTAGAAATAATACAACTATCCAAATAAGTAAATTGAGACAAAATTACATGGTTATACTATGAAACAGTGAACAACTTTTATAAAAGTAGCATAGATAAATTTCATGAAAACAATGGCATGTGATTAAAGAGACAAGAAATTAGGTATTATATGATTCTATTATTCAAAAATTTAAAATTAACAAATTAATCTAGAATATTAGAAGTCAAAACAACATTGACTTGTGGGGAACAAGATTTTTGGAATGTTGAAAAAGCTTATGGAGTAATAATAATATTCCTATATTTGATCTAGATCATGAATTACTTGGAAGCAACTGATTTGAGATAAGTCAGTGAGTATACACATAAGAGATGTACACACCTCTGATATATTACATTACATAGTAAGCAAATAAGCAAAATCCATGTACAAAATTTTATCAAAAAA
Organism: Callospermophilus lateralis; assembly: GCF_048772815.1. Lineage (NCBI taxonomy): Eukaryota > Metazoa > Chordata > Mammalia > Rodentia > Sciuridae > Callospermophilus > Callospermophilus lateralis. The sequence goes on along the minus strand of NC_135312.1, from coordinate 110,624,714 downwards.
CAAAAAATAGGGGCTGCGGTTGTTGCTCAGCAGTAGAACACTCGCCTTGCACGTGTGCGGCCTTTGGTGTGATCCTCAGTGCCACATAAAAATAAATAAAATAAAGGTATAAACAACAACAACAACAAAATCCCCAAAATAACAGTAAAAAAGCTCAATGAATATTCATGATTGATATCACCTGACATTGTAAAGATGCCATTCTTCTCTAATTAATTTATGATGTCAGGGCATTTCCAGGCAATATTTCAGCAGAATTTTTTAAGGAGCTGAACAAACTCTTTGGAAAATCATATAGAAAAACAAGGGCTTATGATTAATAAAGATTATGTATAAGAAGAACAAGGAGAGAAACTCTATCCACAACACATTCTATAACACTGTTGTAATAAAACATAATAAAACAGTGCAAAATAAATGAATAGTATAAAATAAATAAAATAGTACAAAATATAACCAAATATAATAAAATAGTACAAAATAAAATAGTGCATGGGAACAAAAGACCAATAGAATGCCATATTGAGGCCCAAATAAAGGATAGTTTGTATGGAAAGTTACTTCACACTAGAGAGGAAAAAAAATCTGTTATTTTGTTTTCTGGCAGAAAACAAAAACAAATAATTTTATGAGATTTTGTTTATGGAAAAATTTGCATTGCAGAAAATGTAAACAAAGACAAACTATAAGAATCAAAACTCAGGTGTGGCAGTCAAAATTAAAAGGCTACTAAAATAAAATACAGGAAGTTGTATTTATGATACAGTTGGGAAATACATCATTGAGAAAAATAGGATATTGAATAGAAAAATTAGTAAATTCTCTCTATATAAATCCAAAGGGGAAGTTTGAGTGGGTTAACAAGTGTATAAAAATATCAGTACCCCCACAAGTAATTAAAGCCATGAAATACTTCTTTTTGAGTCATCAGATTAGGCAAATATGGAAAGTTAAATACTAGTAAAATCTAGCAAGAACAGAAGAACATGGAAATCCTCATGCATGCTCTGCCAAGAAATCAGACTGATTCAAACATCAATCCAACATCACTTAATGAAAAGAGTCTACCCAGTGACAAATATGTTCGGAAAACTGTTCTGCACACATCTTCAGGATACGTCTATACCCTAAAGCATTCATTAAATACTTCTGAAATACAATGGGAGTGGTGATGGGGTAGAAGATGAAAATAGAGTTTCCCTACAAAGAGCAGTGGCACCAGTGAGAATGGAGTTTGAGATGAAACTAGATTCTCTGCTTCTTCTGGAAAGTGAGGTCTGCATGACCTGCAGGCCTCAGCAGTTGTGTTGCTGCTCTTAATAGAGAGCTTTACCTTCCAATATTGCAGCAGAGCCCAACAGCTCACTGCCAATTTCTAGATTCTTATCTTAGGAATTCAAAGCATGAAATCCATAGATGAGGATAAGTGAGTATAAGAGGGGAGAATGCAAATGTGAATAGAAACAGAACTCCCACCGGGCAAGAAGGGACCCAAGAGGGGATGCTGTTCAACTGTGCTATCCTAGGGGTTTATATAATACTTGGGTCACTACTATCAGTCCAGATTCACACTAATTGGGGTATGGAAAAGTACTAATGCTATTGTTTAAAATTTATAATAATTAGGTTTTGGAAAAGTAACAATGCTATGAGTTAACTATCTTGTCTGAACTTCCATTCAGGTCTAACCCACTTCTACTTTCTTGCTGCTCACTGGCAATCCCAGATGTCCTGAAAGTTGAAGTCAATGGATCATGGATGCTCAGGAACTCAGAACTGCAGTACTGGTGCTGGGTGGAGTGGGCACATGCACTGGTCCTGGGCCTGCCTGCCAGCGGGTGATAGGTCTGCACTCCATGGCTTGCCTCAGTGCTGTCTTGGGGCAGGCGTGGTGCACCTCATGCAGTGTCCAGGGCTCACACCCCATCCTTAGCCTGCCAGACAGTCAGATGCTCCAAGACAAAGGATTGGCTTCACTAGTTTGTCATGAACTGATTATTTTCCTTTAAATGCAGCTGAGAAGAAAAAATGAAATTTTGTTTATAAACTTTCTTAATTCATCTTCTTACAGAGACAACTTACCTGAAAAGAAAATCAAAGTAATGATGATTTATTGAATTTTATTACCTTTGTGTTTTTCCAAGGGGGAAAAAACCTATTAATACATGTATGAACCCATAATTTCCCCCCATACACCTCAAATTGTGGAGACTTTAAACAGTTTTATAGGTCTTAGAATCTTGCACTGGTTGTCTTTGTGCTAGCTGGCAACATTGCACAGTGGTCATGCTGATGGGTGGTAGAACTTTGGTTTCCTGAACTGTGGTAGTTCAAGAAATTTATTCTATTCATCAGTTTTTTAAAAATATATTTTTAGTTGTAGATGGACATAGTACCTTTATTTTGTTTACTTAGTTGTTTTTTGTTTATTTGTTTGTTTTATGTGGTACTGGGACCAAACCCAGTGCCTCACACATGCTAGGCAAGATCTCTCTACCACTGAGCCACAACCCCTGCCCCTATTCATCAGTTTTGTAGCTATGAAATATACGTAATGATTGCACTCCTATTATATAATAGGACATAAATTTAAATCAAGTGATTTAAGTACAGGATTTGGCATATTGCAACCTTTCAAGGAATATCAGGTAGTACTTTCAGATTCTGCTAAAAATGCCCTTATTCCTAGATTTTTCTTAGTATTTTGGTCTCCAACCAAGCAGATTTATTGTAACCTTCAGCAGTCATTCACATCCAAGCTTCTCTCGTCTATAACAATTTTTTCTTACTTTACTCTCCTGAGTTCTGTGTTCCCATTTTTTCTCTCATAGTAAAGTTTGTCTTTTCCAGGAAGACTATTAGAAAACTCTGTGAAGGAAAGCATTGCCATATCTGCTTAGTTTAAGGAAAATTTTTTTTTCTGTCATTACAAATTTTTTCCATATTAATCTTTTTCAAATTTTAATTTGTTTTTTATGACAGCAGAATGCATTGCAATTCATATTACATATCAGAGCACAATTGTTCATATCTCTGGTTGTACGTAGAGTCACACCATTCCTGTCTTCATACATGTACTTAGAGTAAAGATATCCATCTCATTCCACCATCTTTCCTACCCCCTTATCCTTTCCCTTCCCCACCCTCCCCTTTGCCCTATCTAGAGTTCATCTAATCCTCCCATGCTGCCCCCCACAACCTGCCACCACATTATTAATCATCATTCTTAAATCAGAGAAAAATTCAGCAGTTGGTTTTTGGGATTGGCCAAGTTCACTTAACATTATATACTCCAACTCCATCCATTTACCTGCAAATGCCATAATTTTATTCTCTTGTAATGATGAATAGTATTCCATTGTGTATACATACCACATTTTCATTATCCATTCATCTACTGAAGGGCATCTAGGTTGATTCCACAGTTTAGTTATTGTGAATTGTGCCAATATAAACATTGATTTGGTTGTGTACCTGTTGTATGCTGTTTTTAAGTCCTTTGGGTGTAAGCCAAGGAGTGGGATATCTGAGTCAAATGGTGGTTCCATTGCCAGTTTTCTAAGGATTCTCTGTACTGCTTTCTATACTGGCTGCGTCAATTTGTAGTCCTACCAGCAATGTGTGAGTGTGCCTTTTCCTCTACATCCTCGCCAACACTTATTGTTGTTTGTATTCTTAATAGCTGCTATCCTGACTGGAGTGAGATAAAATCTTAGGATTTGCATGTCTCTAATTGCTAGAGATGTTGAACATTTTCTCATATATTTGTTGATTGATTTGTATATCCTTTTCTGAGAAGTGTCTGTTCAATTTGTTGGTCCATTGATTGATTAGGTTATTATTATTATTATTATTATTATTATTATTATTGGGTGTTAAAATTTTTGAGTTCTTTATATATCCTAGAGATTAGTGCTCTATCTGAAGTGTGTGGGGTAAAAATTTGTTCCCAAATTGTAGGCTCTCTATTCACCTCACTGATTACTTCTTTTGCTGAGCATAAGCTTGTTAGTTTGAATCCATCCCATTTATTGACTCTTGATATTAACTCTTACACTATAGGAGTCTTATTAAGGAAGTTGGAGCCTAATCTGACATGATGAAGATTTGGGCCTACTTTTTATTCTAATAGGCACATTGTCTCTGGTTTAATTCCTAGGTCCTTGATCCACTTTGAGTTGCGTTTTGTGCATGGTGAGAGATAGGGGTTTAATTTCATTTTGTTGCGTATGATTTTCCAGTTTTCCCAGCACCATTTGTTGAAGACTATCTTTTTCTTCAATGTACGTTTTTGGCACCTTTGTCCAATATAAGACAACTGTAATTATGTGGGTTAGTTTCTGTGTCCTCTATTCTGTACCATTGGTCTACAAGTCTATTTTGGTGCCAATACCATGCTGTTTTTGTCACTATTGCTCTGTAATACAGTTTAATGTCTATAATATAGTTTATTGTGTATAGTTTAATGTCATCTGGTATAGTGATGCCACCTGCTTCACTCTTCTTGCTAAGGATTGCTTTAGCTATTCTGGGTCTCTTATTTTTCCAGATGAATTTCAGGACTGCTTTTTTCTATTTCTATGAAGAATGTCATTGGGATTTTGATTGAAATTACATTAAATCTGTATAGTACTTTTAGAAGTATGGTCATTTTGACAATATTGATTCTGCCCATCTAAGAACAGGGGAGATCTTTCCATCTTTTAAGGTCTTCTTTAGTTTCTTCTTTAGTGTCTGTAGTTTTCGTTGTAGAGGTCTTTCACTTCTTTTGTTAGGTTGATTCCCAAGTTTTTTTGTTTGTTTGTTTTTGTTTTTGAGGCTATTGTAAATGGGATAGTTTTTCTTGTTTCCCTCTCAGAGGATTTGTAACTGATATACAGAAATGCATTTGATTTATGGGTGTTAATTTTATATCCCTGCTACTTTGCTGAATTCATTTACTAGTACTAGAAGATTTCTGGTGGAATTTTCTGGGTCTTCTAGGTATAGAATCATATCTTCAGCAAATAGTGCCAATTTAAGTCCTTCTTTTCCTATTTGTATCTTTAATTTCTTTCATCTGTCTAATTGCTTTGCCCAGTGTTTCAAGAACTATGTTAAATAGAAATGGTGAAAGAGGCCATCCCTGTCTTGTTAAACAGTTTTTAGAGGGAATGCTTTCAATTTTTTTTCCATTTAGAATGATATTGGTTTGCGGTTTAGCATAGATAGCCTTTACAATGTTGAGATATGTTCCTGTTATCTCTAGTGTTTCTACTGTTTTGAACATGAAGGGGTGCTATATTTTGTCAAATGCTTTCTCTGCATCATGATCATATGATTCTTATCTTTGAGTCTATTGATGTGATGAATTACATTTATTGATTTCTGTATGTTGAGCCAACATTGCATCCCTGTGATGAATCCCTTTTGATCTTGGTGCACTATCTTTTTGATATGTTTTTGTATTCAATTTACCAGAATTTTATTGAGAATGTTTGCATTTATGTTCATTAGAGTTATTGGTCTGAAGTTTTCTTTCTTTGAAATGTCTTTGCCTGATTTGGGGATCAGGGTGATATTGGCCTCATAGAATGAGTTTGGAAGTGCTCCCTTTTTTCCATTTCATGAAATAATTTGAAGACTATTGGTATTAGTTCTTCTTTAAAGGACTTGTAGAACTCAGCTGTGTATCCATCCAGTCCTTTGCTTTTCTTGGTTGGTAGGTTTCTGATGGCATCTTCTATTTCATTGCTTGAAATTGTTCTGTTTAAATTGTGCATATCATCTTATTCAATTTGGGCAAATCATATGACTCTAGAAATTTGTTGATGCCTTCAATATTTTCTACTTTATTGTAGTATAAGTTTTCAAAATAATCTCTAATTGCCTTCTGTGTTTCTGTAGTGTCTGTCATGATATTTTCTTTTTCATCACATATATTAGTAATTTGAATTTTCTCTCTCCTTCTCTTCATTAGAATGGCTAAGGGTTTGCCAATTTTATTTACTTTTTCAAAGAACCAACTTTTTGTTCCGTCATTTTTTCCAATTGTTTCTTTTGTATCAATCTCATTGATTTCAGCTCTGATTTTAATTATTTCCTGTCTTCTACTGCTTTTGGTGTTGATTTGTTCTTTTTCTGGGTCTTTGAGATGTAATGTTAGCTCATTTATTTGTTGACTTTTTCTTCTTTTAAGAAATGAACTCCATGCAATAAACTTTCCTCTTAGTACTGCCTTCATAGTGTTCCAAAGATTTGGATATGTTAAATCTCTGTTCTCATTTACCTCTAAGAATTTTTTAATCTCCTTCTCATGTCTTTTGTAATCCATTGTTGATTCAGTCTCCAGATGTTGGAATAGCTTTTATTTTTTATTTTATTATTCATTTCAAATTTCATTCCATTATGATCTGATGGAATTCAGGGTGGTGTTCTTAATTTTTTTATAATTTCTAAGAGTTACTTTGTGGCATAACATAGGTCTGTTTTAGAGAAGGATCCATGTTCTGCTGAGAAGAAAGTGTATTCGCTCATTATAGAATGAAGTAGTCTATATATGACAGTTAAGTCTATGTTATTGACTGTATTATTGAATTCTATAGTTTCTTTGTTCAGCTTTTGTCTGGAAAAATATATCCAGTGGTTAAATAGGTGTGTTAAAGTCACCCAGAATTATTGTGTTGTGGTCTATTTGACTCTTGAACTTGAGAAGAGTTTGTTTGATGAACATAGATGCTCCATTGTTTGGGACATATATATTTATTATTTTTATGTCTTGTTGATGGATGGTTCCCTTAAGCAGTACGAAATATCCTTATTTTCCCCTTTGATTAATTTTGGCTTGAAGTCTACTTTACTTGATATGAGATGGAAACCACTGCTTGCTTCCATGGTCCATGAGAGAATTACGATTTTTCCCTACCTTTTACCTACAGAGTGTGGATATCTTTTCCTATGAGTCTCTTGGAGGCAACACATTGTTGGGCATTTTTTTTTTTTTTTGTAAATCCAATCTGCTAGTCTATGTCTTTTGATTGGTGAGTTTAGGCCATTAATACTCAGGGTTATTATTGAGACGTGATTTGTATTCCCAGCCATTTTTGTTTATTTTTGGCATCTAACTTGGTTTCTCCTTTGATTAATTTTTCTTTTAGTGTAATACCTCCCTTTGCTGATTTTCATTGTTGTTTTTCAATTCCTCTTCATGGAATATTTTGCTGAAAATGTTTTGTAGTGCAGGCTTTTTAGTAGTAAATTCTTTTTATTTTTTGTTTATCATGGAAAGTTTTTATTTCATCATCAAATCTAAAGCTTAATTTTGCTGGATATAAGATTCTTGGTTGGCATCCATTTCCTTTCAGAGCTTGGTATATGTTGTTACATGATCTCCTGGCTCTGAGGATCTGGGTTGAAAAATCTGCTGAGATACGAATTGGTCTCCCCCTATATGTGATCTGATTTCTGTCTCTTGTGGCCTTTAAGATTCTATCCTAATTTTGTATGCTATGCATTTTCATTACAATGTACCTTGGTGGGGATCTATTGTAATTTTCTACATTTGGTGTCCTGTAAGCCTCTTGTATTTGATTTTCCAATTCATTCTTCATGTTTGGGAAATTTTCTGATATTATCTCATTGAAGAGATTGTGCATTACTTTGGTTTGAAACTCTGTGCCTTTCTCTAGCCCAATAACTCTTAGATTTGTTCTTTTGATGATATCCCATAATTCTTGGATGTCCTGCTCATGGTTTCTTACCATTTTCACTGTGTTCAACTTTATTTTCCAGATTGTGTATACTTTGTCTTCATTATTTGATGTTCTGTCTTCCAAGTGATCTAGTCTTTTGGTGATGCTTTCTATTGCATTTTCTATTTGGTTTATTGTTTCCTTGATTTCAAATATTCCTGATTATTTTTTTCCATAATCTCTATCTGTTTTTTAAAGTAGTCTTTTTCTAGCTGTGTTTGCTCTCTTGTCTCTTTATTGGTGTGATCAGTGGATGCCTGAATTTGCTCCTTTATCTGGTTATTTGTGTCATCAATTGTTGTCTGTATTTGCTCTCTTATTTCTTTGTTGGAGTGATCAATTTTTGCCTGTATTTGCTCATTTAGGTCACTTATTAATTCATATATCATTTTAATTATTAACATTCCGAATTCCTTCTCTGACATTTCTTCATCTGCACTGTCCGTGGGTTCTGTTGTTGTAGTATCCTTGTTTGTTTGGGGCAATTTCTTCCCTTGTTTTTTCATGTTGTCTATGTAATTGCCTTTTTTTATAGTGTGGATCTAAGGTATTACAATTTCTATCCTATAATCCTGTAGTATCTGTGCAGATTATCTGTATCTCACCTTGGTGTTGGACTTCCAGACCCTGCTTGTGTCCCCAGGACGGATGTTACTTCAAGTACACATAGTGGCGACAACAGCAGGAGGTAACTTGGGATAGCAATGGAGGTGCCCCAAGATGAATGCAATGTCTTTCAAAGATGGGTCTGAAAGGGTGGGCCTTTCACTGGCTTTGGGATGCCTGCTACAAGATGCAGTGGCTTCTAGGCCCTGTCTGTTGTCCCAAGGTAGAGGAAGGATATAGGGAAGATTATGGGGATACTTGCAGTGTCTCAAGATGGAAGTGGGTTAGACCTGGACCCCCAGGTATTGTTGTTGGTGGTGGTGCAGATCCAGGCCTACCCTGGGGCCTGACTCCCATGCAGGTTGGCAAAGTGGATTTGGGCCAGACCCGATCTCCAGTGGGTGTCTGCAGATGGGCGGGATGACTTGGGCCTACACTGAGTCTGAGCTCCCTCGCAGGTCAGCAAGGCAGAACTCTGAAAATAACAAACTTTTTAAACCAGTATAAGAATGTGGGAATAGTAGGATAAATGCAACTTTTACTAGGAAATGCAACAATTCCAGAAGAAGATTAACTTTATTGTGAATACTTCCATAAGTATTCTTTAATCTGAAAGAACAATAGAACAGATTCTTTCTGTCATTTTATACAGTCACTTAATATTTCAAAGTTGAAGGGGAGATATATAAAGTTGCTGGATCAAAGAAAGTTAATTCTCTTGCACTCAAGAGAATTATTTATCTTGGACATAGACTTGATAGATGTTGGGGGTATTATTATTCAGAAGCAAAAAGAGTCAAAACATTTCTAGACAGAGGTATTAGGTGTATTATATGTGTGTGTTGACTGATAAATATACATCTGAGGTAACAATCATGAGCTGCTTAAACAGGCTGTGTGGATAGGCTTTGTAAAGCTATTTTTCTGTCCAGTAATGTCACAGTTAGTCTTTAGTGCTATTGAAATCTCTCTGCAATGTTCCATTTCTGAGAGCATTGTATTTCAATGGGTATTGTATATACTCATGAAGAGCACCACTGGATATATCTGCTCTTCAACCAGCTATTGGAAGTATTTTTGTATAACCATTTCCTGAAAATATTGTTTTGATAAATTCTCTATTTAAAAATCAGTAATGTGTTACATTCTCAAAATAAACTAACTAGTTGTTCTAACATATAACATTATTTGGTTTAGAGCATTTAAATATGTGATACGTGTTACCACTGCAAATGGGAAAGGTAGAACTGCAGGAATATACTCTCCATACAATTTGATACTGTTGTTTGTATATTTGTTTCATATTCCTTCAAAAGTATAACTTCTCATGTAACCACACCTTTTATATTGATTCACTTTGATAAGAGTGATTCCTTGCAACACCTTCAGCTCCAAGTTATTCTCTATTGAATCCACTTCCTGCAGTCCTATCTGTGCTTAGTATATCATAGTAAATGCTCACCATACCATCTGTGTTCTAGCAACTACTCATTGTTATCCTTATAGCAATAATATGTGTCTTCCAAACTCTTGCCCCTTCCTGGTTTACTTGCTCCCTTTCATGCATCTACTCATTGCTGCTGGCACCAAGAAGGAAGGGTCATGCACTGGCTGACCCACACAGAGGGGCAAAGCAGCTGAGCACAGGGGCACTGTCAGAGGAGGACGGTCAAAAGATTGACTCAGAGAAATCTAGGACTAAGGATTGATGCCCCTTCAGTCTTTTATGGGAAAGCTGAGCATAGTCACAGCTTGTCTTAATTGAAATTAGGAAATCCTGGTAGCAGTGGGTTGGCAGGGGTTTGAGCAGGTAAACTTCCCAATTTGTGAGATCTGATAGTGGCTCTCAGAAACCAAAGCCCCATTACAATGAAATCCAAAGGCAACAAATCCCATTGATTGTGTTTAGCATGCAGAAATACTTGAGGGTTGGGGAAGAGAGGCTAACTCAAGTTCAAAACAAGTCATTGCCCTTACCTGCTTCAAGCAGAAGAAGTCATTTAATTTATTATTAATTCTTGATCTTTATATCTCATTATTTTCTACGGGTATGTGATTGCTCCACTTTTATAAGTAGCGTATTTCCCTAAGTGCTACATGTTATGGGTAGAGATGTACAACCCACCCCCTACACACACACACACACACACACACACACACACACACACAAAGATATTCTAAGTCCTAAATGCCAGTACTTCAGAAGTTGACCCTGTTTAAAACTACAGTCACTGCTGATATAATTAGTTCAAATAAGATCACACTGGACTGAGGAAGACCACTCTTTCTGTATAACCTGTGTCCTTATAAGAAGTCAACCAGAAAATGCTGACGCAGAAGAAAGATGGCTGTGTAAAGACAGATTCAGAGATGGGGAGGTGCTCATATAAGCCGAGTACCACCTAGAGATACCAGAATTTGGTAGGGTCAAGAAAAGATCCTTAACTACACTCTTTGGAGGAAGTATGACCCTTCCGCCATCTTGATTTCCAAATTCTAGACTCCAGAACTAAGTGAGAATCAATTTCTGTTATTTAAAGTAGGTATTTTGTGGCACTTTGTTAAGAGCTCTGGGAAACTAGTGTATTCCTGTGGGCGGGACAGTGTTGTTATATTTGCTATTATATCCACTGCCTGGCTCAATGATTTCCACAAGGTGGGTGCTCGGTACATGTAGGTGGATAAATATCTGCCTTTCTCTCTAGATTGTAAACTCCCCAAGACCAGAGATGATGCCTGTCTCATCTCAGTCACCTTTAGATAGAGTGTCCCTTACAGATTGGGCCCTATGGAAACATGAAGGACCTTCAGTTTTATTTTTTTTATTATGGCCCATTTTCTTCAAACAAAGTTATATTTAGGATCATGAAAACAATATGACTCAGGAAGTATAAATTGAAATTCTTTATATATCTCTTCTATCTCCAGAGAGTTACCAACGGCATATTTTTTTACTGCTAACTAGAATATTTTAAAAACACAACACTTCACACTTGGGCGGCCCCTTTCTGTGAGGTTTGTAGAGTGTTCCTATTGTTCTCAGCTGGCTTCTCACAGGTTACTATATAAACTCTGGAAAGAAATGCTCACTTAGTTTATGTTAGCAAACTGAGTTGCTTCCTGAGTTCTTCCCTTGCCCCCATCAACCATTTTTTTCAACAGGAAAGACTACAGACAACTCTTTGATTGCTACAGCTACTGGCAATATCAGTGGTACAGTAGATGCCTCTCAAAGGGTTTAGGACTTAGCAGTAATTGTAACAAAGTAAAATCACCACTGAGGACAATACAGTCAGTATCAGATTATTGTTATTCAGAGAACAGAAGCCAAGGCAGTACCGGTACTATAAACATGCCTCCTCTTTTATTGGCAGATGTTTCACTTAAATAAACATAATCAGGATTTGGGAAGATTCACCTTGGCAGCAGCTAAAGTTCATGAATATTCACTAATCTGCTGGTGTCCCAGTTGTTCCTCCAGCTGCTCTGGAAAATACATTGACGAGGGTGCTCTGGAAGCAGGCAGTCACCACCACGATGGGCCACAGTTACTTCTAATTCAGTCATGTATCAGGAGGACATGTATTTCTTTTTATATCGTGGACATAACTTAAAACATGCACAAGTACCTCTTAAATTCATTTCATAGTCCTCCATCATCCCTCCGAAAGTGCTGGTACTTACAGAAAACTAATATTAATTTTATTTTCTAGACACTTTAAGTTTGAACTCTTGGATTATACACGATGAGTTTGAGGCAATAGTTATCATTTCAGTTCTCAAAACCTGAAATTGTAGGAAGGAGATTTAATAGGCTGGGAGTGGGGCTGGTAGAATCTCCCAGATCTTGAGGACAGAGTGTGGGGGTAATCCAAAAAGAGCCAAAGCATTTCCTCTGCCTCTCGGCTCATCCTGTTTTCCTCTGCAGGCCATCTCTTTATGTTTTATCATCCATGGAAGCTCAATTGACCTCATTATTCCTGTATCTCTGTACATTTCTATTTTCAAGGATCACTGCTGCTTAAGGCTGAAATTCTGTGGGTCTTAGTCCAATTCCTGAGGGAGACACATGAGTAGTTCAGCTATTCAGCCTCGGCAGGTGTACACGCTAAATGGGCAAACAGGACAGCTGAGGCCCAGAGCTTCCACTGTCCTGGGGAGAAGATGCTAACTGAGAACACAGTTTGCCACTGCAGAGAGCTACCAAGAGGCCCTTTAAAGGTGCTGAGCAAAAATAACATTCTCTAATGCAAAGTGGTATAAATACGAGTTCTACCTCGACCCTTAGCAGATAACACCATTTAATTCTGGCAGCATTTCTTTCACATTCTGACATAACATTTTCTAATATCTGGAATATCTTATATTATATACTGACTTATAGGCCCATGAGCAGAAATACTGTTTATTTTGTATTATTTTACTTGATTATTAGCAGTGCTCTGCTGTTATGTGGCATTATCTCTGTAAAAATAGATGAAATAATTCCCATGATGTTTGACAATTAGTCATAATTCTTCTGGGATAGAGTTTGTATAAAAGTAAAAAAAAAAAAATCCATAAGTTACTTTATAGTTCCTGAGGAATTTCAAAGTAATCCCTTATTTTAATTAACTTTTTTTCAGGACTAGATTTTGGAGTTAGTCCCTGACATATGCTAGGTCTTTCACTATTGAATTTCTTTCTGTGTTGCCATTATTAAGCTCAGCCTCCTAACTATAAAATGAGGATCTGTAACTACTCTTCTAGAAAAATGTTTTACTCGATAAAATTGTTCTTTCCTTTGAAACAGAGCGATCAAGGCAGATTATAGAACAGTGATTTCCTTTGATTAATGATGCTTCAAACAGAAAGGGAGATGTGCAATAAATTTTTCATTAATTTACAGAGATCCAGATTATTTGAGTATAAAAGCCCAAATAAAAGAGATCATCTGTCAAATGCACATTAATTAAAACAAAAAGCCAACCAAAATATTCCATGTTTATAAAATAAGAGCGTAAGTATACTGTGATTATTCAAGTACTTATTAGTTTATAATTCATACTGATACTTGGTAAATCTATATATCTCACTTATTTACAAGTTTTTTTTTTACTATATCTGTGTAATTCACGGCCTAATACACAGTAGGTACTGAGTTAATATTCACTGAATGAATGCAGGTGAATAATTTAGCAGTATAATGGAAATGTCATAAACAGATTAAGATGATCCCAGATTCCCTGTTAAAATTCACCTGCATGACCAGGCAGACTATGGCATCTTGGTGGGAGAAGAGTCCAGAGCAGGATAAGGCCTGTGTGAGGAGAGTTAGTGTTGAGACATGGACCCCCATTCCTGGAACCCTGGAAGAAATGCTTAAGAATAAATGCTGAGACATGTAGAAGGTGCAGTCACAAGTGGATAGTGATGGTAGAATCAAAGAAGATAGCTCTTCTCACATCCTCCAAGGACCATGTAGTCACTACCCTCAAAATAGTAGTAGTGTTAACGTGTTCATAGACAGAAGACCCCAATGTCACAGGATATGGTGCCTTAGTCAGCTTTCCATCACTCTAACAAAATACCTGACAGAGACTACTCAAGAAATAAAAAGAATTTAAGGTGGCTCACAGTCCTGGAGGTCCCAGTCCAAGACCAATCAGCTCCATTGTTGTCTTCCTTTGCCCAGGGCTCTGTGTGGCAATGTTAGAGAGCATGTGTTGGAGTAATCCATTCACATCATGAACAGGGAAGCAGGGGAACTGAGAGACTGGGGTTACACAATTCCTTTCAAGGGCAATTCTCTAATAACCTAAGGACCTCTGAGTGACCAGGTCCACCTCTCAAAAAAATTCCATACTTCTCAATACTGCCATCCTGCAGACTAAACTCTCAATGTATCAACCTTTGGGGGACACTGATCATTCTATCACCTAAATATTTGAGTTTAATTATTTTGATCTGAAACAACGCGTATAAAATTAGGTCCAGAAATCAGGGTATGTGGATCCAGTGGGAAGTTTTTGATGATAGCATATTATTTTGTGGCAGTGAGCAGAAGACAGGAGTGAGGGGAATGAGGAGCCATAGATCTTGTAATACCAATGTGAAATATGAGCATTTTCCTTGGGGACCTTAGAAAATCAATTCAGCTTCCTGAAGATGGAATTCAGGAGTGTCAGGCTGATTGAAAAATCAAAGCAATATTGAGACAGTATGATAATACCATAAAGCTGGGTTATCTATTTAGATAGAGACACAGAACAATGAAAATCGTGTCTTTTGTTTGTGTGGGTTGCTTACTATTTTTAGGTGTAAGTATGCAACCCACACAAACAAATTGATATTCCTAGAAATTAGTATAAATAGAATTAATACTTTACAAAGAGGAATCTAATATTATTTATATTATGAGTGACTAACAGATACTGCTCAGCTTTGTGGCAGATTGCTCACTTAAAATCATTTGTTGTTCATGCCTGTTGACCTTCTCAACTGGATAATTATGCTCAGGGGGAAGGAAATTAAAACATGAAAAAAAATTTTTTATTGAATTTCTTTCACCTTGAGAGGTGTGTGGTGGGGAGAGATCCAGGCAGCTCTCAGGAAATCTCGTTTAACTCATTGATCAAAGCAGAATAACCTGTATATTTCCTGTACTTTTAGGTCTGTAATGAAAAGAGTTTTAAGTAGAGGAGCTGGCAGTGGGAATGGACTATCCTAGAGAGGACATTAGATGAGGGCTCTGGTTCTTACCCCCTTGGTAATGCCTTAACTCTGAATTTTGGTTGACAGATGTGAAGAATGTTAGGTTTACTCTAGATGATTTCCAAGTCTCCAGTTTTCCCATCTGTACTTCCACAGTGTTAATAAGACTTGGACCTTCTTGACTGCCATTTTTAAGTAAAAGTCTGACCATTTGTGCTTTAACTAATGGCGGCCAGTTCCCAAACCCTGAATGACTATTATGTTGAATTCTAAGAAGACAGATTTTTTTTTTTTAGTGAAGCTAAAGAAGATGAAGCTTCAGGCTTCTTTATTACCCCTTGAGATGTGGGAGTTTATAGACAGTGTAGCATTTTCTAGGTGGGAGGGGAAGCTAGGTAGGCTTCAATAAAGGAGGATGGCTGGAAAAGCAGTTATAGTAAATTGATTGAAAAGATTCTATACCAAAGATGAATCTCTAAGACTCCATTTGATTTCTTGCTAGAAGTCCTCTCAATTCCTACTCTTATAAATGCTTCCCAACCTTTTTGCAATGTCCTCTTCACCTTTCACGGAGGTATAGGAATCCAGAGCTGTCCAACCCTGTATTGTACTGAGTCATCAGAGGACTGAAGACTTTTAATTAATTGTTGTCAGTTCCCATCGACCTGGACTCTGTTCTTGATGTCCCCCTATGTTTTCTCAAGGTATGCTCTCTGAGTTTGAGAACTGGTCTCCACATAAAATGAACTTTTCATGGTATTCTGAACTTGCCAGAATGATCATCTGATTAACAGATATTACAAAAGTGCCTGGATGCAGGTGAATACGTACACTTGATTTTTAGTTCTATAGCTCTTTTCCTAGCATGAAAGATGCGTCTATTTCTCTGTGCATATTCCAGCCATTATTACAAAGCTGTCCAAAATTCTGACAGCGCATTAAGCTCTTTCTCTTCCAGTCCCTTTTACATCAATGGTTGTATAGATTGACCCATCAATTCTACTTTTCAAAAGTGAATATGGAATTAAATAAGTCCAGTCAACCATCATTTCTGGAACAGAGATTGATTGGAATGTGATCTCAGTAGCACTTTCCTTACTTATGAAATATATTTCTCCCAACACTTAAACTCTATTTAATCTTATTATTAATCTTTCCTGTACTTGCTTCCTTTTGCAACATAATGCTATTACTAAAACATTTTTATTGTGCCATTTTAAAATACATTTATCCTTCAGTGCAAACATTTTTCATTTTATTTTTCCAAATTATTTCTTTTAGCTTAGATACCTAAAAGGTCAATTTTTAATTTAATTTTCAGTTTCATAAAGAGCACATACTAAGAAAGGTTGAAGTGATGAAATCTTGCTGGAGCAATCAGAACACTGCGGCCTCCTCTTGTAAGTGAATAGATCAATTTTCAATATTTACAGCATGGGACTTAAAATTGAGTGTTGTGTTCTGCCGTTGTTTAGGTTAAGATTCATACAATATTCAAGCAAAGAGGAACAAAGTTTGTTTCAAGGAAACAGTGTCCTCTGTAATGGCCCCAAATGTGTTTTTTGTTAGTTTTTTTCCCAATTATTGCTGGGCATTACCATAATCCTGGTAGGTGGAGCAGCTTGAGGTTTCCTCTGCTTATGGAATAAATGACCTTCACATCTTCTGGGAAACATTTAAGGTGGATTCATAAGAAAATCTATTAAACTGGATATAAGGCCATGGGCACCACTGTTTTAATGATTGATCTTCTCCTGGAAGCAGAAAAGCCAAATAGATTGTTGTTAGGATTTACTTGCGCCTCCCTCAATTCAAATGTTGAAGTCATGACCCCCAGCATTCGGACTGTGTCCTTGTGTGGAAATAAAGACATGGGTGGGCTCCTAGTCTATTATGGTAGGAGCCATATAAGAAGGGAGAATACAGACACAGACATGCACACCAGGAGAATTCCATGTGATTATAAAGGCAGATGGAGATGAGGGTAGTGCCAAAAAAAAAAAAAAAAAAAAGAAAGAAAGAAAGAAAAAAGAAAAAGAAACATCAATGCTGAAGGAAGATACGGGAGAGGCATCCAAATTCTTGACTCTAGAACTATGAGGCAATAAATTTCTGTGTTTAAGTCATCCAGTTTGTTGTATGTTGTCATAGTAGCCTGATAAACTAATATAATTATGGTCACTGTTCTTAAGCAAAATCTGACAAAGTTATGGCAAACTATGGAAAACCGACTGTATATTTCACTCAAGAAATGAGTAACATTCATGAATATCTTGCCTGATGATACTTTAGTTTTTCTGGTCCCTTGTTTTCATATTAATGTGTTCATGGTTATGAGAGACACATATCCATTTATATCTTCTTAAAAACAGAAGCTTGTGTAAGGATTTCACCAGAGTCCTGTAATTTCTCCCTTGAACACAAATAAATGAATAAATAAATAATCATTGATTCCTTTTTTACCTCTTGAGATGCAATCGGTAATCCCATGTTAAAGGACATGACACTGTTTTACTGGAAGCCCCATGCTTGTGCAATTTCCAAACACTGAGTTATCCATGTCACCAGAGCAGGTGACATCACACGTTGAAGCTTTCTGCCTTCAGGCAGAGGGAGGAAGAGGCACAAGTAATATGTAGGTATTTTTTCCTCTACTTTTATAGGGAACAAAGGACATGTAGGTCCTTTGGAAAACTGAGGATTAAAATTTTGCATGTACAGTGTTTACCTGAAATTATATGTTGTAATTATTGTCACTTTGAAGAGCTTGAAATAGTAACATATCCTCAAGCAAGGTCATGCGAGAAACGTATGTGCAGAAGGGAGTCAGTTGACACAACAAACCAGTGCTTCTCAATCATGGCCAATGCTTGTCCAGGAGTGGTTTAGAAGAAAAAGATTGCAGATGGGGAGGGCATTGCAATGGTGTTGGAAGAAGCGAAGCTACAGACATTGAGTGGGCAGAATCTAGGAATGATGAACTTCCTTCCTATAATGCACAAGACAGCTTTGTTGTAAATACCAGCATGAACTACTGTGTTCCAACATGGGTTAGTATTTCTTCTGTACTTAACTTTTGTACACTGGAATAACTAGAAGATTTTTATGAATATCCTTCAATAAATCCAAGTCTGGACCAACATGGGATGTGAATGTTACAGAAAATCTGTGGGCATGGAATTCATAGTTGTTGCTGAGTGCAGTATGAATGAAAATATGCTGATATTGTAAGAATATTTTTTCTGGCAAACTGCATAAACAGAACAGCTGCAGTTGTACTTGAATATGTACATTTCAGCAGTGCTTTTCAATAAGAGTTATTAGAAAGATTAAGTGAGTTATATAAAAGTTGAATGCTTACCATCATGCCTAGTATGTTTGAACCACTTTAAATATTTATTTTGAAATTTTTACTATTTATCCACTACATGTGGCCCCTGGTCTTTGGACAACAGATGATAGACATGAAACTGAAAATCCTAGAATGAAGTTCTCTAGGTCCATGATAAAAATTCTGAACTGAATTTCCTATAAGATTACTTGAAAATCTGTGAAAGGTGAACATCTTGATGATAAAAAGTGTATTGTCGGTGTGAAATAAGGGCAATACCAGGTAGCTAATTAAATATATCCTTCTTGTTCAAGTATCTCAGACAGTTAAATAATGTTCTTACTATGTGAAATGATTCAACTAAAGACAAAATTTCCTGAATAGAAGTTGCAGCAATCCTGCATTGTCTATGGAAACAGTAGTGTTCTTCCATGATTCAGTTGCAGAGCAAGACAATTCTGATATTCCTCTGAATCCACACTCACTGCTCACTTTTGCTTCTAGACCTATAACCAAATAGGCTCCTAGAGGTTAGGTACACTGTGTGATCCACAATGAGGTGTGCTATACTCCAAAGGATCTTCTTTAGTTTCCTAATTCATGCAAGCAGAGAACTAGGGATAGATTTTAAAGGCATGTGATAATGGTGTAAGGAACATAAAATTAGAGGAGGCTAAATTTTTTGATATAAGCCCATAAAGCAGAGATTATGGATTTAATGTAGCAGCTTACAGTGTGTTATCATTTAGATATGAGATGTCCCCAAAGAGCTAATATGTGAGACAATACAAGAATGTTCAGGGGTGAGATGATTAGATTATGAGATCAGTAGCCTAATCTGTGTGTTAATTTACTGATATGGGTTAACTAGGTGATAACTGTGGGCAGGTAGTGTGTGGCTACAGAAAGTAGGTCTCTGGGGGCATAACTTTAGGGTTTATAGTTTCCCACTGATGAGTGGCGTTTTCTCCCTCTACTTCTTTGTCGCCATATCCTGAACTGTTTTCCTCCACCACACCCCCCACCACCATGATGTTCTGCCTCACTATTGTAGTCAGATTTTTGCTGCTATACTAAAAGATCTGACTAGAACAATTTTAAAGAAGGAACAGTTTATTTGAGGGCTCACAGTTTCAGAGGTCTTAGTCCATAGATGGCCAGCTCCATTCCTTAGAGCTCTAGGTGAGGCTGAACATCATGGCAGGAGAGTGTGGCAGAGAGAAGCAGCTCACATCATGGTAATCAGAAAGCAGAGAGAGAGGGAATCCATTCTCCAGATACAAAATATATACCCCAAAGCCATGCCCCCAATTAACAACTTCTTCTACCCACACCCTACCAGCCTCCAGTTACCACTCAGTTAATCCCATCGAGGATTAATTTACAACCCATCATTTTTCCTCTGAACCTTCTTGCATTGTCTCACACGTGAGCTTTTGGAGGACACCTCACATCCAAACCATAACACTGACCTTGTGCACAGAACTATAGAATAAGTCAACCATGGACTGAAATTTTGAAGCCATAAGCCAAAATAAACTCTTTATCTGCTAAGTTGTTCTTGTCAGGTCTTTTGGTAACAGTGAGGGAAAACTATCAAAGACAGAAAATTGGAACTGAGAGTGGGGTTGTTGCTGTGGCTAAGCTGACCAAGTGGTTGAGAAGCATCAGGAACTCATTTGCTAGAGGACTTTGAAAAACTTTGGACATGCAGACTGAAAAGCTTTAGAAAGTTGCAAATGGAGCTTAATGAGCAATTCTGTTGGGAATTCAGAAGACTAGGTCATGAAATTGGGCTCATGAAGTTACAGAAGGGAAGGAGCATTTTATTATAAATTGGACTAGGGTTATTCATGTTAAATCCTGGCAAAGAACTTGTCTATATTTTGCCCATGACCTAAGACTTTTTGGGAAGCTGAATTTAAAGATGATGAACTAGTTAGTCTGGCAGAAAAAGTTTCAAGACAGCACAGCATTCAGTCATCAGCATGGATATAGGTGGCAACTTTTAGTTCAGTTTACATTGATAATAAGGAGCAGAAAGCAAAGTAGAAAACCCGACTGCATATATTCACTCAAGAAATGAGTAGCATTCAAGAATATCTTGCTGGATAACACTTTAGTTTTTCTGGTCCTTTGTTTTTATATTAATCTTCATAGTCATGACAGAAACATATCCATGTATATCTTTTTAAAAACAGAAGCTCATGATAGGATTTTACCAGAGTCCTATAATTTCTCCTTTGAACAAAAATAGATAAATAAATATTTATTAATTCCTTAAGGTTTATTGATGACCTTGCCAGCTGAAAGAAAATTGTTTCTGGTAGGCTAGTTGTGGAGAAGGCATTTGCCAGATCAATAGTTGCATAACATGTCCCAGAAAATGTGTAAATCTATTCAGGCAAAGAAACCATATCTGGTACAATAGTTGAAACTGAAATCCCAATGGTTCCTTAGCCTGTAAAATGAGGTATATTGTTGGAGAAAAAGCCAAATGGAAGCCAATAAAGCTACTTCAATATGGAAAACAGTAAATCAAAACCAATATCACTTCCCTGGAGAGATTGCAGAGATTAGCGCCACTATCAAGGAATTGAAAGATTCAGGGTGGTGCTTCCCACCATACGTCCATTTAACTCTCTTATTAGGTCTATTAAGAAGATGGATGGATCTTGGAGAATGACAGTTGATTATCATAAGCTTGATCAGGCAGTGACTCCAATTGCAGCTGCTGTACCAGATGTGTTTTCTTTGCTTGAGCTGATTACCATAATTCCTTTGACCTATTATGCAGCTATTTATCTGGAAAATGTCTCTTTCTCCCTACCTATGAATAAGGCCTACCAGAAGTAATTTACATTCTGCTGGTAAGGCCAACAGTGCACCTTCAAAGGTAGATCAACTTTCCAGCCCTGTGTCGTTACTTAATTCCCAGAGATCTTTATCAAATGTGGGGGTTCTTCTGAGTGATAAATATATCTATCTCAATTATGCATTCTGGAACTGGGGAAATAAATCACCACAAGATGAGTCTGGAAAACCACTGGACCTACTGGGAATTGGATCTTGACTAAAACTGTATTAATCATCTGACCTCCATAAACCTCTACTTTGACAGGAGGGCCACAGTGAAGTTCTGGATCTCCTGGAATCAACGTTAGTTCAGAGCAGATGGTCAGTTTTCCCTGAAATATTTGATCATTGCCTTTTCTTCAATGTTTATCTATCCTGGTAAAAGACCCTAGGTTCCTTTGGGTAAAGTACATAGCATCTTCTTAGTGGCTTCATCTCTTTAACAGCCAGTACTTCTGTAGCCCCAGTTTTACTAGCACTATTCTGGCCAAACTGTAATTTTTTCAAATATTTCTGCCCCTTAAAAAGAAGTGACACCTTCTTTGGGTTTAGCGTCTTTTTGCCTCATTCTTGAAATTCTTATTAATTATTTCCATTTGTTCTTTGTAAGTGACAGTTAATGGGACAAGGAAGCATTTGGCAAGGGATTTAAATCTCTACTCATAGAGAGTCCTACCTCCTACTTACACTCTACTGCTGGCTTACAGTCTCCCTAGAATTTTGGAGACCTGCTTCCCAGAAAATGTCCCTTCCTTCCACTTTCAGTAGAACTTGAGCTTAGGGACAGGGACATTTAGAATTAGGTGTAAGGCAGATCCACGAGTAATAGTCTGCATTTATCTGGTGATATCCCCATGACCAAGCAAGCATAGCATTAAATAGAAAATAAAAACCACAATAACAGGTTCAATGATACCTATGAAGTACAGAAGAAAGGAACACACTTTTTATTTAACTTTTTGAACAAGGAGCTCACATTCTTGTGGGCTCTGGACAATAGAATTTTGGTACCAGGTCACAGAAAATATCTTCTGCAAGTACTATCATTTGGTCAAGCATGATTATAAAACATAAAAGGTGTTGTCTTGTATTTCAGATGAGGTAAAGGGTGAGATTTGTCCCTTATGTCTAAACAGGTTTTTTTATGGTGTGATGTTTTGATGGAATTAAGAATATTAACAATCCATAGGTATTAAATCTATAGAATTCTACAGATTTGTAGGAGAGAGAGAAAAAGGTGGGGGGAGAAGGAAAAACAGTTTTCTTTAATTATAGTTAGCTATTAATTTGGCAAACATCATTTTAAATGCAATTTTAATGAAAGAACATATCAGGACTGTGATAATGGTATCATAAGAAATTTTGGGAAACAGACATAATGGAGGATTGCTCATTTATTTTATTGAGAACATTTTTTCCCTCAGTATATATTATTTCCTTATTATATTTTTAAAATGATGTACTACAGATTATATGCATTTATGTATATGTATTTTACATACTATATATATACATATATATGTGTATATATGTATATATATGTAAACAAATGTATATAAATGTAAACAAATATATATATATTTGTTTACATTGTATTAATGCACTTTGTGCTGCTCTGACAAAAACACCTGACAAGAACAGATTAGGGAGAGGAAATTTATTTTGGTTTCAGTTTCAGAGATTCAGTTCATGATAGGCTGATTCCATCACTCTGGGTCCACGTTGAGGCAGAACATCACAGCAGAAGGTCAGAGCAGAGGGAAGCTGCTCACCTCATGCCAGCCAGGCAGCAGAGAGAAAAATTTGGAAAGGGCAACAGGGAAGATCAAACCTTCTAGGAGACACCTCAAGGAACCTGCCTCTTTCAGAAACACCCACGTGCCTGCTGTTACCAACTGTTTGTTCATTTAAACTAGGATAAACAAAACACATCCAATTATTCACCTCTAAACATTCCTGTCTTGACACAGGAGATTTGGGGGGGACATCTCATATCCAAACCATAGCAGTCTTCCTGTAGCCACCAAAAGCTCATGTCCATCTCATAATGCAAAATGCATTTAGTTAAAGAATCCCATAGTCTTAATGGTTCCAGTATTGCCAAAAATTCCAAGTCCAAAATTTCATCTGAGACTCAAAGTCTCAGCATTACATATATCCAATATACAAAGGCACAGACTAAATATTACCATTCCAAAAGGGAGGAATATGAACATATAAAGAAGGGGTAGGAAAAAAAACAATACCAAAATCCAAGCACAGCAAAGAGGTGATATAACTCTGAGTACAGCATTCAGAACACACTGTGCAGGAATGTGCTATCCAAAGGGTTTGAGCAGTCCTGCCCCTTTGGCCTTTCATGTTTTAGCACACATGGACTCTCTTTTAACCAGACTCTCTCTGCAGCCTGCAGCTTTTCTTGGGAGACAGTCCATATTTACTGATATCTCTGAATTTCTGGTTTTACCATCACAGCTTCCAGCATCACCCTCTCAGGGCAACCCACAGAGATTCCAACCTTGCTACACATTGCCTGGTCTACAAGGCCTTTGAAATATTGGTGGAAACCTCCATGTATCCTTAACTCTAGAATCCCGAATTCCTGCAGAATGAGCCCCACATGGATGATGCCAAGGTCTGTCTGCTGTCAGATTTCCTAGTAGCTCACCCATGAAAATCATGAAATCATGTCTGCAGTATCTTCTGAGTGCCTGGGCAGCTGTGTACAATGAAACAGCTTCATAGGTACCCATGTGAAATCAGGCTGCCCAGGGTCTCTTTTCAAGTGAATTTTTCTTTCTAAATCCTTGAACTTGCAGTGCATGTGTGGTCTTGCAAATTCTTGAGATGCCCTCAATCCATCATTCTTATTGTCTCTATGAAAAGTACTTAGCAACCCTTCAGTGGCTATAATCTCTTTAAAAACCACAGCTTCCTTGGCCCCAGTTTTACAAGCACTTTTATGGGCAAACTCCAAGTTTTAAAAGTTATTATTATCCCCCACCCCCCACCCCGTGTCGCTCGCTCGCTCTCTCTCTCTCTCTCTCTATTTTTTTTCTTTCTGCTCTTGATTCTCACAGTGAACCTGACTAAAAGCTGCCATCAAAATCCATGCTACTTCCTGAATGATGATGTACTACTTAAATTTTCTCTGCCATCACTTTTAAATTCAGTCTTACATGGACTCAGGACAGAGTCCCTGTTACCCTTGAAACCTCATAGGCACAGTGTTTACTGTCTATATTCTTTTTGACATTCTAGTCTTCTGAGATCCTACCAGACTCTTCCTTTAAGCTCTGCTTACAAAATTCTAAGTCTTCTCCAGTGAGCATCCCCAAACTTTTCTAAGTTCCTACTATAAATTAATCCCAAAGACGTCTGCACCACATAGTGAGGTTAGTCATAGAGTCAGAGCCAGGATCCCACTTCTTGGTATGAATGCCTGTATTAATCAGTTTTATGTCACTGTGATTAAAATACCTGACAAGAACAAATTAAAGGAAGGGAAGTTTATCTTGGCTCCTGGTTTCAGAGATTTAGTCCATGATTGTCGAACTCTATTGCTGTGGACCTAAGGTGAAGCAGAACATCATGGTAGAAGGGTATGATGGAAGGAAGTTGCTCACCTCATAGTATCTAGGAAGCAGAGAGGATGAGAAAATGAGAAGGGGGCACAGGAAAGATAAACCCTATCAGGATATGCTCTCAGTGACCCAACCTCACAGCCATACCCCACCTACCTATAGTTACTATCTAGTTGATTCATTCAAACTAGAATGGTTTGTTTAGTTAATACCTCTCATAATCCAATAATTTCACCTCCAAACATTCCTGCATCACTACAGGAGGTTTTGAGGGACACCTCATATACAAATCATAACACACATATACAAAGGTTTCATAAAACAGTCACATGAGTATTATCTAAATTAATTTTCTTACTCTAATCAAAACTAATGTTATTTAAATATAAAAATGAATTTTCTTATAAAATTGATCTCCAATATTTTCAACCATTTTCCTCTGAATACTTGAACTTCCTTAAGATTATGCACATATTTAAATTCTAAAAAATTCCCAGCCCATTTAAAAGTCTGACAATACTGACAAGGGAAGATTTTCTTAATGAGGTTTCCTGTTTTCTTTTATGTTAAGAATTACATTTAATACAAATCTCACATAGAATATAAAGGTCATAACAGTTGATATTTTTATCTTGTTCACTACTGAAAACTTACAACCTTTTGTCACTATATCACTATATGGTAGAGTAGATGGTTAATATTTATTTCATGAAAGAATGAGCAATACAATCATGGAAGAAGATCCTTGTATTCATTAGCTATTCCTATCATCCTGTATATCAAACCATCTGAAAACTCTATAGTGTAAACTGACAATCATTTATTTTTACATGTTTGGGTTGTTGGTCAGAGCTCTATATCAATCTGCAGTGGCCTGGTAACTCTACTCATGCTGGGAATATGGGGGTCTGGTCTGCTTCACATATTTCTCAGTCTCCTTAAAAAGAACACTATTGAGTCATGTTCTATGATAGTGATAGAGGCCTAAGACATCAAGACCATTATAGAAGCACTTTGCAGGATTTTGATTATGTCATGTCACAGTCTCAGCATATAGTCAATAGATAAAGAATTACACCTCACTTACTTTCCAATACGCTAGAAAACTAGAATAAAAACCCATGTTATTCTCAACTTGAATTCCGATTCTTTTTACTCTACCATTCTTTGTTTTGATTGGAGTAATATTTTGAAGTAACAATATCTTTATCATAATGTTAATTGTTAGTACTATCCTTATTAGCATACTCATTAGACTCAAGATGATAATAGTGTCTTCTACCGAAACTGTGCATTAATTTTTACATGGATCTCATAAAATAGAAAAAAATAAATGGTTTAAATATGGAAAAGAAAGAAAACAAATTATAAATAGCTGCTATTATAAATAGAAAAGAGTACACTCCTTAAATCTAGAGCTGTCATTTGGATGGTAAAATTTCCCCCAAGGCCTACATGTTAAAGGTTTGATCACCAGCTCAGCATTGTAGGGAAGTAGTGGAAATTTTATAAGGTGGGGCCTGGTGGTATGTCTTAGATCATGGGGGGCATGTCCTCAAAGACTATCATAGGATCCAGTCTTTTAGTTTTTGCTCTCATTTTTACTTCTGGGCATGAGGTGAGCAGTTTTTCTCATCCACTTGCTTCCCACCGTTGTCATCTTTCATCTCCACCAGAGAATTAAAAGCAATCAGTCTACCTGAATATTCATGGTAAGTCCCTAAACCATGTAACCAAATAAACTTTTCTTAACAAATAAGTTATTATAGATATTTGTAATATTGATGAAAAGCAGAGTGACACACATCCAACAATTTCAGGTAAATTAGTGTGTTTCATTAGTGGTCTATATTTTGCCACATAATGAGTCTTTGAACCTTAATAACTTTAAAATAATAATCATGACTAGTTCATAAAGTCATATTATGAATGAATTAGGAAAAAATTTGAGCATACCTCAGTAACTGGCACATGATAAATACTCAAGGAGCAACAAGAGTAGCAGTTAAAAACTAATACAAGTATCAATGACAGAATTTGTTCCGTTTTCAAATTTTTTAAAAAGTCATAAGGCCATTGAAAATGGAAACAAATTTTTTAAATTGTCAAGTAACAAAATATATACATCAATGGTTTTCCAATATGACCACAATAACTTACTTGAAACATAAATTTAAAAGAGTTTGTTAACTATGAAAACAAACAAACAACAACAATGACAAAATATTAAGGATTTTGGAATGATCAATTTGAAATATGCAAGATCTATAAGAAAGTAAGTGTTCAACTTAACTAAAAATAGAAATCTTAAACAAAGAGAGCTCTTTAACACATTACTAAGTGTAAAGTCTTCATACGCCATTTTAATTTTCCTAAAATTATGATTTAGCGTATTTTATGACAAAATCCTAATGAATAAACTTCCTAGATTCACCATGACAGTGATAACATTTAGTTTACATTCCTTCCTTAACCATATAGAAAAAATGAACAAAAATATACAAAATAACAATTTTAAAGCACTGGACAACTTGCAGCACAAGAAAGGCAACAAATAAGGTGACTCTAATAAGTGCCCCCAATTCACCTCCTAGAGAGTGTTTTCAGGCTGCAGCATACGGAGTTGGACCCTCAAACAGTCCAATATCACTGGTAAATAAGGAGGCATATTTTGATGCTCATAGAGTCCAGGGTATTGAAAATTTGAGTGGTGGAATACTGCAGAGGATGATATGAGTTCCAGAAATCCACAGAGAAGTCAAGTCCTCTTGTACCTTTGAGGAGGATTGATCAATTCATGCATATGTGGAAACAAAAGAAGCCAAGTGGAGTTGTGATGAAGAGTTGGAAAAAGCTTGTTCCCTTTGGTCAGAGTGGAGATGGCTCCTACCACACAGGGCTCTGCAGAAATATATTTTTTTTCCAGAACTGGGATGAAATTAGCCTTAGATTAGTAGCTGTATCTGATCTACTTTAACAATACGTGAAAAGTAAAAACCTAAAATGATCTAACTGATTCTGAGTAGGCTCACTGCATTTCAGAAAATAGTTCAAAGTATTTAAAATAATACAAACAAACAGTACAAAAATAGTGTCAAATTCACAATCTCACATATTTTTTTTTTACCAGAATCATTACCAGATACGTAACAGAATATCTAGGTACATTTGGATTTCTGAAAAAAAAATTATATATTTCAGTGTGTTCATGATATTGCATGTAACATACCCATACTAAAATACTATATTATTGTCTCAGTCAGTTCAGACTGCTAATAGAAAACTATCATAGTCTGAAAAAACAGTAATGCATATCTCATAGTTTTGTAGCTTAGAAGTCAGAGTTTGGGGTACTAGCATTCGAGGTTCTGATTAGGGACTGATTCTGGCCCAAAGGCTTTTAACTTCTCTTTAAATCCTCACTTAACAGAAAGAGGGCTAGCAATGTATCTAAAGTCTCTTATAAGGTCATTGTTTTAGTCAACTTTGCATCGCTGTGACCAAAAGACCTGAAAAGAACAACTTAGCAGACAAAAAAAGTTTATGTTGGATGAGTTTCAGAGATTTTGTCCATGACTGGTTGACCCATAGCTCTGGGTCCAAGGTGAACAAGAAGCTCATGGTGGAAGGGCATAGTGAAGGAAAGTGCTCAATTCATGACAGCAAAGAAGTTTGTTCCCTTTGGTCAGAGGGGAGATGGCTGCTCCTACAACACAGAAGAAGAGAGAGCTCTGCTAATCATAATAACATATAACCATACAAACATATATGACAACATATAAACACCAAAGACATGCCTCCAGTGACCAACCTGCTCCAGCCACACCCTACCTGCCTACAGTTAACACCTGGTTAATCCATATTAGTGGATTAATCCACCAATTAAGTCAAAACTCTCAAAATCTAACTGTTTTACCTCTGAATTTTCTTGCATTTTCTCATGCCTGAGCTTTTGGGAGAGGTCTCATATCTAACCCATAACAATATCTAATATCATTCATGATAGTTCTACACTCATGACGTAAGCACTTCTCAAAGACCTCATCTCCTGTTACCTAATCATGAAAATATTAATATATGAATTTGGGGAAAGTATTAACATTAGTCCACTATACTTCTTTATCCAAAATTGAAATTTACTTGGAATCTTATTTTTCATTTGCTAAATGTCTGATAATAATTAGCAGAAATGGAAAAAAATCTAAATAATATCCATAATCAGGAGAAATATCAATCATAGGAATAAAATAATAGAGTAACATAAAATAAAAATTACCAAATTATTAACATGATGATTAAAATGTGAATACGTGAAAGAAGGGATGGAAAACATGAACATAATGGGCAGATAATTGGAAGACATAAAAAAGATTTCTAGAGATAAAAGTTACATTTAAAATGAAAAACACAGAGGAGGGGATTACCATGAAATGAGATGCCACAGAAAGATAAAATAATGAACTTAATATAGAAATAATATGGATAGAAACTATTAAGTAAAGCAAAGAGATAAATGACCGAAAACAAAAGTAACTCAGCATAAAAGAGCTTGGCACAATTTAGAGCAGTCCAATACAATTGTAAGTGGAATCTCCAAAGACATGGGGAAGCAAGAAAATATAGTTGAAAAAATAATGCCTCAAAACTTTCATAATTTGATGAAAATTATGAAGATTCTGGCAGAAGGAGTTTGAAGAAAACCAAATACCTAGGTCATAAACCTAGTCATGAAAAAAAGTTCATTAAATCACATTATAATCAAATGCTTAAAACCATAAATGCAGAGAAAAATTTTTCAAGCACGTGAGAAGCAGAAACACCTAAGTACACAAGAGCAAAGACAAGAATGATGGGATACTTTCCGCTGGAAACAATGCAAGCCAGAATACAGTGGAACAGCTTTTACAGTATATAAAGATAATGAAAACAAATGTCAGTCTAGAATTCTATACACAGTACAATCTTTCAAAGTTGAAGGTCAAATAAAGACTCTTTAGGATATATACATAAATTATATATATATATATATATATATATTGTGTATATATATGTAAATGTACATAAATATATAAAGCTTACACACATGCGCACACACACACACATATATATACATATATGTAAATATATATATATCTTAACAAATTTGCAAGATTTGCTAAAGTCAGTCTTTTGCACAGAATAAAATTAATAGCAGATGGAAATCTACATCTACACAAAGGATTGAAGAGCTACAGAATGCAAATGTGTGCATAAATGTAACATGTATTTTAAAAATCTCTTTAAACATAACAGTTGTTTAAAGTGAAATTAGAAACAGATATAGTAGAATTTACAATATATAGAAATAAACTACATGCTAGTACAGGACACAAGCTGACAGTAAATAAATGAAAGCTTAGTGATATAAGGATTCCTTAATATTAACAACATAGTATAAAATTATGTAAATGAAGCAAGATGACACACTATCAGCAATTAAAATGCATTATAAAAATTTAAAATTTAAAAAGGAAAAGGCAGTATGATAGTGAAAAAAAATTAAATAAACAAACTAAAGCCTAGAAAGATTTCAAAGTATAAACAAGTATTTCCTTATTTGATGGTTCACTTTAAATCAGTGGGAAAAGAATGCACCATCCAATAAGTGTTCTTTTTAACTTGATAATAATTTTGAAACAAAATAACATTTTCACTGTTTTGCTACAGCTAAATTATTTCAGAAATAGAATAAAGACTAAATTTTTAAAATCATATCGTGTGCAGAGTAAAGGAAAAAATGGGCGAAGATTTGTTTAATCTTAATGTAGAGTTTTTTGAATTTTTTTCTGGTCGTGCTTTTGTCACAGCAGCCAAAAAGCTGACTTAAATAATATCCTGATTTAAATATTACACAGTATCTGTGTGTATTGCAATATCACACGGTACCCATTAATAACGTTTAGTTTTTAATGGACAAGTGAAAATAAATTTAATTAAAAGAAAGCTTCATGACTTAAACTATACATCTTGAATCCTATTGTTTAGAATGCACAGACCTTGGAGACAGAAGTGTGGTTTTGTCATACTTTCCAGCAAGTACTTATGATATGCCTGCTCAACAGCTTTTATTTATCCCTTTAAAGGGTGGCAGCTTCAACTATTGCTCCGAGAGAGTTTCTTTTCCAGGGGCTTAGAAATATCACACAAAAATGAAGAATCAGAAATTTCACCTAGCACATGGAGGTAGGAGTGTAGTGGCTGGCAGGAAACATAGGGAAACTTTAATTCTGTTCATTGGTATCTTTATTTGGATGCTATTTACACAGGTGGGTTTAGTTTGTGAAAATTCAGGAAGGCATACACTTAACAATATGTGCCATAAATTTCATACAATGATAGTCACATCAATATTGTTTCAGCTTCTATGAAAAGTAAACATTTGTTCTGTTTGCAGTCTAATGTTTTGCTAAGGATAGCTTTCATTGAAAACCAGTAGAAAAAAAATATGTTCTCTTTGTGTAGTTTGTTTATTCCAATTTTTATCATTGTAAAATCAAAGTATTCCTGGTATATAAATGAGGCTTTCTTAAGATATAGACTTGGTATATTTGAGAAATAAAAAAATCTAACAAACAAGCAAAAGAATTCCTGTGCCTAGATCTTGTTGAAATGATTAGAATAGATGTCAAAAAGCTACATTCAAGAGTGTTGTTGTGTTTCAGTGGTAGATCATGCGCCCTGCATCCTTGAGGCTCTGGGTTCAAGTTCCAGCACTGCAAAGATAAAATCATATTTTAATGTCTCTGAACTTTGCATGCCTCATCTAATTAGGCTTGCCATATCTTGGGACCCATAATTTTTCCTTTTCAGTGTGAATTACTAAGTGCAAATAAAATAATCAAATTATATAATATCAAAAATGACAAAAGTAATTAGCAAAATACCTGCAGAATGATTGTAGATCTGCAAGATATTAAATAGTATTCCTGAACTTCTTTAGCTAGGTAGAAATAAATGCAAAAAAAAAAAAACTTCTAGGATAGGGAAAGATAACTGTAATTAAATAGCCACAGAAGCATTGAGGAACTAGCTGCTACATGGATGTTGGAGAAGCCACTTGAGCATAGAAGACAGTAACATCAACTCTACCGTGACATCATCAGGAAAGATGTCACAGTAAAAGAGTCTTAAATTAACTGGATAAGCTGTGTAATTCTCCTCAAAATTCATCAGACTTAATTTTCTCATTTGTACAACACAAGTCCTCACACTAAACTTTTGGTTAGTTTGGGTCTAGAGAAAGTATAAATAATGAGCCTGAGAAAGTGTCAACCTATTAACTAATAGCACTTTCAAGAATATGGACTTTGCAAAGTACGACTGTTGTTTAAATGTTATTGATTATACTAATTTTATTGAAAATATAAGTTTAAAAAATTTAAGCAGATTTATCATTATTCTTTATCACATCCTAATTTGTGCAATCCAGTAAAAGTGTGTTTGCCATTGTTTATAACCACTAGACTACATGTGTAAAGTAGTTACTCAAAACATCAGTATGAAACCAGGTACAGTGGTGCACGCTTGTAATCCCAAGCTGAGGGGGTGCTGAGACAGGAGGATCATAAGTTCAAAGCCATTCTCAGCAACTTAGCAAGACCCTGTCCCAAAAGCAAAAATTATAAGGGCTGGGGATGTAGCTCAATGGCAAAATGTGACTAGGTTCAATCCTCAGTAGCACAAAACAAAACAAACAAACAAGCAAACAAACAAATATAAGTATGATGCAAACTATTTTCTTATGTCTTCCAAAGTAAGCTTTTAGAATTAAAATTTTCCTGAGCCCTGCTAGTGATATAAGCCTTTATGCCATCACTTAAAATTCATGTATTAATCTTTTATTTTTTTAGTAATAACAAAGAGTGTCAGGCCATTACAGGTACCCAGATATAATAGTGAACAACACAAACACCAGTCCTTGTAGAACTTATAACAGAGAGATAATAACTGTATATAAGAGCTACAGGAAATAAACAGAACAGGTTGAGGGCAATCTAAAGTGGGTGGGGTGGTTCTTATTTATAAAGTGATATTTGACCCTGGAGGTTACAGACTTACCTATGCCATTGCTGAGGGAAGAGGGAAGAATATTCCTAGAATAAGGAGCAGTCTCTGCAAAAGTCCAAGGCTGGCAAAGCCTCCTGGAGGGTCAAAGCAGAGTGAACAAGGAGAAGGTAGAGGTGGAGAGGAGCCAGTTCGTAGGTCCTGGAGAAGAATTCATGTTTGACCATGAAATTGTCATTATTTAACTTGCTTTTTCTTTCTTTTTTTAAATGTATTTTTAGGTTTTAAAAGGCCCAGATGGTTTGCTGTGTTGAAAAGGCAGCATAGGGGTAACCAAAGGTGAAAGTTTATCTGAGAGATAAACTAAGAGGTGAGTCTCTAAAGGGGAGATGCTGGTGGGTCCCATGAGCACTATAACACCAGGAATGGTGAGAGTGGTTGGAATTTGGATGTATTCCACAGGAAGAAATCAATAGTGATTTCTGAAGGATCTATATGGGACAAGAGAGGAGATGAGTGAATGCTTCCATCTCATGGAAAATTATTATGAGGCAAAGAATTGACTTTTTAAAAGTCAAATGCTACATACTTATGTTGCTCAAAGGATTCTTCTTTTTTTTTTTCTTTTCCTTTTTTGGTGGAGGTGCTGGGTCTTGAACCCAGGACCTTGCATATGTTCAAAATGTGCTCTATTACTGAGCCATAACCCAATCCCCAATTCTTTTAAATTGCACACAGTGAAGCTGCATGTAAAGTAGATAAAAGCTTTATTACTGTATCTTTGAAAAGATTGGCATGGAGAGTCCTGGGAAGTAAAGTCTCTATCTCCAAGTCTTGGATAACTGTGAGATGCCTGACTGTCTCTCTACTCTGACTTTTGGGAGTCAAATCACATTGTTGATGCTGTCAATTTATTTCATTTCCATCAACCAAAGTTAAAGTGGCATTTAATGATTTCATTAAGTGACATTCTGCTGGGTTTTGACCTTGGGATTTCCAAATTTGTGACTTCTCATTTTTCCTCACAATCTCTGTCAGCCTGTCTTGGAGGAGAATTTCATATTACTGTCAAGAGAAAATTACTTTTAGTTCTTTCAGATGTCAAAATCCTGTCATCTGCCACTGTGGCCCATTGTGACTCAGTAGATGAGGTGAGGCTTTGGATCTTTATTGGCATTTACTTTGTTTTGCACTACCTAAGCACAAACCTCTCTTCTACCTCTTTGTGAGCCTGTGTCACAGCAAGTATTGTCGTTTAATTGCTTAGCATCTTCTTGTCAGGAAGGTAGTTTTACAACAAAGCTTTCTTAATCCATAAAGGTTATTTTTTTAACCATGCTCATAAATGATGTCATATTTAACATGCCTATTTAAGATGAATTAGTAAATATTGATGGATGAACAACAAGCTGGGCCCCTATATTTGAGGGACTCTCTGGGAAGGATTGGGGACTGCTCTCTGGAAAAACACTGAAAAAGTTCAGTGTCCCCTTTGGGTGTCAGTTGATAAGGTCCTCTCTTACTCTTTCAGTGTCTTCATGTTCAATACTGTGATCTTTATGAGTACGAGGTATTGTGCCTTCAGGAGGAAAGGAGGAAATAATTCTCTCCTACTTCAAGTAGGATTGTTTGTTTGCTTTAACCTATTTTTGTTATTTAATTTACTTTCATTCTATAATTTTATGGATATCAGGATCAGAAGATAGAGCCATACTTTTCTATTCCTTGCAAAGCCATGTCTGATCTTTACATCTGTTCTCTCTCCCGTGAAATGCTCTTCTTGGAAGAATTACAGACCACTTTCCACCCCTCCTGTGTCTCTGCAGCTGTTGTCTGAATGAACCATTTCAGTGTGATAAGAGACAGCCATCATGAGAAACCACCCAGCCTTTCTGAGGTATCAGATGCCTATATTACTCTTTGTTTAGAACCAGAAATAAATGGCCTATTAATTCAATTTAGTATATTTGAGAGGTAAACTCCTTGAGTCAAATTTGTTATGTCTTAGTTGGCACAAGCTTCAAAGACAGAACCTGAGTTGGTGTCCCCTATGGGAGACTGTGCTCTAGAGCACAACAGCATTGGGCTGAGAGCCAGGAGATCAACAGTGCCACACACTGGCAGTGTGACTTTGGAAAGATAATTGTTCATTGGAGAAGCACACAATTTAATGAATTAAAAGATCTCTGAAGATCCCATTGCATAATGCTATTGTGTTTATCTATGACAACTATCCTGGATGAAATAATATTATAAAGGGAATATTCTGGTCTAGGACTCTCCACAGAATTAAACTTTTAATATTTTCTCCCCAATTGGGATGACCAGTCAGAATTCGTATCTCCCTTTTACTGCCAAAACTCATAAGTGTGGCCAGGAAGTTTTGTGAACATATATATTACAATGTCACAGTGACCAAACTCATTGGTTGTGCAAGTAAAATACTGTACATAACAATCTTGTATTAAGAAAAGCTAACTTCAGCCAAAGCTTTATATTTCTTGACCCAACCCTATATTCAAAAAGTCAGGAAAACATTATGTTATATTCAGCAAAAATAATTACATTCCAGTGGAAAAAGAAGTGAATATAATAACAGTTATGTCCTTAAAACACAAAAAGTGGAAAAGAAGTTGCTGAGTACAGAAAAGGCGATACAAACAAAGTGTATTGTTGCTGGTTCCTGCAAGAGCCAGAGCAGACTTCATGTAACTGTGATTTTCCTAAATTAGAGGATAAATCTTGGGAGCAAAAAGCTTCAAATTATGGCTTTCGGAGACTTCAGTTTCAGGGTGGTAAGATAGAATTGATGGTTTTGATTCTTATAATTTCTATCTACAAGGCAAGTCTTGCTAGTGGTTCTTTTATGGATATGACAAGATGCCAAGCAATTAAGTGACAATACTTGGATATGACAAGGGCAGTCAGTTTTTCCTTCTGAGCATCATGCCTCTGACATAGTATTTAGCTGGACATGAGTTGCACTCACTCAAATGGGTCATATATTTCCAGTTTCCTATTAGTAACATCACATTGGTAGCTTATAATCAATCAAGGGTGGAAGAACTGAGACAAAGGGGATTGGCAAAGACTCCTATCAGCCCTTCCCACCAAAGTCCATTGTAAGGATTTAGCAGCACACCACGGACCTGATCTTATAAACACTGACACTCATCTACAGCTGCTCACTTCATCGTTCTGACAGATTCATCTCCTGAGGATGCACACACAGTAAATGACAGACTACACTTTCTCCCACATTCCCAGCCATGACACCTCTGTCTCTTGCTTCTATAGTTCCTATATTGTAAATAGAGTGAAAAGCGTTGGATAAGAGAACTAGTATAGGGTAGAAATTACAGATAGATATAGCAATAGAGTGACTGAATCTTATCAATAGGTTCATTATAAGGACTCAATAAATGTAGATTGAGCTGAATTGGTGGATTGGTCAATGCATGTTTCTCAGGGCATAGGAAAGAGCCAAAGCTATCTAAAACCATAAAACATCACCAACATTGTATGGGGATCAACTCATCTTCAGACAAATTATTTGATTCTTCAGAGGAAATATGCATGTAAAGTAGAAAATAATGAAATTCTAATCCTCAGAATATAAAAGTGTCAGGGAAAGGATAGGAAGATTAAATCACTTACTAAATTTACACGAGACCATCTTACTTATAACTAAAAAAACATGCATCTTAATGTTTGACAAGAGGTCACCATTTCAGTATAAGATCTAGAACAGGCTGGATGTGGTGGTGCATGCCTGTGATCCCAGAGGCTCTGGAGTCTGAGGCAGGAGCATCACAAGTTCAAAGCCAGCCTTAGCAATGTTGAGGGCTAAGCAACTCAGTGAGACCCTGTTTCTAAATAAAATATTTAAAAAAGGGCTGGGTATGTGACTCAGTGCCCCTGAGTTCAATTCCCAGTAACCCTCCTACCAAAACACACACAAACACACAAAGTCAGCCTCAGGAACGGTGAGGTGCTAAGCAGCTCAATGAGACCCTGTCTCTAAATAAAATACACAACAGGGCTGGCTCAGTGGTAGTGCCCCTTAGTTCAATCCCTGGTACCCAACCCCGCAAAAAATAAGATCAAGATTAAGAAAATATGATCTCTCTATAATAATACTGATATTTTAAAGATGGAATAAATGCATACTTTTCTCCTATATACATGTCTTTTTCAAATAAATGCTATTTTAAGACTAAAGTGAGCAAGAGTGAAAATTCATAATTGAACATTGTTATTCATATTGAAAACAGTGATTATCTGAAAAACACATAATTCTAGAATAGTCTTAGGAATTCTCATTATGACACACATTTTTATAAAGACAGTTTGTTTATTTCCTTATTCTTTTAGAGTTTACAAAAAATTAACCTTTGTAGTCTCATTTCTATTTTCTTATAAAAGTACTTTTTTTCTAGTAACAATGAACATTTTTCCACTTAACTTCACAGATTTTCAGTTGTTCAATGTCACAGACAGCTTAGGTAATTGGCTTCTGATACTTCTCTTTTTTTGCCTTTATTGTCATTTGTAAAAGGACAAAAATAATTCTGATGTGTGGATTTTTGTTTTAATATGCTAATTATCATCTTATACCAATTTAGCTTGATGATATTTCTTTCTTTTAAGGGGGGGGAGAGAATTTTTTAATATTTATTTTTTAGTTTTCGGCAGACACAACATCTTTGTTTGTATGTGGTGCTGAGGATCAAACCTGGGCCGCATGCACGCCAGGCAAGCATGCTACCGCTTGAGCCACATCCCCAGAGCACTTGATGATATTTCAAAATGCAAAATATTGTTATTAATATTTATTGCATTTAAAAAATTTTGGACATAGTGATTATAGCTACCTTTGAGTGTTTACTATACAGAAAATGCTATGGTAAGCACTTAATGTACATAATCTCATTCAACACTCACAGGGACATTGTAAGTACCAGTTTTATATAAATGAACTGAAACTTGCAAATGATGAATTGTCTCAAGGTCATCTAGGAATAGGTGGACATCTGAACACATCATGGATAAGTGTCATTTGAGTGATGATATTGTCTCACTACTTATGACCCGTCTACTCAATCTGCTTTCAAAGATTTTTTAAAATCAGTTCAAATGCATTTTAATTTGCATCAAACATTCTTAAAACAATTTACATGCCATGACTGTTAACTTTTATTCATTTCTTCATGGCTTCCCTCATTTATGTGTCCATTCAAGATTTTCAATAAAAAATACAATGTCTTATCATTAAGTGCTCTGGCTTTGAGATAAGGCTAGCTGAGCCTAAATCCTCTTAGCTTAGATGCCATGATGTGTTATATAAGTTATGTATATTATCCTTGCATCAATTTCCTTCTCTGTAAATGGGGATTAAAATGGTATCTGTGACTAATTTTTGTATGAGTAAATAAATGCATACATATACTCAGAATAGTCCTGCGTATAGTATTATCAATTATTTACAATGAGTATATGAATCACTATCTGTGTAAATAGATGACAATTAAATTGTTCAGAAACTTTATTCAAGGAATTAAATTGTACTCTTAAAACCTTACCCACAAAACAAATTCTCATAAGTTATCATGAAAAGAAAAACTCGATTCTCCTAATATGCTGTTAATTTGGAAGAAAGTGTCATGTAGTAAATAGTTTGTTAGATTGAAAATTAGTTCTTTCCTACAAATTTCATTAGCATCTCTATAAACTTCCATTTCCTGTTTTATGAGAACTGTTAATATCTAGTTCACAGAATTGCCTGGAGGACTCTTTCTCAACTTCTTTCAAGTTAGAACAAGTGTAGAGGGCAGTCTTATCTGAGCAGCTCACAGGGGTGACCAGGCAAGGCTACCTCACCCTCAGGTCCCTCTGACTGTCAATATCTTGGCCCTCTGGAAACCTATTCCCAGCACCCTATAGAGGAGCTCTGGCCGGAGGAAGTCACATGCAGTGTCAGTGTTTGCCAGAGTGCCTGGCACACAGAGGACACCATGTTAGTTCCACTTGGTTAACTCAAATTAATGAGAGTTTACTGTATTTGATGAAAGTGCATGAATATTACAGAGGCTTAATGGTGCTATTTTTATCACTGTTTTTCATTTTGAGTTAACTCTTCACTGCGCTCCTTACCATGCACTTTTTATTTCCTTGGGATAGGAAATGCAATTATCAAGTGTTGAAGAATTATGTCACAAATTTTAGTAATCCCAAGTGGAGCATTCCCACTAGGAAAACATCCACAGTCTTTAAGAATCAGAAATCCTGAGAACAAAGAGAACTGCTTTATTATTTATAATCATTGTTCAGAATATTGCCCCAGGGGTGGTTTTCTCTCAGTTCTTCTCCACTCTAAAGCAAGCTTTATACGTTTTCTGAACATTTTCCTACTGCCAAGATCTTCAGCTATTTTGTTCTCCGAAACAGACTATTTGCTAAAATAATATGTTGCCCAATGTGACAATCTCATCTTTGAATGTGATTGACCGTTAAAGTCCCCAACTTGGGCATAATCCAGCTTCCTGCAGGGGAAAAGGGGTGAGTTGTCTTCTTCTTTTCTTCTTTCTCATTTTGATACCAGCATTTTCTGTCACAGAAGCCCTACTGAGTTTCTTTGGAGACATCTCCTCTGATTGCCAATGACCAAGAAGAGAACTTCAATTTCCAGCTGGTCACGTTATGACTCCTTGCTTAGTCCCTCTGATTAAGTTTGAGCATTACTGATATCTTTCTTGAGATCTTTTAATGCAAGGTTTGAAATGAGATCTTCCATTTGTAGGTCCACAAGAAACATACTTGAAAAGTGTAGTTAGTGGCAGAGCAGTCTCTTTCCAAAGCATAACCCCAACTTTGTTATAAAAAGTCACTTGAGGAAGCTTCTCACAGCTGATAATTCTCAGTTATAAGATATTCATTCACTTCATCTTTTTAATGCAGGGGCCACATAGCCAGTTCTTATGGTGGTGAATTCAAGTTCCTCACTAGTTTTGAGGTTAAACAAGGTGCTTTATTCCTGAGGTCATGATGGTGTGGGATGGGGGATGGGGGTATACTGCACTCTGTCTCCAAATCTTTGCCCAGTTTCAACTATTCCAACTTCTTCAGTTTCAAATCTTTTGTATTTTCTGTGAGTGCCCATGTGTTACACAATAGTATTTTTTTTAACCTTTTCTGCTTGTTCTTCATGGTTGCCCTAATATCTTTTTTAATATTTATTTTTTTAGTTGTAGTTGGACACAACACCTTTATTTTATTTATTTATTTATATGTGGTGCTGAGGATCGAATCTAGGACCTCACACATGCGAGGTGAGTGCTCCACCACTGAGCCATAACCCCAACCCCTGCCCTAATATCGTCCTTGGGAATGAGAGACTGGTTAATGGCTATTACCTGAAGTCTATCATTAAGACAAATCTGACTTATTTATTATATTCAGGTAATTTAATTGTTTACATATATGAGTTCGCTCAGGTAAAATATAACTGCCTTAAAAACAGAAAAAAAAATTTCCCTTTTAAAAACTAGTGGCTTATACAGAATTTCTCTCAAGGCTGATACTATAATTTTGGATAAATTTGTCAATAGATTAAATCATTAGCTAAATTATCTTAAAGAACATAATGACATGTTAGATGATGTGAAATTTGAAATAATGTTTATAATTTTAGTATGAGAGATTAGATTCGTGGCAGCCCCTGCTATGATATTACAGGCCAGATAAATAATTTTTTGCTGATACTCCAAACCTGGGAAATTTGCCAGATTCTAACTGATTATGCTGCAACCAGGACATCCTGGTGCCTTGGTTGCCTAGCAACCATTCTCCTCCTTTTTTTTAAAATTTATTCTTCCAGGGGTGCAAAATACAATGTCAATTGGGATTGGAGTTGGCAGATAAGAAAGTCAATTTCATTACATCAGTCAGGGCTTGTTTGGAATGGACACAGTCTGAACTTCAATGTCAGACAAATCCAAATTCAAATACTGACCTTGGAAAAATCATTAAGCTCTCTGAAGAGAGCTTGCTTTAAAACCAAATCTTACATTTCAGTAACATGTTCAAGTATTCTAAGTGGAACTGCCCCACTCACAGTTCACCATTCAAGAAGGCACCACTTACATATTCTTTACATGGAAAAAGTCTCTTCTCTTGCAGAAGTCAGTTGTCATGGGTTCTAGGAGGGACCCAATCAAGGTTTTGCCAATAATCCAGTGGAGTATTCTAGAAAGCTCTTGGATGAAGGAAGGTGGTGGTAGTCAATTAATTGTTTCTTTTTTTTTTTTAATTTCAAAAAAGAGTGCCTCTTATATGTTCTGTGAACTATTTAAGGCTCTAGGAATTTTGTACTAAAAATTAACCTAACTTCTGTCCTGATGAAGTTTATAGTCTAGTCCAATGGACATGATATATAAGACATAAGTAAACATGAAACAAAAAAAGATAATTATAGGCTGAGGTTATTGCTTTGAAGGAATCAAAAAGAGAAGGCTAGGAGCAATTAGGTAGAACATACCAAGGGTAGATTTAATGTAACTAATGAGGTTACAGAAATCCTCTTGAAGAAGAAGCATTTAAGCTGAGATCCCCTGAGAGCCAGGCAAGAAGAGGCTAATTTGGGGAATAGGGTGGAATGTTGGAAGCCTGAAAATGGTGGCAGAATAAGGGGGATAGTGAGGAGGTGGAATTCCAGTGAGTGGGAATAATCCTCACCAGACAGCATCTGTGGGCTGTGATGCTGCATTTGGATTTCACTGTAGGAGTTCCCTCTGGAAATTGGAACTCGAACCTACACATAGGTTTGGCCATTCAGAAAGAAAAGAATTTAAACGCCATGCAGAGAAAAACACTCACTATAAGGGGCAGGTTCTGCAGGACCAGAGAGAGAGACTCAGAGGTGATTTCTGGAATGGTTGCAGATTTGACCACATTCTAATTCTACTCCAGTCCCTTTTTCTCTTTAACTGAAACATGATGACTTTTTTTCCTATTTAAATCACCCCATTTCCACGTCTTTCTATCACTGTGACAAAACACCTGAGATAGTCAACTTCTAAGGAGGAAAGGTTTATTTTGGTTCATTTTTTCAGAGGTTTCTGTCCATGATCCCTGGGTTCTGATGCTTTAAGTCTGTGTCAAGGCAGCACTTCATGGTAGAAGCACGCAGTGGAGGGAGCTATTCCTCTTTTGGTGGCGTGGAAGTGAAAAGAGAGAGAGAAAAATACCAGGGTCCTAACAACCCTTTCAAGGGCTCACTCCCAAAGACCTAACTTCCTCCTAATAGACCCCAACTGCCAAAAATTCTACCACCGTCCAATGGTACCATAGTCTGTAAACTCAGCCATTGACCCATGGCCTTTGGTGACATTTCATATCCAAACTATAACAATAAAACTATCACCAGGATAAAATGAAATAGTGAGGATGAACCCCTACACATGGTTGGACACACAAGGGACATTATGACAGCTCATGTTTTACACTTAGTTATCAATGGAAAATATCAGCAGTATTGCCAATAACCCCATTTTACTTGTTAGGATCATAAATCAAAAAAAGGATGAGAGTTATAGAGTGTCTGGCATGTGACAAAGGTGACAAAGTCTTGACAAGCAACCAGGTAATTATAACTTTTTGTAAATGTATTCTTTCTTTCTTTGATTCTTCAAGGACATAAAATATGAAAATTTCTTTAAATCGTTATCAAAAGAAATTTTATAAAAGTGACTGTGCTTCTTAATTCATGTAGAGTGATATACATGATAAGATTTAAAGTAGCATTTCCTGATATGCTAGGGTGGCTGAATACCTATTTGACTAAGATTCTCAGATTAAATGTAAATACTCAAGCATTTCTTTTACTCACTTAGGTAGAAAGTGCCCAATAAATAATTTTTTCTTTAAAACTTCTGTCCATACAGCATGCTAAAGGTATTTTTTTTAACTAATTGTTGGCATATGATCCATTAGAAAGAATTTTGGTTTGGTGTTAACAGATCCTTTCAAAGACCACCTGCCACCATGTGACTTTAAACCAGGTATTTAATCTCTCTATACTCCCACTTACAAAGGTGTGAATTGAATGCTATTGCTTTACTTCCTGCAGAAGATCACTATGCAAATCAAGTGACAGAATGTTAGTTTTTAAAAAGTAATAACATATTTTATCATTAAAATACCAAAAAGAATTATATTACTGTTTTCTCTCTAAAAATGCTTTGATTTTTTTGCTGCTTTATGGTTTATTCTCATACAAATATTTAAAATGTTTAGTCCATCCACTTTATTGTTTGCAGAACATCCATCATACCTAGTGAATGCCTTCACTCTCTGAGATTCAACTTCCTCAGTAGAAGAATCTTTGTGGGTCCCCTTGTGGAATCCTATAATTTTCTCCTCTCATACCTACAACCATAATTGTAAATTATTATGAGCGCAATGTGTCCTATCTCTAATAACCTTGTTAAGTGTAAAGTAATAATCCAATTACTTGTTGAATCTCATGCCTTCCTTTCTCATCCCCTGAATGAGACCCTGTGAAGGCATCTAATCTCGGTACTAAAGCACCCAGCCTAGAACCTGACCAAGTTGCATTTTATTGTCATCCTATTGTTGTTGTTTAAAACATATAAACATATAATAATGCACATTTTAATTAAAAATAAACAAGAATTAATGTTACATAGTAATGGGGTTCATTGTAATACTACTATACATGCATACAGCATTTATTGATTAAATCCAACTTCCTTTTTTTTTTTTTTTACTCTCCACCTTTCCCAATCTATGACAATCATTATTCTACTTTCAAGTCAACTTCTTAAACCTCCCACCTGTGAGTGAAAACACATGGTAGTTGTCTTTCTGTGTTTGTCTTATTTTAAAACTTGACATTCTCCAATTCCACCCATTTTGTTGCAAATAACAGAATATTACTCTTTTTTGTGGCCAAATGATACTCCATTGTGTGAGTGTGTGTGGGGTGTTCTGTGTGCATATGTGAACATGCCCTTTATCTTGACTCGTTTTTACTTGGTGGTTCACTCCTACTGTTGTCTTGTCAGTACTATCTTAAATTTCTGATTCTGTGTCTACTGAATATGTGTTGTAAAAGTTATTAACCATTTTTGCTGATGACTATATATATCTGCACAGTAAGGTCCCACTATTATTACCTGATAAAATAAATAATATAAACAAAGAAAATCAGCATCACCTGCTTGATTCTAATGATTTTATTGTTTTTCTTGCTTTGCTTTTGTTCATTTGGTTTAAATACATTCTCTAAGTAGTAAATCTTTGCTAACTACTATACTAGATACATAAAACTAAACAAAGCAGTTACAGTTTCAGTTTTTGTAGAACTGATATAAAAACATAGAAAGTGGATATTTCAAAATTAATTATTTTAAAATGGCTATGTTTTATCACAGGAAGTTCAGGGTACTATGGAGCACAAATAAGAAGGCTCTAACTTCTCTAGGGTCTAGGAAGCCCTCACTAGGAATTAACATTTAAACTGAGACCTGAGGAGTAGGGATAATGTGAAGAGAGAGGTGAGAGATGGAGGAAGGGTAGGGCTGGAATAGAGGACTGGTTCAGGACAAGGAAGCAATCATATGACACTTGGAACAATGCTTCAGGAAATAAGAGTTCAAGGGCAGCACTTATAAAGAAAAAAGGCCATCTGCTTTTTAAAAACCAGAAGCTCAGTATTAGTTATCTCTTGCTGTTATAACAAATACCCACAAACACAATATCATGAAGCAACATATTTATTGTCACAGTTTCTGTAAGTCGGGAGTCAGAGCCCAGCAGGTTTTCCTAGGTTCCTTGCCCTAAAGATTTTGCAAGACTGAGAGGAGTTCTCATAT
This sequence comes from Callospermophilus lateralis, assembly GCF_048772815.1. Taxonomy (NCBI): domain Eukaryota; kingdom Metazoa; phylum Chordata; class Mammalia; order Rodentia; family Sciuridae; genus Callospermophilus; species Callospermophilus lateralis. The sequence goes on along the minus strand of NC_135312.1, from coordinate 110,579,977 downwards.
GGCAGCTCAACAGGGAAAGAATTCACTTTCAATTCATTCAGGTTGTTGACAGAATTCCTTGCAACTATAGGCCTGAGGAACTGGGTTTTTTGCTGGTTACAGCAACCAGATGCTACCTTCAACTCTTAGAAGTCATATATTTTTTGAAAGTTGCTTGCAATTCTTTTCCACATGCGACTCCCCCACATTAGCCACTGATTCATCAGTTTAGCAAGGAGAGTCTCTATAGGGAGTCTGCTAGCAAGACAGAAACAAATTACTTTTGCCATGTTCTGGGACTTAGAAGTTAGACATAAGCCCCACCCAAGCTCAATGGGAGGGATTTGTGCAAATCTGGGAAAACTAGGAAGTAAGAAAGATAGGAAGCCAATATCATACTTTATAATCCTTAGGATATTATTTAAATTTTATTACAGGTTAATGAACACCATTGAAGAATTTAAAACAGAAATAAAATGATCCAATTTATAATTTAAAAAGATGAAATGGAAGGGACTTAGTTTAGAAATAAGGACTCATGGCAGTTTCAATAACTCATATGGTTTGCACCAGGTCTAATAGGGATGACAAGAAGAAATGGACAGATTTTAGAGACAAGAAAATGTTGATAAGACCTGTGATGAGTGTCAATTGGAGTATGTGGGTGAGCAAGAAATCAAATACTATTCCATGCTTTCTGGAACAGGATGGATTGTGATACCATTTACTGACATGGGGATTTATGAAAGGGAAGCAGATTTAGAGAAAAGATCCTGAATTACACTTTGTACAGAAAGAATGTACTATACATACTCTATTCATTGGGGATTTTCAATGGGATTTCAATGAGATGTAAGAGAGAGATAACAGAGCTGGGGATGTGGCTCAAGCAGTAGCGTGCTCACCTGGCATGCACGGGGCGCTGGGTTCGATCCTCAGCACCACATAAAAATAAAATAAAGATGTTGTGTCTGCCGAAAATTAAAAAATAAATATTAAAAATTCTCTCTCTCTCTCTCTCTGTCTCTCTCTCTATCTATCTCTCTATCTCTCTTTCTCTCTTTAAAAAAATAGAGATAACAGATAAGAGATAATCTATAAAAGAGATTTGGTATCTATATGGGTAGAAATGGATTCCAGGCAATAAATGAAATCATCCAGAAAAAGACAGTCTAAGAGAAGAAGAGGATTTTCAATGCAAAATGTAATGCATCCCTATTTCAGAGACAAAAATGAATTAGGGAAGGAGAAACACAGAAAGGGGGAAGGGAAATATGGTTCACGATCCATTGAAGCCCAGAGTGTTTTGCAAAGCACAGATGCTATTAAGAGGTTGTGAAAGAGAATTAATCAAAAATGCTCATTAGATTTGGTGACTCTTCAGGTCATTGGCAGGGGAGCAGTGGAGACTGAAGCCAGGTGTCCACAGTGAGTTTGGGGGTGTGGATAAGCCAAGGCATTGAGTTGATGCCAATAACTATAGGAAAGGCCTGCTGTAAACATTGACTTGAAGTTAGTTAACAGGAGCCGGAGAGAGCTGAAGGTGGGACTGTGAAGGGACAAAGGAGTGGGATGTTAGGTCAAAAGAACTAGAGCATGAAGCAGGATTGGAATGTGTCTTAAGGAGCTTGGATATTGGGCAGAATGTGGGGAAAAGCAATAAGACATAGCAGTTTAACTGGCTAGATCTAGGGTTTCTCAGGAGACTGAGTTCTAAGAATCTTTCTGTGTATGCTCAGGGGGCTCAGATTTATAAAGGCCTGATCTTAGAAATCTTTCTTTGATGATAAAATGCAAACCAGGGGAATCCTATAATATTTTATTTCTTTCCAAAGAGTTCAATTAAATAAGCAGAAGGACATCGGTCTGAGGCTCTCTCTGTAATTTCAGTTCTTAGGAAAAGAACTACAATCTAACTTCGTAATTAAATAAATCAAACCTAATTAAGGAATGTACTTTTGGTAACAGCTGTGTCTCCATCAGTCACAGTCAGTATTCCATATAAATACTTCACCCCAAGGTGCATATGGGGCTTTCAACCTCGTCTGGCTCTAAGGGCTGCAGTTCATGAATTATTCTTTGCTTAAATAAACTCTGTTAAATTTAATTGATCTAAAGTTTTTCTTTTAACAAAAAGAACCCTTGCAAACATTACAGGAATAGTATAGAAAACAAGAATGCTAGTTAACAGTGAAAAACATATAGACTGCAAATCGAGATTCATTCATTTCTTAATTAGACTGAGTTCATGAAGGGGGGTAACTGATCTCCACTAAACCTTAGCGAAGTGTTGGAAATACACAGCAGGTACTCAAAAATATATGCAAAAATATGTATATCATGAATAAATTAATGGCCCAGGCACTAAAGAATGAAATTGTCATAAGCTATGCATTAAATTCACTCACAAATCTTAATTAATTGCTGTTTAAAATATTCTTAGGAAGCCAGTACAAAAGGTACTATGAAAATAATAACCATTATTTTTATAAAATCCACAGGCTGCTTATATAAACATATTATTCAGTTTCTTCCTTTTAATGCCTTAATTTTCTTTTGTTAAAATATTTATTTTTTCATTGTTATTTTCAAAGTTATTTATAATAAGCAAAACATGAGAGTTTATCATTGTTTGTACAAAGAAAGAAGAACTGCCTCTATCATTAACACTTTGACCTCTAAAATGCAGAAGGGAATTCTCATTACAAATTAGTATGCAAGGAAGCAAATAAATTTGTGCAGACCACTATAGCAGATTACTGTGGAGAGTCTATCAGCTTCTAGAAAAAGAAGTGCTTTCTTTTTTACCACCAGTAAACACAGGCGGAGAATAATTTTTAAACCTTGATAATTTTATGACCTCGAGTTTACTTGCTAAGCATATCTGCCTCATTTCACACTCTACCACCACACTAAGTTGCATATTCAGAAGCAGACTTAAGCTTATTAGTATACAGATCTTTTTCAAATTCTTATGACAATAACAGCTTTTATATCTATGCTTTAAATCTAAAATGGCTTCTACTTTTACTTATTTCCAAAGCAACACAAGCTAACCAAGAATATCCTTATAAGATAATAGTAACTAAAAAGTAAAATATGTATTGCTCCACCCATTCAGTGGTAAAGACCAATTTTACTTTTGTTTGAATGTGTAGACCTTTTTTTAAATTTTATTTGTTAGTTTATGTTTACTTGCTTTACATTTTTAATGTTGTTTGTTATCCATGGTGTTCATTAACCATTTTTTAATGATGACATAGCTCATGTAGTTAAAATTATTTTACATGTTTTCGTAGTTACCTTTATGCATAATGCACATACACACATAATACATGTATCAGAATTTTATTTTATCAACTCCTATTTCTTGACATATACATTTTTATAGATAATGCCATGATAAAAAAATCCTCAGCTAAATCATGTATATAATCCTGAACATTTTCTTAGATGAGGAAACAAAACTTACTAATCAAAATGTTACAAACTTTAGAAGTGATATTTCACCATTATGTTATCCTCAAAAAATATAAAAATTCATGCTGTATGGTATGACTTAGAAGTCAAATCAGGGAGAACTATCACATAATGTGCACAACTAAATTGAGATGGAATTATATGCTAATTTTGATAAAGGGCAATTTCTCAGAACTGCCTTAGAAAAACAATCATTTGTGCTTTGAAAAGGGGAAGACAGTAGTGGAGTTTAAATTCTGATTTGGTTTGAATGATGTTTGATTACAATATGACTTGACTCAGAAACACAAATTGCTACCAAGGAATTGCATCTGGAAGAGCACAGGCAGGAAATGATACAACACATCAGGCTTTTGTTTATTTAACAATATCCCAGGACACGTACTTAGCAGCTATTATCTGCTCAATACATTTGTAAGCACAATACCAAGCAGGAAAAATGTAGGTATGTTTCTTATCCTTAAGAATCTTATTCCTTTTAAAGAACAGAAATATACAAATGAAAAATCCCACAACAATACAAGGAAATATTTATGAATTCTAGAAGTTTTCTGGTGGATTTTTTGGATTATCTAAATATAGAATCAAAAATTCTAGAAGTCATAAATGAATTCAGCAAAGTAGCAGGATATAAAATCAACAGCCATAAATCAAATGTGTTCCTATACCTCAGTGATAACTCTACCAAAAGAGAAAATAGGAAAACTATCCATTCACAATAGCCTCAAAACACAAAATAAAATACTTAGGAATTAATCTAACAAAAGAGGTAAAAGACCTCTACAATGAAAACTGAAAAACACTAAGGAAGAAATTGAAGAAGACCTTAGAAGATGGAAAGATCTCCCATGCTCATAATTAGGCATAACTGACGTTGTCAAAATGGCCACAGTACCAAAAGATTTAATGAAATTCATATTAAAAATCCCAGTGATGTTCTTTATAAAAGTAGAAAAGCAATCATGAAATTTATTTGGAAAAACTAAGAGATCCAGAATAGCCAAAGCCATCCTCAACAAGAAGAGTGAGGCAGGAGGTATCATAATATCAGACCTTAAACTATACTACAGAGCCATTGTAACAAAAATGGCATGGTATTGGCACCAAAACAGAGATGTAGACTAATGGTACAGAATAGAAGACACAGGGACAAACCCACATAAAAACAGTTACCTCATACTAGAGAAAGGTACTAAAAACATACACTGGCAAAAAGATAGCCTCTTCAACAAATGGTGCTTGGAAAATTAGAAAGCCATGTGTAACAAAACGAAATTAGACCCTTATCTCTTAACCCTGCACAAAATTCAACTCAAAGTGAATCAAAGACTTAAACACTAGAAAAGAGACTCTGAATCTGTTAGAAGAAAAAGTAGGCCCAAATCTTCACCATGTTGGCATAGGATCTGACTTCTTTAATAAGACTCCTGGGGCTGGGATTGTGGCTCAGTGATAGAGCACTCACCTAGCATGTGTGACGCCCTGGGTTCTCTCCTCAGCACCATATAAAGATAAATAAATAAATGTATTCTGTCCATCTACATCTGAAAAGTATTTTTAAATGACTTCTAATGCAAAAGAAGTAAAATCAATAATCAATAACTGGGATGGATACAAACTTAAAAGCTTCTTCTCGACAGAAGAAACAATAGTGTGAAGAAAGAGACTACAGATTGGGAGAAAATCTTTACAACATACACCTCAAATAAAGCATTAATCTCTATGATATATAAAGAATACAAAATCTTAACACTAAAAAAAACCCAAATAACCCAATCAATAAATAGGCTAAGGAACTGAACAGACACTTCATAGAAGAAGAAATACAATCAATCAACAAACATATGGAAAATGTTCATCACCTTTAGCAATTAGAGAAATGCAAATCAAAACTTTTCCAAGATTTCATCTCACTCCCGTCAGAATGACAATTATCAAGAGTACAAGCAATAATAATTGTTGGCACGGATGTGGGCAAAAGAGTAATCTCATACATTGCTGGTGGAACTGCAAATTGGCGGGTGGCGGGGGAGCTAGGGAAGAATAGTGTTACCTTAGATTAGGTAGAGAGAAGTGAAGGGAGGGTTGGAGAGGATATTAGGAATTAATCTAACAAAAGAAGTAAAAGACCTCTACAATGAAAACTGCATAACACTAAGGAAGAAATTGAAGAAGACCTTAGAAGATGGAAAGACCTCCCATGCTCATAATTAGGCATAACTGATGGGATAGGAAGGATAGTAGAACTAAACAGATATTATTACTTTATGTATATTCATGACTGTATGACCAATATGATTCTGCAACATGTACACTCAGAAAAATTAGAAATTATATCCCATCTATGTATGATAAATCAAAGTACATAAATGCATTCTACTGTCATGTATAACTAATTAAAACAAAAATATAATAAAAAAGATACACGATCTCATTATTATTTGGGAGACTTAATATTCAGTGTATAATAAAATAATTTTTTTTACCTACTTAAAGAAAGAATCAATAAATGGAATGAATTCAAACTAAAAACCTTCTTCTCAGCAAAAGAAACAATCGATAACGTGAAGAGAGAGCCTACAGAATGGGAGAAGGTTTTTTTTTTTTTTTTGCCACACGAACCCGGGATGGAGCATTGATCTGCAGGATTTATGAAGAAGTCAGGGAACTTAGCACCAAGGAGGCAAATGACCCAATCAGAGAATGGACTGGGGAACTGAGCAGAAGAAGAGATATGATTGATCAATAAATAACATCTTTAGCAACTGGAGAAATGCTGATCAGGACTGCGGTAGGCCCTCATCTCTCCCCAGTTGGGGCGGTGATTGTCAAGAATGGGAGCCATGGTGGATTTGGGCTAGGGGAGCGGAGGGGAGTGCACTCATGCATTGCTGGTGGGAATGCAGGTTGGTGTGGCCATTAAGGAAAGTGGTGTGGAGATTCCTTAGGGGACTTGGAGTGGCGCCAACATTTGATCCAGCTGTCCCATTCCTGTGTTTATACCCAAGGGACTTGGGGTCAGCATATTTCTGTGATGCAGGCTGGTTGGTGTTTATGGCATCTGGGCTCATGGTAGCTGAACTATGGAATGAACCTAGGGGCCTTCCATGGATATATGATTATCACCCATTTATATATATATATATATATATAATGAATATATATGATGGAATATTACTTGGCTATAAAGAGGAATGAAATAATGGCATTTGTTGGCAAATGATGGAGCTGGAGAATATCATGCTAAGCAAAATAAGCCAATCCTAAAGAACCAAGAGCCAAATGCTTTCTCCGATATGTGGATGCTAATTCACAATAAGAGAGGGGTGCTGGGAAAATATGGAGTTACTTTGGATTGGGTAGAGGGGAGTGAAGAGAGGGGAGGGGTTATGGAGGTAGGAAGGATAGTAGAATGAATCGGACATTATTACCCTATGTACATATATAACTGTACAATATGTGGGATTTCACATTGTGTACAACCAGAAGGATGAGAAATTATACTCCAACTCTGTATGATGTGTCAGCTTGCATTCTACTGTCATGGATAACTAATTAGAACAAAAAAAGTAATTATTGAATTGTACAAGTCAGTAAAACTTCCAGTAGTACAGAGAACAAAAGAAAATTTTGGTTTGCTTAATTAGGAATTTATAAGATTTTTTTTAAAAAAAGTTTTGCACTTGGGCTGGGGATGTGGCTTAAGTGGTAGCGTGCTCGCCTGGCATGCATGTGGCCCGGGTTCGATCCTCAGCACCACATACGAACAAAGATGTGTCCACCGAAAACTAAAAAATAAATATTAAAATTCTCTATCTCTCTCTCTCTTAAAAAAAGTTTTGCACTGAATATTTATTATAGAAGGGATAGGACTGGAACAGGAAAAAAGTAATATAATCCAAACAACTAAGAAATAAAAATGAACATTATTTTCCACTATTCATTCTCATCAGCGTCCTTTGGTCCTTTGACTGGAATGGAAAGACCCTATTGGGAAAGTACAGAATACATTGTGGAAAGCTTTATTAGGACCAGATATATAAAAGCATAACATTATAGGATAAGAAAATCTAACTTTAACTTAGAAATTAAAGTGAGTCATTTTAAAGTTTCTGTGCAGGGAAATAATAATGAAGCAATCATGATTCATCTGTTTATGAAAGCATAAAGAGTTAATATTTATTGAAAACTTACTGAGAAGTAGCTACATTAGATAATTCTTTCTTAAGTCTTTGTACAGATAAATCCTGCACTTTAGGCAAAATTATGCACTGAGATATTAACTTGTGTTTTGGTTTTGCCACTGACAACCAAGCATAGACTGAGTGTTCCTACAGAGAGGTCTCTCTTACCATCTGCTCATATTAAGGAACTTGAGCCTCAGGGATACTTTGTTTCCTTCCCCACTAGAATTATTATAGCTGTCTTATTTTGTTCATGCTGCTAATAAAAATATCATAGACTGGATAATTAATAAAAAACAAAATTGTATTTTTTTAATAGTCCGAGAGACTGGGAAGTCTAAAAGCAAAGTACCAGCATATTTAGTGTCTGGTGAGGACAGCTCTCAGATTCAAAGATGGCACCCCTTGTTATTTTCTCACCTGGTCCATTCATGCAAAGCCTTCATGACATAGCTAATGTTGGGGTTTAAGTTCCAACTTATGAATTATAGAAGTGCACATACATTCAAACCATAGCACTCATTATAAAAGAAGTACTTAATCTGCTGGGTAAGATTGGAATCTTTTCTAGGCTCTGTCATTTGGAACCAGTTTGTCATCTCTGCTCATTCATTCTGTGACCTTCAGTAAGAGGAGAATGTCCCTGCAGAAGACACCTGAAGTTGTTCATCATGACAGTTACCAAGCATATAAGTCTAGTTTCTAGGAGGTACAGTTTTTATAAGTCTAGTTGGCCACACATTCACAACCATACTCTACAGTCAGTTTTATCAGTAATGATCCTGGGGTACTGATCTTTGTATTTGTAGTTTCTGCTCACATCTCAGATGGTTCCAAAATAATGAGAAGAAAGGAAGAATTTGCCTCTCCCACAAAAGAGTTAAACTATGTTATGGAGCAAAAAGTAAATATATCTAAAGACATTTTCTTCTTTCTAGCTTTTGTTTTCTGAAAGCCTGAACTCTCCCTAACCCCACCTCAGTTCTGCCCTATCACCCTACTGAGGATTGAACCCAGGGTACTCCAGTATTGAGCTACATCTCAGGATCTCGCTAAGTTGCTGAGACTGGCCTGAAACTTGCAATCCTCCTGCCTCAGTCTCTATAGTCATTGGGATTAAAGGATGTCCTCCTTGACAGCCTGAATTCTTGAGGATATAAGTAGGGATAAAAGAATCCTACTATTTTGAAGATGGCAAGGATCAGAGATGAATAATGAAGTTTCTTTTGTCTGGGGCAGAGGCAAAGTTCACAGGATGTTTAGTACTGTTGAACTGTACATTGGACCTTTATAACACCTGACCAGAATTGCAAAACCTGGAGAAATGACTGAGTGGTACCTCTGACAAGTCTTGCACTCAGCTCAGAATCCAGAGCTTCAGCAGAATCCAGTACTCAAGCTGCCATGAAAGATTGATTTCCTAGACTTAAGTAGAATGACCATGATGTCCGTTTTCCTGAAACTGTCACGACTTATTTTGTGCTATTCTGACACAATTTTTAGTTGCAGCCTCTTTCACTCTTAAGAGGGTCCTGTTTTAGATGAAGTTAGTCTTAGAATTTTTGAGAGATCAGGCAACATTATGCCATAATTCTTATGGAAAGCGGATATGTTTTAAATATCCTCTTTCCATAAGAAAAATAATAATCAAATATTCAAAGTTAATATGTTTTTTGCTTGAATTCATAGGCATTAGTCGCTGTACACATGGTCTTGTTGTATCTTGAATAATGGGCAATACCAAATGTATGAGGAGAAATTCTTCAACCAAACCATGTTGGGGAAGCATCTCAAGTAGGACCTAAGAATGACCCACCTCAGGAGCTGGAGTTCAATCTCGTGTTTTTGTTTCATTAGTTTCTAAATCTTCACCTTCCTATCTGTAGTGTAGGCTATGTTCCAACTTTTTTTCTGAAATACCATGTTCAGAACTGGGCTTGGTGGTCTATGCCTGTAATCCCAGCAACTTGTGAGACTGAGGAAGGAGGATCAAAAGTTCAAACCCAGCTTCAGCAATTTAGCAAGGTCCTAAGCAATTAGCAAGACCCTGCCTCAAGTAAGTAAGTAAGTAAGTAAATAAATAAATAAATAAGGGCCAGGAAGGTGGTTTAGTAGTTAACACTCCTGGGTTCAATCCTTGGTACCAATAACAAACAAACAAAAAATCTTTGTCAGATTTCTTACTCTAACCCATAAGTTCTGTAAAACTGTGAGGGTCTAGAAATTTTATTGCATAAATCACATTCACCTCCATTATAAAAGTGTATCTTTATCACTATTCTCTTTGTTCACTTCCTTTTAGCCACATTGGCCTCCTCCATATTTCTTGACTTGTTAGACCTAGGCTTTTGAGTTTAATATTTCCTTTTCTTCGGCACTCTTTTCTCTAGTACATGAGTATCTTTCTCTTTTGCTAATTCAGATCTCTGCGCAAATGTTGCAATGCCTGCACAGTCCACAATGACTTGTGTCATGAACATGGATGTCAAGAATGCTGTCGCTCCCTTAGTCCCTAATGTTCTTTATTTTTTCCATAACCCTTAATAACAGTAGGCATATGGTTTCTTTTCTTGTATGTTTGAGTACTGGCTATTTTCATTCCCTACATTTAAGCTCTAAAAGGGAATATGTTCTTTTTCCTGACTATTTCCCCATCTCCTTCCATAGTATTTAGCGCATAGTTGGCATTCATAAATATGTGTTCAGTTAAAGAAAAAAATGGCTAATGGAGTCATGGAATCACAATCAAGGAAGAGGGTGGCAAATAGAGCTATAAATAACTATAGACATTGGTCATAAATACATTAAAATTTTCAATTGTTTGTTTATACTTCAGTTTTTTAAACTGCAATAATTCAAAAATACTATTAAGTGGTGCTGAGAATGATGCTTTTATGTACCTTATCTTTCAGAATCATATTTGCATATCTATTTTTGTAAATATCCTCTTCCATAAGAAGAAAATAATCAAACACTCAAAGTTAATATTTTTTTTTGTTTGAATTCATAGGCATTAGCCACTATACACATGGACTTGTTGTATCTTGAATAAAGTAGAAGCTTCCAGAAGAACTTGGTTTCTTTGGTGACTATTTAAAAGTCAGTCATGCAATTACTATAAAAAAAAGGAATCTGCAGTAATTTCAAATCATATCAGTGTGATGTGAAATCTTTTCAGTGAATCCAGCATTTTGAATTTAGCTGCATCTACAAAGGCCCACATCATTGTAATTAACACACTCTGAATAAGATAGAGAATTTCCTAGCTGGGCACAGTGGCTCATGCCTGTAATCCCAGTGACTCTGGACGCTGAGGCAGGAGGATCATAAGTTCAAGCCCAGCTTTAGTAACGTAGAGATGCCCTAAGCAACTTAGCAAGGCTGTCTCAAAATAAAAAGGGCTGGGAATATAGTTTGGTGGTGAAGAATAAGAGAGAGAAATTCCTTAAGGTCACTGCTGACTGCTAGAATTTAAAAAGCCTTGTGGAGTAAAGCAATGATCCCTACATGAAGCCTTGTCATCCTATGGCTTACAAGTCCTCACAAGATCTTAAAGGCAGTGCATTTATTATCTTTCTTTTTGTCTTCTTGGAAGGTTGTGTCAGTCAAGTCAGTAAAAGATATGATCAGAAACTATAAATACAAAGATCAGTACCCCAAGATCATTACTGATAAAGCTGACTGTAGAGTAGGGTTGTGAATGTGTGGCCAACTAGACTTATAAATACTTCTTGGAAATTAGACTTATCCGCTTGGTAACTGTCACGAGAATAACTTCAGCTGTCTTCTGCAGGGACATTCCCCTCTTACTGAAGGTCACAGAATGAATGAGCAGAGATGATACACTGGTTCCAATCATTTTTCACTTGCTGGATAAATAAACCTAGTTATACAGGTAATGCATTGTCTTGTTTCAAATGGTCTAGTTTGTTAAAGTGACCAGCAACTATGCTCAAGGACTAAAAGGTATCCCAGATACCCTGGGCACACTGGTTACTCACTCTCTCAAAAGGTGTTGTGAAGGCTTTTCTGTCCTAACTTGTCTTTTATGTAAATTTGTCAAATGTACATCATAGATTATTAATGAGAAAATAAAAATCCCTGCTCTACTGATGGAACTCAAGTAAATGGATAACACAGGCTGGTTCTGGAAAAGTTTCCAAAGCTATTATTTATGGATACTATTTTGACCTTTTTCCCCCATATCTTGTAGAAAGAGTTTAATATTTTATCTTGATTTTGAATAAACAAAAACAAGAAGTAAAAATTTATCACCACTAGATTAGAGATACCAATGCTTAAATTAGACATAATGATTAATATCTTGCCTTAGAATAGCAAATAAATCTTAGACTACTTTTACTATATTCACATATATTTTCAGAAACTTTGTATAAATGCATATCCTAAATGACAGCTTGGTCAGAGATCTCCATCTCACCATGTGTGGCAGCCATCCAAATGTGCTATCCTGGTCTCCTCCTGCAAAAACTATAATTGATTTTTGGCCCAACTGCTGTCTCTCCGGATCTGCTATCATGGTTGTTCCTAGACAATGACTAAGTGTGCTGTGGTGGGAGTCCTCTGGCACACCTGTTTGGTAAGATACAGGTTTTACCCAGTGGGCACATTGACTCAAGGACTCCCCACTGATCTGGTCAACCATGCTCTGGAGCTGCACTGTTGTATACCATTCTTTCTACCCAATACCTGTCTCTTCCTTCTCTCTTCTAATAAAAGTCAGAACTTATCATACTTTGAAAGTACTTCCCTCTTTATCTTGCTCCCTTTTTCCCAAACTCTCTTTCATTCCTAATCCTACCTTCGTGTCTGCTTCTGAGTTAACCTAAATGGACATACCAAACATGGGGGCTGGGGTGTGGCTCAGTGTAGAGCACTTTCCTAGCATGTGCAAATCCCTGCCTCCAATCCCCACAGCAAACACACACACACACACACACACACACACACACACACACACACCACATGAAATGAAATTAAAATTAACTTACACAGCACTCTCACTCGATATCTTCTTTTTTCATTTGTCATGTATTTATTAAGACTTTAACCTGTGCCACAGTGCAGTGTAAATGTTGTATTTAAAGTGAATTTGACAATAAATATGGAGCTTATCCTATTGCTAAAAATGAATATAACTAAAAGAGAAAAAAAATGGCATCGAAGTACAATTTGGGGGAACAAAAACATTTTAGGAGTTGAAGATGATCACCCAGAAGTTGAGAACTGAAGGAGTGTGGGAATAAACCATGTTAACAGGACAAAAAGAAATGATACTGCCAGCTATCGGTGAGGAGTCCTGCTTCCCCACATGTTGAAGTTTGAACATTAGAGAAGCACACCAAGGCAAGCATATGAAGCAGGGTTTATTTAAAAAGGGGTAACATAGACTTCTCCCAGGAGGGAGAAAGAGGCCATAACTGGAATCATGGAATCCCACAAGAAGCGACATGTTCTGCCCTTTTTATATTTCCTAGGATTCCTTTGTTCTCCTGCCTTTTCCCCCTTATCTTTCTCCTTCCTGCCTACAGGACTGGGCCCAAGAATGCTCCCTTAGAAGGCCAAAAGGTGGGAAATGGGTGGGCTGAAAAGGGAAGGGCAGGGTGGAATAGCCAAGGACACATTAATCTCCTTATAGCTCCCTGTAGGGAAGGGAAATTCCTGGCTCAGGTTACTTTGGCAACAGGTTGGAGCAGGGGCAGGTTCTTGATAAGATCCCTCAGGGGAGAGTCTCCCACTTCCCAGACTCACTCAAAATTGGCCTCCTAGATCCCACCTGACTCGATTTATATATCTACACTGACTGCCTGTCTAATTCTGGCTTCAGAAAGAGCTTTCTGAGCACATCCTGGGGCTGGGAAAACCACATCATTTGCTCTGGCAATGGGCAGGAAGCCAGGATGAATTAAAAAAAAAAAAAAAACCCACAAGTAAATTCAAAATAATGGACAAAGTCTAAAGGAGGTACATGTCAAGTACTCCCTAGGTCCACTTCTTTTCATCTGAGCCTCCTCTTCAGTTCTATTTGTTCCTTCTGCACAGCTCAGGTCTGTACCATATCACATCCCAGTGTCTTGCAGCATAGGGGAATTTTCCTGATTGCACAACCTTGTAATATCCAGCAATTTGACTAATGGTGTCAGAACAGTCAAGCCAAGAACTCTCATACTTTTTGCAGCAACAACTTTTCCTTAAATATAAGTGTCCCAAGTTATTCCCAGAAACTTCTTTATTCTTGTCATATGATTGTCTACAGGTAGCTCTGACTTCAGTCTGAACCATTCATTAGTACTTTCTTTTAAGATGCTAAATTTTGTCTATTGTCACTTACCTAGTGACCTCTATTGACTCAAAAAAGATTTGAGGTATGAAATATTAGGTTTATAATAATACATATGCCTATTTTTTCCTTTAACCTTGGCAAGAATACTCCTATTTATCCTAGAAAAAAAAATACTGGTTCTAAAAATCAAGAGAAGACTTTCAAATCTAGGTTCTTCCTTTTATTGGTTATATTGTAATGCCAGATTCATGGGAGCCGATTCGGATGCAATCACACAAGAGTATTTATTGTAAGCTTGAGCCTGGACTCACAATTGTTCCTAGGGAGTGAGTCCCTGTCCTTGGTTCAGTGAGTTTTTATAGGTTTTGGGGAATACTCTATGCATCACAACATCACACAGCAAATCATTCCATACCACGGGAAAATTAAAAAAACTCTTTTTTTTTTTTTTTTTTTTTAATTAATTTTTATTGTAGGTTGTTCAAAACATTACATAGTTCTTGATATATCATAATTCACACTTTGATTCAAGTGGGATATGAACTCCCATTAGCAGATTGGTGGGAACAAGTTGGGTAGGGATGATTGGTTAGTACAATAGGGGGATTCCTTTGAACTGATTGGTTTAAGCTACGAGGGGTGCTAAACTACATGGTTTCCCAACATGTTATCAACTACCATAAACTACTGGGGGGTCATCTGGCATCCCAGGTATTTTCCCTGTCTCATGCTGATTGGTGGTTGCTAAGGGGTTGCTATGGTTCCTCACTTAGCCTAACTGAGTCAGGGACACCTGGCACTGCAGGTCTCTCCTGTTATTTGCAGACAAACAACTCAGGGGTGTGGCTATCTGCCTAGAAAGCTCTGTGGGTTTCCCTCTTCCTTGGACAGGCTTTGCTCTGAAGTAGAGGCTGGTTTCTCAAAAATGGAGTCACATCAGTTTCTCAATATCTATTCCAGCTACATCCACTGATGCAATAGAAATGTATTATTTGTTATATCTTATGCATTGTGGTAAATATTGGAGAAACATGTTGTAACATGTAATATTTCTTTTCTTTAGAAACTCACACTCTACTAAACCATTTTGGCCTTATTTTCCTCAAAGGGAATTTAATAACATATTCACGTTATTGACATATTTAATAACAATAGAATAGACACATTATTAAATTTTAATTCTACTAACACATTAATAAGAGCATCTGATATTGCTAGGCACTAAATAAGTATTTGTTATGAATCTGATGCACATGTCCTTTAATATTTTAATGATATGAAAAATGGTATTTATGACAAGAATACAGTAATGTTCTCAGGCTTCATTGGTCCTAAAATATGTTGTTTTAAGCCTGTATTTCTAGAATTCCAAATGAAGTAGGTGATTTGTCAGGTTGCATGGTACGTATAAAAAGCTGTATAATTTAGATCTAACATAAAATCTCTAAGGTCATATTTACCCTATTTGTATATTTTCATTAATTATACAAGTAAGAATTTTCTAAAGGTCTTCTCAACATCGGATATCTTTAGGTAAGGCAAAGAATGTACAAGAAAAAAAGAATGTACAATGCTATATCAATTGAATACTTGCTATAGTTCATCCTCCAGGTAAATACTCTGTACGCTCCCTCTCTCTCTCTCTCTCTCTCTGTCTCTATCTCCTATTCATCTATCAATCATCTATTTTTTTGCATACATATATATATAAACCAAATACATTCACACATCACACATGTAAAAATAATCTAAATAATATCTACAGAATTCAGGAAAGATTAGTTTTATTTAAATTATACAAATACTTGCCTCTGGTTGACTTTCATTTTTGTTAAGAAAAGTCCTTTGACTATATTCTGTTAAATGTTATTTAAAATAGTACCTAAATGCATTCCCTTAAAAGCACTGGTATTATATGTTTTGCTAAGCATAATGATAAATCTGTCATCTTAATCTGCCTTTCTCTATCATTAATTATAATGCAGCTATTAGGTTAACAATGATGTTGCTAAATAAGGTATACTAATTTTACATCTAGAATTAAATGTTAAGGAAAATTACATCTTCCTTTAAGAAAATTATTGGAGAATAAATATAGTATAATAATGTCTGACAATACCTTTCAGAGAACATCAAGGGGACTGTTTTTAAGCAGGAAGAGGACACCAAGGACATGTGATCCCAAAAAATACAGCATAATAGAATGTATAACTAAATGCAAAATAAGATGGAATGTGGAGAATTCTGAATCATAATGTAAGTTAAGATGGGACTTCAAGAGGTCATTTAGTTTAGAATTCTGGCTTATTTCAATTTCAACTGAAGTCCATAAATGATTGGGGAAATCCAAATAGTTGAGATATGTCAGAAAGAGAGAAAGGTGATTGTAATGAGAAACAGCTTCTCGTATTTAAAGTCCTTCAACTCTTTTAACTCATAGCTGGAAACATTTATTTGGGTAATTGCTGGCATTTGGAAACCAGTTGGTTTGCCAAATGTCAGCAACTTTGATTTAGATCAAAAGTCAGTAGGTGAACTGTCCAGTCAGGTAATGCTTTTGGCTTCACTCACCAGCAGGTTCCTGCTGTAATTTCTCAACTCTGCTACTGCAGAGAAAAAGCAGCGTGTGAGTACAGCAAGCAAATGTGGGCAGCTGTCTTCCAACAATACTATGATCACAAACAAAAGGTAGCTGGACACTTTTGGACCAAGCCATAGTTTGATGACCACTGCTCTGAATAACAAATAGCACCCATTTAAAACCTGTGCCTTTCTCAACAGAATTCATGTGTTTGATCTATTTTAGGCCTTTGATTTTAAAATTAATTTGGAATACACTGGTTTACAGGATGTCTACCTTAATATGGAGGTCCTTGTATTCATAAGAGGTCCTTAATTAAGATAAATATTTCTTTGCCATTTACTACAGGTTGGTCACTCATCTATGTGTAAATTTTATTTCAGTAAACCAAAGACGAAGATTTTTTTGCACCATGACACTTAAATTCTAGTGGGGGAGAGATGCACAATAGAAATCAACATAATATATAAATAAATCATGCGGTATTGAGAACATACAAACTTTGGAAACAATAAAGGTAGAAGAGGGTACAAGAGGACAGGAAGTTGAAATGAAGTATGAATGGCAGTTTGCTCTATCAAATAGGGTGGTCAAGGTAGACTTTGTTGGGAAGGTGAATTTAAACAGACTGAAAAGAAAGAGGAATTAGATGTGCAGGTATCTTGGAAGACCATCCAGGTAGAGGAAAAGCTAGCAAAGGCCTGGGACTAAGTAGTTTGTGTAGAGACAGGAACCAATGTGGCTTGAGTGGAGTGAGGGGTGATGAGCAAGGAGGATGGGAAAGAATACTAATACGGAATTAGATCAGGGAGGCAAAAGGTGGAAGTAGGACTTTGAGTAGGGCAACTTCACCTTTGCTTTGAAAGAAATGGAGGACCTCCCGAAGGACATTAAGCATCATGGAGACATAAGCTGGTTAATATCATCAAAGAGGCTGCATCATGTTTGTGGCTTTAGACTCTAAACTACAAGTCAAATATGGTGGAGGCTCCAAGTTGATAAGGGCAGGCAATGTCACTGGGGCCCAGGGAACCAGGACTCATAACATACTCAGGTTACCTCTATTCTACTTTTTGGACTGAAGAAGTCCACACTAATTTATACTCAGAAATAAAACTACATTTTTCTGAGACTCCTCTGAAAGAACTGTCCACCTTTTTATAGGAATATACATTTGCTCCAAGAAAATAAAATATTTTCTCTTTATCTTTTCGCACAGACACAACTGTGTAAAAAAAAAAGGTTGCCTGGTGACTTACCACATCCCAGTCTGAGTAATCCCAGACACACACATTTTTAAACATGCACAAAGATATCTAGGTGAAATGTATTCCATAGTGGATTCCAACATCCACAGTCTTCATTTATGCAGCTTACTTTATTTAATTTGTGCTTACTGGAATATTAAATAATCAGAGTTCATATCCTTGAGAAAATTCTCCCCAAAGGCCAATTCATTTGTAATAAAAACCACATTTCAAGCCATGAAAGAGTCCAGCTGGTTGCACTGGTAAGACATTTCCATCTTCTCCAGCACATTTCAGCTTTCCAAGTGTTACATATTTGTATGAGAGAGATGTTTTCTGAAATCAAGCTTAATGAAACGTGAAGTCAGTGATATGCAAACATCTACTTATTCCTCTGTTGTCTGGGAAGTGGTGATCAAGAAAACACTACTGCTCATTAGAGAATGGATCAGATGCAGCGCTTAGCTATTAACATTTCTCTGATCAAATGAAACTTGCTTAGACAAAAATAGAATCGCAAAACTAACAGACTGGAAGAACTCAACTGGGGAAACATCATCATTAAAGTGAAGCTCTTGAAGATACAAAACAGGCTGACTTTAAGCACATTTGATTCACACAGTCCTGACCAGCTTTCCCACCCATTGTGCACATGTTAAATCTGCTTGTGGATGGACATGCCTGCTGATATCAGAACCTTTTTTTGCATAATTCTCCTAAAACACACATTCTTCATGTTTTATAGAAAATCTGCAAATTGGTTCATTTTGTTTACCCTCCTCCCCAGGAAATGTACACTGGGACAGAACTAAATTGATTTCATATATGGTATCTTCAAAAATGCATTCTCACAGAATGCACAGAACTTCTGTTTTTTATTTCAGCAAAATCACGTTAAGAAATCCACAAGCGGTTTACAACTTCATGACTCATTCAATCAGATCTTTTCCCAGTGTTTTCTTCTTCTCCGTATTTATCTACATTATCATTATCCTTTTCTGCTCATTCTTTACTTACTACTATGTTAAATGATATAGACTAGAAGGCATTTTTAAAGTTTATTGCTGGTTGGACTACAAACATTTTGGCAATCAATCTAAGCTATACTTCACTGTGAGATTTTAGAATGTGACCTACTGAATTTAGCTAAAAGCTTCAGAGAATTATTGGGACTCTTCTACATTCGTTTTTCTTCTTTTGGTCAGGTGTGTTTGGAACCATCAAACACACACCTTCTTGCTGGTACCTTGCAAATCACTCAGAAAAGTACAAAATATTTAATATACTTCCTGTGTATTAGGTGGACTCCTGACAGGGAATAAATGGCACATTTAAGTTGCTTATCTTAGGAACAAGCATTTAATGAGAACTATTTAAAATACATTGACAGGATTTAGAGAGAGCATCAGGGATAGACCAGGATTTCTCCCCTGAGGATTCCCATGGGAAATCATCATTCTTCTCTCTCTGGAAGGGACAAAGAAGGGAGATGTTACTGTGGTCCAAGGACTTCCAGAGCTGTATGGAAAAAGAAAGGCCTCTTCTTGGGAGTTGTGTGCTCCGGTTAAATGATGCAATCTATCTACTGAAGGCAACCCCTATGAGAGGAAGCCAAGAAAATAAATACCAGAATTTCATGCTGTTCTATCCCTCTGATCTCTTCCCAGTTTTCCTCATTTCTTAAATTTAACCAGAAGCCAGAGCAACAGAAAGACTTTTGAGGCATTTCTCAAAGATCAGGGGCCCAGGACACAGAGAAAAGTAAAGATTTCCAGCACTGTGTCCAAATCAGTCATTGTTCACTTGGATAGTAGACAGAAATATTTGGGTAAGCTACATGGTCCACTGAGCATGACTTGAAGGGATTCTTTCTGAAATCCTTGCAGTAGCTGAATCTCCTTATGTTCCCTTGAAAAGACGTCTTTCGAATAATGTAAGAAGCTCAGTATGTAATCAATTTGTGTCATCAGCCCTTCCAAGATATCTGGGATTACAGGCGTGTGCCACCATGCCCAGCTGAGCCAACTTTTGACATCAAACATTTATCAAGAGCTATTTTAGGTCAAGCAGTTTTGTAGGGACAGAGGTGCCTATTGTTCTAAGAAACTGCAAGCACTGGATTTACAGGCAGGTATTTTATTTGTCTATATTTTGGGTTTGTTGTTAATTAGAGTGGCAACAGATGTATTATATGCTATCCACTTCAATGTAGTCTGTTACATGACTAGCATGCTCTGACACTTGAGTTTGACACTTGAGCATAGACTCCTGGTCTATGCTCCAAAGACACAGCTCTGGTTTTGACTACAACTATAGAAAAGTAAGAAAGCATTTTTGACCAATGAGCATTAGCAGTTTTCTGCTCTAAATTTTAATATTTACAAAGTCTGATGAGGGTACTATTCACAAAATCTGTCAGCTATAAAGGCTAACATAGATCATTTTAATGGATTGTTTTTACTATCCTGATTCTTAGGAATTTTTTCATTATGTTATATAACTTAGTCAAGTATATTTTGAAGGACCATTGCAAGAGTTATTCTGAATGGTCCTCCAGATACTCATTTGATTGAATTGCCTGAGGTATATTTGGTTCATCTCATCTAACCAAGACTCATAAGGTTCCAAAGGAAATATTCATTATGATTTTGGCTCACATAAAATAGTATCTCCAGGGCAAAACACAGTTCTCGGTTGAATTAGTTTCCCCATTAAGAGGGTAAATTGTCATACATTTTTGGCTTTTTATAGTAAAGTTATGAATCATATTCTGATTGTACCCTCAAAACATTTTAAAAAATGTCTTCCAGTCTTTTTTGATTTCTTTGGTCTCTACTGAATATCTCTCCTGTAACCTTGGCTATGTTTCTATATTTTCCAGGGAAAAAAATATCAAGGAATTTTGCTTCTGTGAAATAATAGATCCATTTTGGTTGGTTAAAGAAAGGTATTTAATGGCATGAAATGAAACACGATTCTCTTCCAGAAAGAATGTAAGAAATATGTTGGTTGTGCAATAACATGTTTAAAAAGTAATTTCACCTATAAACTGATTTCTAGTAAATTGAGTAAAAAAAAATGATCAGATATTTGTAACATTGAGACATATCTGTTTCCAGAAAGACTTAAATTCTGTAGAAATATTTTTCTTATGATATTTGCAGAATTAACTCAGTTTGTATAGAAGTATCATCCCTCTGATAATGAGCATCCCCTCTAGTAATCTCCTAGGGGTGAAGGGAGGCCACTTTGGAACATAAAGTGATTGATCTGCACATGAGCAGCAATGAGTATATTGTGAGTTATTGGGTTATGTGTGTTTCTGCTGACAATCATGTGCACACCCTTAAGGAATGAATCATTTCATGATGGATTTGTGGGAAAAAAATGAAAATTCCTTTCCATAGCAAAGCTCTTTAACATGTAGCAAGAAAAAAAAAGGAAAATTTTGTTCTAAAATCCAGATTTGGACTGATAAGTATTACAGAACTATTGTTCAGTGTTGCAGAGTAATAAACAGCCAGTTAATAGGAAAAAGGCTCTGGCATGCATTGAAGGTAAGAGTTCCAAGGAAGAAAATAAAGTTTTCATGGAAGAAGATAAGGTGGTTTTAAATATAAACCTTAAAGGAGAGGGAG
Organism: Callospermophilus lateralis; assembly: GCF_048772815.1. Classification (NCBI taxonomy): domain Eukaryota; kingdom Metazoa; phylum Chordata; class Mammalia; order Rodentia; family Sciuridae; genus Callospermophilus; species Callospermophilus lateralis. The sequence continues at coordinate 110,558,564 of NC_135312.1, read as the reverse complement.
GTGTAGTTCCTTGGTAGAAATGTGTGTTTAGCATATGTGAGATCCTGTGTTCAAATCTGAAACCAAAACTAAAAATAAGAACAAAACAAAACAAAAACAATCACTCCAGAAGCAAAACAAAACAAAGAAATGAAAACACTAACCAAGGTTATACACCTAGTGGGAAAACAAAAGGCACATTCCAGTTTTACCATTCCTATGAAGATCCTTAAAAATCTTACTTAATGCAGAGTTTTGGTTATTTTTGTTGTTGTTGTTTGTTTTATACAAGAATATGAGGCCAATCATTGAAAACCGAAGCAAGCACTTAATCATTTTTTTCCTACTAACAAAGGTATGTGTGAAAGAATGCCAATTTTTCCTTTACAGTAGTATTTCATATGGTAGGCTCAAGTATAGAAACTGAATTCAGGTTTTATTTTATTTTATTTCATAGTTTTTTAGTTGTCAATGGATCTTTATTTAATTTATTTATAGGCAATGCTGAGAATCAAACCCAGTGCATCATACATGCTAGGCAAACACTCTACCACTGAGTCACCATCCTAGCCCCTGAATTCAGGTTTTAAATTCAGACTTTTCTGAATCTTTATCGTCAAAATTAGTGGGTTTTTTTTTTATAAATGATTCATTTTTTTCAACTTACATAGTAAAGAAAAATACAAATCCAATAGGAAAAGAAGTCCTAGTGCAATCTGTAGTAAAAATCATGTAGCAAATGTGTTATTTGGGAAATGTATTGCAAACCATCTACATATGCAGAGTCAATGTGCAAACACTGAAGAACAGAGCATCTAATCCAGCACTTTCCTATTTTGCATACATGGACTCAGGATGATACTTATGCTTTATGTTCCACTGTAATCTGCCAATAGTCAACTGGTTTAAAAAATTTTTTGTTTAACAAACAGTATTTAGTCTTTGCTTTGCCCTGTATTATGCCAATAGTAATTGAGAAACTGATGAAAGCAACGCATTGGAGTGACAGATGAGCTGTAGAGAAAATACCTAATAGAAAAAAACAATTAGCTAATTCTTAGCATTGTCAGGGAGGAATGAAACAGGACTTTCCAATATGTGTTGCTAGAAGTCTTGAAATAACCCTACCCCTCTTTTGATGCTGTCTAAAGTCAGGAAGGCTTGGAAACATCCAGGAAATAGATGTCATTATTGGTGTTTTCAAATCTGAGAAGCAATATTTGGGTTCACAGAGACTCCAATGATGTTCTGATGGCTACACTTGTCCAACCATGTATAAAGTACTTTATTACATAGTTTGGGATATGTAGAGAAATTGGAGTTGGGGAAATGTAAAACTAGGCTTATTACATCCAAAATGAATGAGACCTCAGGAAAAAAAATAAATTGTTTTATATAAATATATAGAAAAAAATAAATATTGTAAAAACCTACACCCAGGACTAAGATTTATATATCCTCATGATATTTGAAAGTCATTTATTTAATCTGATTATAGGCTGTATGACTATTAGCCAGAGAAATGGGTAGTTCAATTCCTGATACTCAGAATAGGATCATTTGCATATGAAACTTAAAGAAAATCAATGGTTTTTGAAAACTAATATTTGAAATATTTTGAAAGGGAGGTGGGACAGGAATAAGAAAGACAGTAGAATGAATTGGACATAACTTTCCTATGTTCATATATGAATACATGATGAGTATAACTCCACATCATGTACAACCACAAAAATGGGAAGCTATACTTCATATATATGATGTGTGAAAATATATTCTGCTGTCATGTATAACTAAAAAGAAAAAATAAATAAATAATAAATAAAGTCTTTTGAATACCAACATTGTTCCAATGTTTCAGTCTGGATAAATATGTAAGATTAAAATTTTGTGAAAAAGAAATGAAGGTCACAAAAATATAATGTTATACTTCACCTTTTAAAACAACATTGTCTGTCATTCATGCTCTCTATATAGAGACATTTAAGTGGTTTGTCTTCATAGATCCAAAAGGTGATAACAAAATCAAATAATGCATTGCATTTCCATTTTATCATTATAGAACTGTATTAAATTATTTCCCATGCCTGGGGTTGTCCTGATTACCATGTTAATAATCTTTGCCCCGTGTAAAAGGAGACACAATAATGAATCCTACAGAGATTCACCAAGAAGAGTTCAGTGTGCATGAAATTCATCTCAAAGTTACTCTGGATAAGCACAATATTTAGGTCAGTTCTTCTCTCACTCCTTTTTTTACTTCCTGTTTCTTTTTGTCGACTTCCTACCCTTTTGCGTATTATGAATTTTACATAAATTATTGCATCCTACTTGGTTTCTCACTGTAAAACTTTCCTCTTGTTTTCAGATTGTGCTTCTGATTATAGATTTCTTCTGAGATCAGCCCCAGAGGCACAGCCTGATGGCTCAGACCACTTGAGTCTCCTTCCCATCCCCTGACTGAGGCCCTGAAGGCAGGTCCCTAGTCACTATTTTAACATAGATTTCAATATAATTCTCCTCTGAATTATTAGAAACTTTATTTTAATTGTCTTACAATGATGATTAATGTTCTGTGCCCACTTGCTTAGGTTACAGGATGTCCACATAGCTGGTTAAACATTATTTCATGGTGTGTCTGGGAGGATATTTCTGGAAGATATTAAACATTTGAGTTGGTAAGCCCAGAAAAATAGATAGCTCTCCCCATGTGGGCGGGCATCATCCAATCTGCTGATCACGTGAGTAGAAGAAATAGAAGGAGGAAAGTTTGGTTTTGGAGATAGGCTATCAATTCCCTGCTGTCTGCACCCTTTTTTCTCGGATCTTCTAACTGGGGCTGGAATGAACATAAATCAGCTCTCAGGCCTTCCCAATATAGCATTGGCTTTCCTGGGTCTCGAGCTGCTGGACAGACAATTGTGGCACTTTCTGCCTCCATAATCACATGGGCCTCCACAATCACATCAGACAATATTTTATTTATTATAATGTCTATCTCAAATATTGGGATATCAATATATGCATATATATAAGTATATCAATATGTGCATATATATACACATATATATAGTTATTCTGTTTCTCTGATCCATAAATTTGTAATATATTTATTATGTATGTATCTTCTGTGAACTCTCCAGAATTCCTTGTGAAAAACATAGGATTTATAAATTATAGTACTTATTATTATAGAAGTTGATTTCATAATATGGAATACTACATGGAGAGATCCATACTTTCTCTCAAAATTCCAAATAGTTGTTCTAAAAGTTATAAATATAGCTAAGAAAATTCAATTATTTTGCTACAGCTATATTCATGTTGGTGTGGATATGTCACCCTCTATCTTTTTTCAATAATTTTCCCCCCATAGTTGTTTTCAGCTACTCTATGTCCCTGCATCTATAGCCATATTCATATTTATATCTATCAATATCTATATCAATATCTACATATTTATCTGTATGATATTGAAAACAGTTCTCAAAAACGTCTAAGTTCTTCAAGTTTAACCAAATTGGAAAACTAGTAAGACTAACAATCTTTTAAAGTCATTAAGAAACTCATATAACAGTAAGTGTAAGTGAGGACGTGGGGACAAAGGTACACTCATACTTTGCTGGTGGCACTGCAAATTGGTGCACCACTCTGGAAAGCAGTATGGAGATTCTTTTAAAAACTTGGAATGGAACCACAATTTGACCCAGGTATCCCACTCCTTGGTCTATACCCAAAGGACTTAAAATCAGCATACTACAGTGACACAGCCACATCAGTATTTATAGTAGCTCAATTCATATTAGCTAAACTGTGAAACCAACCTAGATGAATTTCAATAGATTAATGGATAAAGAAACTTTGGTATATATACATGATGGTATATTACTCAGCTTTAAAATAGAATAAAATTATGACCCTTGCAGGTAAATGGATGGAGTTGGAGAATATCATGTTAAGTGAAGTAAGCCAATCCCCAAAAAAACAAAAGCCAAATTTTTTTCCTGATAAGTGGATGCTGATCCATAATGGGTGGGTGACATAGGAAGAATGGAGGAACTTTGATTGGGCAAAGGAGAGGGAGGAAAAGGGAGGAGACAGGGTGATTAGCATGATATGTACATCACTACCCTAAGTACATTTATGACTGTCCATATGGTGAAACTCCACATTGTATACTACTAGAGAAATGAAAAGCTGTGCTCCATTTGTGTACAATGAACTGAAATGCATTCTGCTATCAAGTGTAACTAATTAGAACAAATAGAAAATTTTAAAAAAGAAACTCATAAAATATCAGGACTTGGACTATCTGGGTTGCATGAAATGAAGCTCAATTGCTATAAGAAGAACAATGGAAAAGTGGGCATAATTAGAAGGAAGCACAATCCACAGCATAATGCAGAGTATAGGCTTGCTCATACTGGGTTTGAGTCATCTTTCATTCTTAATACTGGCAATGTGTGCATTATCTGTTTTATTTTTCCATTAGAGACAAAAAGTGTATCAATTTAATTAATATTCTCAAAGAACAAGGTTTTGGGTTCATTTGGTTTTCTCTTTTCTATAATTTATCATTTTTTTTGGTTTCTTTGATTTAATATATGTTATCTCTTTCTTCTGATTATAGGTGACCTGCTATGCCCACAGGTTCTGCACCCATGGAGTCAATCAACCACAGATTAACATATTCTAGAAAAAATCATGGCATTTATATCAAACATATTCAGACTTCCATGTTATTGTCATAACCTAAACAATACATTGTAACAAGTGTTTACATTGCATTGGTTGTAATAGTACTCTAGAAAACTAAAGTATACAGGAGGATGTGTATAGGTTTTATGCAAATAATACAAAATTTTATATAAACCCACTTGAACATTTGCAAATTTTGGTATCATTGAAGTTTTTAAAACCAATCTCCCACAATCCCTTATGTATACTGAGACATGATAACCTTGGTTCTTTCTTTTTTTCCTTTTCCTTCCCCCCTCCCCCAGCCCCGCTTTTCTACTTAGGGGGAAACTGAGATAATTTATTTGAGAAGTAATTTCTTTTCTGACACATGCATTTTAAGCAGTAAATTTCCTTCTGGGTTTGTTTGTTTGTTTGTTTTAGTTTTTTATATGTAGCTGTTTCATTTTTTCCGTGTGTGTGTGTGCGTGTGTGTGTGTGTGTGTGTATGTGTGTGTATGTATGTATGTGCATGCTACTGGAGATTGAACCGGAGGATCTGTACCACTAAGCCACATCTTCATCCCCCTTTATTTACTGTTTTTTGGTTAATTTTGAAACAAGTCCTGGCTAAATTTCCCAAGATGGCCTCAAATTTGCAATCCTCTTGCCACAGGCTCCTGAAATGCTAGGATTACAGGCACATGCCATTTAATCTGGCCTGCTTTTCCTTATCAATCAGAACAAAATGTTTTCTAATTTCTCCTTAATATATTCTTTAACCAACCAGTGACTTGGAATGTAGCAAATATTTGGGAATTTCCAGATATATTTCTGGGATTAATTTCTCTTTTATATACTTATAATCAGAGAATATACTCTGTATGGCTAGAATATTTTCTAATTTACCGATACTTATTTTGCAGTCCAAAATATGTTCTATGTTGGCAAGTGTTCTACATGCACTTCAGAAACAATACATATTCTGCTGTTATTGATAGGAAGGTTTTATAAATATCACTTAGGTCAAATCATTTAACAGTGTTAAGAAATTTGTCTTACTGTGAAGTGCCATGGTGTGTGCCTGTAATGCCAGCTACTGGGGAGGGTCAGAACTGGAGGATACAGTTTGAAGATAATCAGGATAACACAGTGAGACCCATCTCAAAACAAAACAAAACAAAACAACATTTGTCTTTTGTATCCTTAATGATGTTCTATCTTCTCATTCTCTCATGTACCCAGAGAGGGTCTTAAATTTATCTGCTGAAAATTGTAGGTTTCTTCGTTTCTCTAGTCAATTCTATCAGTTTTCTTTACATATTTTGAAGCTCTGATGTTAGATGCAAAAGCATTTGAAGTTGTTAAGACTAATGAATTGATATTTATGATTATGAATTAAACAAGTTTGTTCCTGGAAAATTTCATTCTCTGAAATCTTTGCTCATATATCACCCCTCCAGATTTTCTCTGATTAGTATTTTTACAGAAAATATTTTTATACTTTCATCTTTTACTTTTGTTTTTACATTAAAATGAAGGCTCTTATAGACTATATTTAGTTGAATTGTTCTTTTCCATGTCATCTGAAATCTCTGCCTTTTAATTTAATTTTTTAGGACATTTGTATTTAATATGATTATTGATATGTTTTAGTTTAAATCTGAAATATTACTCTCTGGCTTCCCTTTATCACATCTGTTCTTTGTTCCCATTTTCTTCTTTTCTTTATTCCTTTGTATTAACATTCGTTTTTATTATTACTTTTTCATTTTATCTCCTTTGTTGTCTTCTCAATTATTAATTCCTTTTTATTTTAATGAGCTCTTTAAGGAGTTATCGAACTATAATTAACAGCCATAAAACCAGGTCATCCTCTGTTTTTACTTTTATTTATGCATGTATTGTCTTTGTTTTCTTACTACAATGGCAGAGCTGTGTAACTGCAGTAGACACCATAGGGTCTGGAAGCTTAAAGTATTTACCTGATCTGCTGGGCTGCATCACACTTACTTTTCAGTCTACCTTTAAAAAATAATATTACACTTTAGTTGGTGAGGATGTGGGGAAAAAAGATACACGCATACATTGCTGGTGGGACTGCAAATTGGTACAGCCAATCTAGAAAGCAATATGGAGATTCCTTGGAAACTGAGAATGGAACCACAATTTGACCAGCTATCCCACCCCTCAGTCTATACCCAAAGGACTTAAAAACAGCATACTACAGGGACACAGCTACATCAATGTTCAGAGCAGCACAATTCACAATAGCTAAACTGTGGAGCCAACCTAGATGCCTTTCAGTAGATGAATGGATAAAAAAAAGTGGCATATATGCACAATGGAATATTACTCAGCATTAAAAGAGAATAAAATCATGGCATTTACAGGTAAATGGGTGGAGTTGGATAATGCTAAGTGAAGTTAGCCAATCCCCATAAAACAAATACTGAATGTGTTCTCTGATATAAGGTGACTGATTCATAGTGGGGTAGGGAGGGGGAGCATGATAGGAATAGATGAATAAGGTGGAGGGGTGGGAGGGGAAAGGAGGGGGCAGGGAGTTAGCAATGAATGTGGAATGTGATGAACATCATTATCCAAATTACATGTATGAAGACACAAATTGGTATGAACATATTTTATATACAACCAGAGATACGAAAAATGGTGCTCTATATGTGTAATATGAATTATAATGCATTTCACTGTCATTTATTTAAAAATCAATTAAAAACGAAAAAAATAAACACTATTACACTTTACATAGAGTAAAACTTCGCAACACAATGTTTTAATTTCCTGTACTAATTTTGGGCTAATATTATCATACATTTGATCTCTATATACAACAGTCTCATAAAATTACTATTTTTGTTGTAAGTAGTCAATTGTATTTTAAGGAGATTTAGATATTAACAAAGCATTTTATTTTCACCCACATCAGTACTGTTTCTGCTGTTTCTCATTAATTTGTGTGGATCAAGATTCCACCTGATGTTATTCTTTTGATTGACAAATTTCTTTCAACACTTTTATAGTGAAATTCTGGTGGTGACAAATTTGTTCAACTTTTATACATCTAAAAAAACTTGGGTTTTGGCATTCTTTTTCTGAAGATATTTTTGCCAACTGTTGAATTCTAGTTTTCCAGCTTAGGTTTTTCCTTTTTCGCACTTTGGTGACGCTCACTACTGTTTCTGCACTTGATTCCCATGAAATGTCTTTTGCTATTCTTACTTTTGTCTTTCTGTACCCATTTTTTCCTCTTTTCACTGTCTGCTTTTATGGTTTTCTCTTAATCACTGATTTTTAATTTATTGATTGCAATGTTTCCTGAAAGAGTTATCTTCACATTTCTTGTACTTGGGATTTTTAACTTCTTAGACTATGTTTCTACAGTTTTTATCAAATTTGGAAATTGTCCTGTTCCCTCATCCTCTCTCCCTCTCTTTTAAGGATTTTAATTATGTATACTTGAGATAGCTTGGAGTTTTCCTTCATTCATTGATACTCTGTACACTTCATTCTACCTTTTTTCTCTGTTTCATTTTTAAAACTTTCTTTTACTATGTCCCCAGTTCACTAGTATTTTATTCTGCAGTATCTAATCTATGAATCCTAGTCAGTATATTTTTGTTTCCCAGGTTTTACATCTCTAGAAGTTTGACTTCAATGGTTTCTGTTTGCTTATTTATTTTTAATCCTTCAGGTATCTCTTTGGCAGGTTTTTGTTTTTGTTTTTCCTTCTTGAATGTATGAAACAGACTTTAAGTACAACTCCCCAACTCAAGGAGACTAGGAGGCTGTCTTGATTTTCTTTCCAGTGTCTGGGTCTAGTTAATAAATTGAGACAGAGTTTATTGATTTTTATAAATATAGAGTTTATAAATATATCAGGCTTATTCCTTCTCTTTCAGAGATAACTCTCCTATTCTGCCCGATGTCGATCTCCAAATATAACATTATTTATTTATTTTTTTCAGTTCATTAGCTGTTTCTCAGACCACAGTAAATCTGGTTCATCTTAGTTCAACATGACTAGAACTATGTATGGATTTTAGAGTGTGCTTTTAACATTTTAATGTACTCCCCATTTAATTTCATCTTTACATACCTCTATAGATTATTTAAGGGGAGCATAATTATGTGCAGAGTACACCTTTGAGAAAATCCATGTTTATCTGTAATCACACCACTTATTTAGTGGAAATGTCTACACTAGAATCCAATGCATCACATCCAACCATAATTTCTGTACAAACAACTGTGCTAACAAAATGACATTTTTGCTTGAAATATAAGTAATTTGGAGTTTTTCAAATATCACTTATATATGAGACTATTATATGTATCACCTTTCCCCTAATACTTTTGTTAAACTATTTCTACAGAACACTGCTCCCATTTTCTTTTTGAATAAAAGACTGAATTGTTTTAATCTGGAGCTAAAAATTTCCAAAAGAGTTGTAGATATATAAATATAGAATTGACAATATATCATTAATGTCATCTTATCAAATACACCCTTCAATTTGAACTTTCTGCAGTTGATTTTGATGCATAAAATTACTGCTTAGGCCGATGTAAAAATATATGATGAAATTTCCAAGGTCTGTTTTAAAGGAGGAAATCAAAATCAAGTTACAAAACATATTCTAAATAATGTTTCAGGGAAAGCAATGTGAAAAAATATTAAAAATTATTTTTTCAATATAATTTAACAATTTTATTGTATGTTTAACACATCTTAATTGTTAAAAGTTTTAAAATGAAATAAAAAAGGAATTTGAAGCTAAATTATCCTTAATTTCAGAATCAATAATTCTCTCAGTTTTTATTTTTTTCTCTTCATATAGTTGATTATTTATATGCCTATTTCTATTATAAAATAATGGAGTTAAAATATACCTATTTTGTAAAGATACCTTTTTAAAAATATTAATACCAGCTCATAGGTTTCTAAAAGCTTCATTTCTCCCTATTTGTATTCTAACATTCAAATTATGTTCACATAAATTTCTCTGTGTTAAATAACCAAATGTTTATTACTTATGCCTAATTCCAAATCTTACACTAAAATGAGCAAATCCAAAATTTAATAGAGAACAGTCACACACACACACACACACACACACACACACACACATTTAGTATCCAAAATTCTAACCATTCTCTAATAGAATGTTCTATTTTTTATTCATATAAATTTCATGTACAGATAATGTTCAGCTTATTTCAGGATGCTCTATATAGCATTCACTCTTGAATTATGCTGTTTAGCAAGGCACTGTGGTTATCAAACTCCAAGTTGTCTTGTATAAGTATATTTATGGAGATGATATGTATCATTATTTTAGATTTCACCAAATTAGTGACTATTCTTATAAAACGAGCCTTTAGTTTCCTTCTCACCTGTGCTAAAACTCCTAGTGGAGAGTTTACAGAGTAAGCTCTTCAACTAGGGTACCATAGTCAGATTTAACAAATCACCAAGGCAGTGGGAGTTAACAGTGAGTCGAATGTACCTGTCAATTTAAAGGAAAGGTACAGAAATGGCTGCTGAATGGATCAGCTTGGTGAAACACAATAGTGGACAAGTGTGAAAAAAAAAGAGCTTGGGGAAAAATTCTTCTGATAAGTTGGTTTTCTAGGTTCCAAAGGGGTGCCTTGGGAAAATCGTGCATAGGCAGCCATAAATCTTGACCATCTTGTTGCTATTTGCCTGGTTACTAACAACCCAAGCAAGTCACTGATCACAAGTCTCTACCCTTCCTGTTTTGGTTTTGTTGGGTTTTGCATCTATCATAAGCTTTACCTATTCCTGCATTTTACTCCTTATGTAAGATTGTTTCCCATATTGATGCTTTAAAAGATTATACGTAAGTATGTGGAAGTTAGTAATATAAGTTCAGCATCTACTAAGAGTTGCTGCTGTTTATCTTTAAGAGTGCAATTTATCTCTTAATATGAAGAGAGAAGAACATAGCTATGAGGCTGATTTTCCTGCCAGTAAGGAAGTCACTGCATGGAGAACGGCAACCCTGGGGCACCAGGGCAGAGCACAGTCTATGTAATGCAAAATGAGTTGCCAAATTGGACGCACATGTTTCGAGCATGTGTATCTCTGGCTTTCCTTCCTTTAATCAGTAAACCGACTACAAGCAAGTGGCAGATATTTCCCTTAAGATAAGGTACATGCTTTGAAACACTGAAAAAAAAAAAAGGAAGAAAATTCATTATATGCTATTTATTTCAGTCTGGCCTGCAGATAAGATTCTTCTGTTATCATGAATTATAAAGCTTCAGTTCTGTTCTTGGATTTAGGGGCCTTAAATTGTTAGAAGATCATTTCCATGACCCCTAACTCATCCCTATTCTTTAATTAATGTATTTGATTTTATTGATTCATTAAGCAAAATAGCGTCAATAGCCTCAGTAGCTATTTTACATATGCTACATTTGTACATGCTATCCTGAGACACGATATATTCCCTCCCATTAAGCTAAGACTGCATCTTAAATTATGCTAGATTCTTCAGGGAATTCTTAGGGGTTTTTTTAGTTATAAAGCTTACACCCAAATGCATTATCATGATGGGCTAAAGGACTGAGTTAGGAAACTAATACATTCAATCTAAAAATTATTGTTGGATATTATGCTCCATAAATCATTAGAATAAGGAACTGTCTAAGCTCAAGAGAAATTAACTACATTATTGGACCACATCAGTGCCTGTTGGACCTTACAAGAGTGTGGCTGGTAGCAGGGACCAGGTGGGAATGAGAAGGAGGTTGGGGTGATGACTTCAGGCTCAGGTTTCGGAATGAATTAAAGTGAGATCAATCACTGTCTCATGATCTCACTAAACAATTTTTTGAGGAATGAAAGGAGGAAGCGTAAAGAGAATGAAGAAAGAAGGGAGGGAGGGAAAAGGATCTGAAAGCAGAAAACACAGAAGAGAGTGAAGAAAACTTTAGGGAATCACAAGCAAGGATAGAGCCACATAAAGGCCCAACATGTTACATCTGTTTTCCTTGTCATGAAAGCCTTCCCCTCTTGGCCTGAGCTTTGCAGATTTCTGCTGTTTCCTGTATCATTTATGTATTAAAGGCCACAGTCATTTATGTTGTTAGTAATTTTTTAAAAATTTTTAAATTTGTTTTAATTAGTTATACATGACAGTACAATGACTGTTAATAATTTTTTATTGCTATGGTTTTAGTCAATGTCCCCAATGTGTTAAAGGCTTCATTACCAACTTGCAGCCTCATTGGGAAGTAGTAGAATCCATAGGAGGTAGGGCCTGGCAGGAGGAAGTTAAGTCACTGGAGGCTGCCCTTTAAGGGTATATTTGAACTCCCCCGACTACACACATGTGATCCCCTTTGCTTCTCACCCACTGGGAGATGAACAGTTTGTCTCACCACTAACCACCATCATATGTTGCCTCATTAGATGACCAAAAGCACTGGGCCCACCTGTTCACATACTAAAAACTCTGAAATTGTGAAGCAAAAGAAATCTTTCCTTTTTTTCAAGTTGATTTTCTCAGATTTTTTTGCTATAGTAATGAAAAACTATCTTATTCCTTTCAAAGGTCATGGTAGTAAGATTTTGGAAGAAAGACAAATTTATTTCATTATCCAGTGCTGTTTGCTTACCAAGAAACCTTTCTGAAAGGGAAAAACATGAAAAACAGAATTATCATGTTTAAAAGCTGATTAGGCTTAAGAAATTCTGTGCTTTCCAGATCTTGTGAGTAGACAGAACATGATGACCACTATCACTTCAAGTAAACTAATTGCATCCCAACAGCCCTAGGATCTCATGTCAAAGCTTTTATATTCTTAGAACACAACAAACCACAGACACTTGGACCTTTTCCTAAATGTCTTAGGCTTTGATTCACTGCCCAAACTGTTAAATTATTTAATGTAAAGCATGGAAAATATATAATTATGAACTTGGCAAAGGCCTACAGAAGAGATATGTAAACAGAGGGTTTGGGATACATGTATTTCCTGATGGTAATTGGCCCCCTATTCTGTACTCTGTTCATCCAGAGGCGTTCTTCACTTTGGTGACTACTTAGCAGGACTCGTCTACTGAGTCAGAAATTTTCTACTTCTTTGACTAACTTTGCATGGTACAAACTGGAGCTTGTAATTGATGTGATTTCTACATCCTACCCCGACCCTTAGCTCTTTGGGAATCTCCCACATAGGCACAGGTATATGTATATACCAGAGGAGACCCACTGAAGAAGGGTCATTTCTGTTTTTCTCTCCGGCAGTGTGTTTGCTCATGCACCTTGTCACACTGTTTCCCTTCGTCTATGTTTCCATTTACAGCAAAAGAAAATCAGTGTTAGCACATGGCCAACAGAGACATGTATTTCAACTATTTCCAAGGGATCATTTATTTACAAATGATCAATGTGTCCATTGAACTATAAAGTCTCAAAAACAATTCGCTGTGGAGGTTTTTCCCAATTGAACTGCTCTTTGGTATGGTTCTTATTTTCTTACTTGAACACAACCACGTTATTTTAGTGCCATATTAATTCTATGACATTATTTAAACCATCAATCCTGAATATAAATAATCAGTGCAATATCCACTCACCTGTGCAAACATATCCATGGCAATTTTTCTCTCTCATATGATATCCTGAAATTTCAATAGTGTAAAAGGTGCCAACATAATGAATATGTTCTAGATATGTATGCAAGAAAATAATTATCCTAATTTTACACTTTGAAGAAATATCTACTTTCCAATGGATTAAACTAACTTTATTCACATTTTTTTCTAATCTTTTATAACATAAACCACTATTTCAATGGGTTAAAGTAATGACCATACTCGGAGAGGCGCTAGAATATTCTGTTATACTTTGTAAGTATTAAAATAAGAGGGATTTATGGGGGTGAAATATTTTGAGATATGTTATTCAGCTTATGGTACATTCATAGAATGAGATAGTAGTCAGCCAATAATAATGATAATAAAAATAGCTCATAAACACATATCCTTAACTATGTGACAGATGTCATAATGTACATGTACTAACTTATTTACTCATCACAAGTGACATTTTGAAGTGAGAAAATCCAGATGCAAAGAGATTAAGAAACTTATTCAAGGCCGTACAGCAGGTAAGTTACACATGGGGAATTGTACCCAGGTAATTTAGCTCCAAAGTCCAAGTGACTAAACACTACATCATGTTGTTTCCATTTGAAATCACATTGCAGATAAATGAGAAGCCTTATGAACATGTTCATGATCTATTGTTTAAGAAACAAAACAGTGTTAGATCACCTCTATTAAATATATTTGTGTGTAAAATGTGTTACACACATCTATATATCTCTCTATACTTATGTATGCATGTATACCCAATGCATACACACACAAAAATACAAAAAGAAAAAAACAGAAAAAAAAATTGGATGATTATTTTCTATACCAAAAGTTAACCCTTGGTGATGAACATATTGCTTCTTTAGAATGTTCTATATTTTCCAAGACTTTTATAATAACATGTCGTTATTTTTACAATATTTTTTTTAAAAAGTCAATTTAAAAAATTTTTCCATGAAGGGACCAAATACTCTTTTTGTTATTATTTTTTATTTTGATTATTTAACCGGCATTAGAATAATAAAACAATATACACATAGGAGCTCAAAAACATACTAATTTTCTTTCCAAACTCCATTTGCCAACTAAGAATTGCATGGACATATCCAGTGTGGAATTCTTTTCTCAAAGCTCCTGCCTTCTAACTTTCATCAAATGCCATAATCTTTTCATTTCTTTGCCCATTAGGGTAGGATTTGCATGGCTTTTTATTCATGGCCTTTCTCCAGCAGCAAGCAACACTTCAACTCCCTAAGAGGTCAAAGGAAACTTCAGAGTCTCCAAGGCTATATTTCCCAATATGTTACCCCTATCCACACAAGAATATTTAAATCTGAATTACATTAACATTAACAATAACAAATTCAGTGCACCCCGTCATACTAGCCACATATTAAGTACTCAGTAGCCACATGTCACTAGTAGCTGTCATACTGGGCAGAGCAAACACAAAGCATTTCATCATTGCAGATAATTCCTTTGGATAATCCTGACCCAGAGGTACTCTGAGTTGTAACTGTTCTCTTTCCCTCCCATTTGTGCTGCCTGATTGGGAAAGTAGTTTTCAAATCCTGGAATGTGCTTGGCTTACTCTTGTAGTCAGAGATTGCTTTTATTTATTTTTTCTTTTCTGTTTGTCTTACTCTTGCCAGAACATCTAGGAATAGCAGAGTTATTCCAGTGCAAAGGTTAATCTCTTTCAATGGTCTGCATGGGTTCTATAGATGAGTTCTATGTTTCTCTTCAAGCATAACTATTGCCATTTATTGTACTAAAACACTGTGTGTTTTTTTCTTGGTTTTCAGTAACATAACAGAGCACTGTTCAGGTAAACCTTGGAGGAACTGTGTTCAATCATCTTGAGGAGACATCCCCATATTTCCAATTTGGGCAAATGCAAAAAAAAAAAAAAAAGTAAATTTGAATACACAATATCTTATTATATCAAAGATAAGAAATATAGAGATCTGGATTAGAGATAGTGGGGTTATTATTTGAGAACTTTTCAGTTTATAGTTAATAATGGAAGTTGTTATAATTGATGTGATCATCAGTAAGGGAAAGTATAACTGCCTTTTATGATTTTTGTAGAAAAACAGAAAATGATGTATACAATTATTGCCTAATGCATGGTTCAAAAAGTGATAAAAAGGGAAAATAGTCCTTACATCAGGAAATAATTTTGTTCACTAGCTAACAGTAGAGATAAAACAACAACAATAACAACAACAGGGGTTTATGCATAGTAGAGATTTATTTTCCCATGTAATAAGACCAGAGGTAGGAATTTCAAGGTTGGCTCAGCACCTCAATAAAGTCTTCAGGGGCTAAGTTTTGCCTTCCTTATCAAGTAACTGCCATCTTCAACATCCCAAAATAGTTATGGGAATTATAATCATTACATTGTAGCAGACATAACTGCTACAGGGAATCATTACATTCTGTGGGTTCTGATATTCTCCCCTTACACAATTTCTTCCCTAGGATTGTGGGCAAGACCTGTGTCTTGCTTCTTATCAATAGAACATGAAAAATCTGATGGAATGCCAGGCCCATGGTTACAATACATTATAGAACACTTTGTCTGGCTAGTGGGCTGACTCTTGAGTATTCTCTTTACCCATCTTGAAGATGCAGGCTACCTTGATGTCAGAAGCCATACTGGAGAAGTCCCATGGCAAAAACTATGGGCAGGTCTTAGGAGCTGAAAGTGATTACCTAGCAAGAAACTCAACCCATAAGACCTGCAGTTGCAAGGAAATGAACTCTGCCAACAACCTGAGGAGTGTTAGAAGAGACTTCTTCTGTAAGCCTATAGTGAGACATTGGTCCTAGTCAACAGTTGGACTGAAGACCAAAAACTGGTGAGGCTCTAACGCTGTGTCTGAGTCTCAAACTCTTGATCTACAAACTGTAAGATAATGAATGCATACTTATGTCAGCCACTAAGTCTATGACAATTGGTTATGCAGCAAAGAAAACTACCATACCTATGTTCCAGAGAGAGAGAGAGAGAGAGAGAGAGAGAGAGAGAGAGATTCCAAGAGAATGAGCTAGAGCTAAACTGGCAAACATAAGATGTTCTTGTCAGTTTAAAAGAAGTTCCCTTGATGACATATTGGATACCTTTTGTTAATGTCTCATTGGTCACAATTAATTACATAATCACTTATCTATTATTTCATGTGATGCTGGTAAATGAAATCATACTAAGACACAATGTCTCAATGAATAGATTCACAATCCTATTATGAAAAGTGAGAAAAAATATATTGAGAATCAATTGGCTATATTTGCCATAGCTTCCATTTTTCAGTCTTTAGATTATTACTCTTACCATGCCCAGCAAGTTTGGGCCACTATTCTGTAATCTTTGAATTTATTTCCTGTCTATAACAATATTTTCCAAAGATGCATTGTTTTTGCCGTATGACCTTGGCATTGTTCAATCCAGTAACAGTCTATTTCTCTACTGTCTTAAGATTTGTTGGTCTTTTGATCATTCTGAGTATGTTGAAAGTGTCACTATCGCATTAGCTTCCCCTTACATTAGCTAATTGGAAGCTTCTGCTTCCTTCCTTTTATGAGTCAGTCATCATGTAAGAAAGGTGAGCAGTTAAAAGTCACCTGTTTGGGAAGCCCTAGTCACATGGCAAGGTCATGAGAATGCACCACAGCAAACAGTCCTGAAAAGATTCCAGCCAACAACTGACTACCACTTCAGTGAACATCCCAGGAGAAAATGCCAGGTGCCAGTGGTAATCATAATTTACTGTAGTAAGTTAATATCTTGGGGGGGTTTTACATAACAACCAAACATTCGTTCATTGACAGTTTCTTCGACTTATGTTCCAATTATTGGTGAACTTAGTTTCATTCTTAGTGATTTGTCTAATATCACAGTTTCTCTATTACTCACCTCCTCTCTTCTAGTGTTTGTCTTTTTTACTTTTTTCAGTCATTCACTTGTCATTTCCATAAATGTTAAACCTTTAATGGTATCAATTTCATACAACTGAATCTCTGGCTACCACACAGGTTTTTTCAGCTATGACCATTAACTTTATGTGTCCATGTGACTGAGCTAAGGGATTCCCAGATAGCCTGTAAAGCATTGTTTCTGGATTTCTCTATATGGGTGGTTTGGAAGAGATTGGCATTTGAATCAGTAGACTGAGTAAAGATTCACCCTCTCTAAAATGGATGAGTATCATCTAATCCATTGAGGGCCCAAATAGAAACAAAGAGGCAAAGAAAGGTGAATTCATTTTTTTTTAGCAAATCTTTTACCTCCTTCCATTAAACATCAGCGTTCTCAGTTTTCAGCCTAGAAAGTTTTGTTAATTTCCCTTATTTATTTTCTATTCCCTCAATGTCATGTAAGTTCCAGGAGACCATTCTCTTCACCCTAATTTACCACTATATCCTAGCACCTGCAAAGTTTTATTTCCCAAATAAGAGTCTAAGGTACAACAGAGAAATTACATTATAAATTTTAATGCAAACGTACAAAGTAAGTGATACAACATAGTCTGATTCTTGAATGAAAATGCAGAACCTGAAACATTAAGAAGCAATCTACTTGGTGATTTAAAAATGCATTAAGTATAAACAATTGACATCTTAAAAATCTCATACATTCTGTCCTCTTATTAAGAAACTTATTCAATCAGTTTGAGCATGGTATGCACTCTTAGAGTTGGGGAAAATGTTCAATGATTTAATAGGAAATTCAGATGCTGAAGCATTCAAAATGACAACTTTCCATCTCTGACCCACAATTTCTCCAGTTGTGGAATTATCCCATCCATTAATTAATTATTTTTTGTGAAGAGAGACTCTTAAGATTGCCATCTCACAAATGTATGAATTTGAGAGATCAGTAAATTACATTCCATGTTTGTATGATTATGTCAAAATGAACCCAATATTATATATAACTATAATGCACTAATAAAAAAATATTCAACAAATTCTACTCTATGTAGATTAGAGGCATATCTATGAGTAGAAGCAGAGGTATCCTGGGTACAACCATAAAAGACAATCAATTAAACGGATGATTCCACACAGGGTCTTCCTATCCTGGATCCCAATTTGTCTCCTTCTTTTTAAAACTAACTGGGCATGAGGGTGCACACATGTAACCCGAGCAATTTAGGAGGTTGAGGCAGGAGAATTACAAATTTGAGACCCGCCTTAGCAGTTTAGCGAGGTCCTGAGCAACTTATTGAGATCCTATCTCAAACAATGAAAGAAAAGGTACAGGTGTCAAAGACTTTTTCCCATTCTGTAGGGATGTAACTTTGTGATACAATTCCCGAATTCAGTTTGCAGTGCAACAAAAATAATAATAAAACTAGATTCCC